>NW_026848960.1:4200000-4781362 GCF_030867605.1 Colletotrichum paranaense | reverse complement strand
ATCACATACGACCATACCCATTGGAAAACTCGGGATCCCGTCCGCTCTCCCATAGATAAGCCAATGAGGGCCGGATTAGTAGTTGGGTCGGTGACGACCAGCGAATACCTGGTGTTGTATGTTTTTGCTTTTTGTGAAGCTATCGTGATCCACTTGAAGTGTGCGCCGCGGATCGCAATTGCGGGGCCGGCGTTGTTTCTGCATCATCCAGCCTATGACCTCGTTGTTCACGCTAGGCACTATGAAATGGAGTGTCGTTTGGATTTTCTTTTTTTGAATGATTGTGGTATAAGTGTAAATTTCTATATTCATACATCGTAGAAGGTATATCCATCCATGTCACATTCTAGACCTCCAGATGACCAGCTCCTTCAGTAGCATCGGCATCTTTCCGTTTGAAAAAATGAGCCCGTAAACAAAGGGAATCCCTGATATCAATCCGAATGATCCATCAGCGCCGTCCATGACCTCACCAGTATCTTATCCTATCATCAAACATTCTTGCCATCCTTCCTCATTAGACTCATCACCTTCACGCCCATATCCATAGTGATCTTATGACAGCATCGTCGGCGACGAGCGTCCAGAACAGCTGGCGCTGGCGCTGTCCTCTCCATCAACATATCCCTTCTCGTTACCCGAATCCACGTCGCTCTCAGTCGCCCATCGGCCAGGGCATCCGGGGATGTCGCGCTCGTGTTCGCGGTACTGCTTCTCGCGCTCGCCATCCTCCTTTCTTTGGCGGAGATTCAACGTGACGGAAGGCGGCTTGACAGACATGGCAGCCCTCTTCTTCTCGCGGGTGTCGATGTCAGGCATACCCATCTTCATCATGAGCTCCTCATTCTCGTCTTCCTCCTTAGCGGCATCGAACATGGCCTTCATAAGGTCGGCCTTTTCGGGCGTGCGCGCGACAACGTCAAAGTCGAAGAAAGCGGGCTTGGCGATCAGGAGAGGGGTGTAGTCGTTCCAGTGCACGGGGACCTCAGTGCCGTCGGCGTTGAACTTCTTGCGAATGTTGAAAGCCCAGGCCATGCCTCCCATGGACAGGAAGAGGTCCTGGTCAACAATGGGGACACCCTGGCACGTCCTGCGTCCGAAACCGAATTGACTGAAGCCGTCGAGGTTGGGGAATCTAGTGAGAGGCTCCTTGTAGGTAGGGTACTCAGGCTGCACCCAGCGTCCGGGGTTGAAGGTCTCAGCATCGGGGTAGACGGACTCGTCGCGAGTGATGCCCCTAGGCTGCGTTAGTAATGGAACGAACACTTGGTCCTAGTGTCGAGCTACTAACCATTCAAGAGCATGAATCGTGGCACCGGCAGGGATAAAGTAGCCGTTGTAAACATCGTCCTTTTCGACAGCGTGGGGAATGCCTGCACGTCACGTCAATCGCGCTGAACTCAAAAACAAACTTCCACTATGATAGCGCAAAACGTACCAGTAGGGACCGGGGGTCTCCACCGAATGACTTCCTTGACGACAGCTCTCAATAAAGGCAACTTCTCACGATCCGACCATTGAGGGCATCTGCCTTCGCAGTTCTCGTCAATCTCCTGCTGCAAGCGAGCCTGCCATTCGGGGTAGTGCAGCATGGCGAGGAGGAAACTCTGGATGGGGCTACCGATGGTCAAGGCGCCAGCAATGGCCATGAGACCAACGACGTTCTGAGCCTCCGCAAGGTCGCCCCATTTGCCCTTCTCGTTTCCGAGACCCTCGTTGATAAACGTGCTGATGAAGCTCGGCGCGGCGGTACCCTTCTCGACCTGATCCTTGACAAAGTCGACGTTGCTCGTGAACTGCTTCGACTCAATGTCGTGGCGCTCTGCCTCCTTCTTCTTCCACGGCGACAGCGCTGCGGGGACGTGCATGAGGAAGGAGATGACATTAGGAAGAGCACCGGCAGGGGAGATGGTCTCGAGAAGGCCAAAGGTGGTCTTGCGGAGAACTCTGGCCGGGTGGGCGGTACCCCAAGAAAGGCGACTGACGGTTCGGCTGGTGAACTGCTCGATGTACTCGCGATACTCGGCAGGCTTCTGGTAGAGAAGCCACAGGAAACGATCGCGCTCGCGGCTCGGGTATGCGTGGAGCTCCTGCTTGTCGCTCTGGTTCATGAGGTGGTGGCAAAGCTTGCGCTGGCGCTTCCAAGTTTCTGACCGGATTGTTAGTGAGTATATCTAGGTGAGAGGCAAGTAGAAGATATACCTGTCCGGCCAAGGAGAGCAAGGTAGTCGCCGCTGGTGCGGTTATCCGGGAGGTTAGGAATCATGGGCCGGTCAGAGTAGATGACATTACGACGGCCAAGGAGGTCGTGAGCAACTTGCTCAGAGGAGATCCAGACGTGGTAAGAACCGAACATCTCTTGCCCGTAGATTGGGCCATACTGCTTGCCCCATTCATGGAACTTCATCCATGCCGCCTCTGCCGGAACATCGTGAACGCGACCAATAAAGGGCAGACCTGTGATGAAGTCAGTGTCTGTATACCATCGTTGGCATGTCGTGGTCGTAACCGCTTACCCTTTGGTCCAGGAAGAGGCTTTGCTCCCGCTGGAATCCTCTTCTTCAACTGAATGGCGGAGTAAAGGCGCCATGCGCAGAAGAGGATAAAGCCGAGGATTGCCACGCCTACGGCCATCGTGACAAGGCCAAGTGATATTAGGGAATACAACTAAGTGTTGTCTACGGTGTAGTATGAAGAAGGGTAAAGGGGGGAACCGACGTCAAGGTCGATTAGGGGTGAAGAACAAAAGAGAGTGAAGAATAAGACCTGCTGATGCAGGAAAGCAGAAACGACAAGAACCACGATGACGGGTCTCGAGGACGGTGTGTCTCTCGGCTGTTATTAAGAAGAGTGAGGGCCACGTTCAGCCATCCGGTCATGGAACGCCCAAGCGGACCGACGGGGAACGGCCAACGGTCCCTTTGTCTGGAAACATGACTGAACCACGCGAGTATGGACGCTCGCCGGATTCCCCAAGCGCCATGGCAAAAAGTCCAATACCACCCTATTGCGACTATCATGGATCGGCGCACAGCGGGCGGCGGCGGCAAACTTGTCAGTCCACCTCGCCGTCCATTCCGCCATCCATGGTCCAACAACGGATGCCCAGAGTCTTGGGCCCCGGTGATGGTGTATAATCCTTGACAACATAGCAAAAGATACTTGTGCCGCGCTTGCATGTCGGCCGCCGCCGTTGTGCTTGCCTGCTTGCCTGCTTGCTAATGGTAGTGGTGGTGGTGCTGGTGGTGCTGCTGCTGCTTGCTCGCTTGGCTCCCTTCCCTTCCTTTCCCAGACAAGTCGTTCGTTGAGTTCTGACATCTGGGCATTGAGCTTCCTGAAAGGTACATCAGAGATCAGACACTCGGTTCGCCTCAAGAGACGAGGAAGGGGCAAAGGCAGATCCCCGAGAGCTCCCCAGCTGGAGCTCACGGAGTGCTAGCAAATACCGATGCCCGTCCTTGCATCTTGCGTGGGAGGGTATGCAGGCTCGTGGACTGCAGCAGGGTTGACCATGGTTGCTTAGGGCCCAAGGAGACGGTTAGAATATGAGGTGACTGTGGGATGCGCGTTGCATCTGCGAGAGCTCCAAACACAGGGGCCAGAAGATTGGCCGAGTCGACATCTCACTGCAGCAAGGAGTAAACACGCTACCGTGACTACCAAGCTGTTCCATGTCCAAGTCCGTAGTGCCCGCGGTGGGCAACAGGATCATCCTCGTCCCACTTTGTCCTCGTCGACTGGGCGTCTGAACCAGTCACCTAGGCACCGGCGTCAGGTAGAGCTGTTGCGGTGGGCTACCGGAGCGTAGGTCGGGGCCCGTCCGGTCTCGGCACAGACACCGAGCCACTTCACCGGGCAGTACGCTAGCTTTGCAGCTAAAACCAAGGATAGTATACGAGCAGAAGAAATCGCACTGCTCGATTGCCTAAAATTGTCGGAAGAAGCTGCTGTCACAATTCTCTTGAACCATTCTAGGGCTAGGCCAGGCACACCCGATAGCCCGTTGGCCCACTCCTTGACGTTTTCGCTTCCTTCGTTTGCGCGCTATTCTGCTCTGTCCTGAGCGGAAGCTTGGAAAAGATCAGGACGAGGTTTTCGCATGCCGCCATGATGCTGAGGTCGATCCGCATGGTGCCCCACGCCGGATGCACCGCTACTATTGTGTTCCGGAGCCTGGGCAAACGTCAGTCTCGGTCTTGGACATGTAGACAGCACACAACGCCCAACGCAAGGTAGGGATAAATCATCAATATTGTTCTTGGGTTTCCTCCGGCACTTGACCAGGAGACGTCGGCAGAGAGACTTCACAGAGTCATCGACTCTGAATGTGTAGATTGTGGACGTCGATCAACTGCAAGCCACGGCGTCGCGGAAGCTATGCGGTCGGAAATTGGTAGCTAACAGCCACCCGCAGATCGAGTGAGAGCCAGCGACAGCCAGTAAGAACCAGTCAGAGCCGTCGAGAGCCATCGCAACTCTAGTGTTTCGACATATGCAAGATTCGGTGTTGGCAGGGATTAGTACGCCCTAGCGGGATCCGAGCGGGAAGATCACTTGGTTGGCGCCCAGGAATGGAACTCCCCCACGCCATTCACCGAGCGTCAGACACAAGCCACATGTTGGTACCTTAGACAGGTTGTTGAACGCCTCTTGATTCCTTGGAGGGAGAGCGTCAGGGGGAGGTCACCTATTGTGACTGTCGTGGCACTGTGGCTCATAGCTCGCGCTGCGCAGTTCTGCTTTGACAGTCATCATGGGTCAGACTTTTCTCACCTAAGTGTAGGTGGGTGAATCCCCTGCTTCTTGCGAAACACTCTCGTCGCGACCTCTCGACATATGCCGTGCTTTGCTTGGCCTGGATCCAGTCTGCTTCTGCTTCTGCAGAGAAACCAGCCCTACTGGGTCGAATTGCCGCCGTCGCCACCTGCACATCAAACTTCACTGCAGATTGAATGACTCCTTCGTCTCCAGTCTGGGGTAGTAAATGGTAAAAAAATTGTCTCTTCAATTACTCAGCACTAATGGGCTGGTGCACACGAATCCTGTGTGGCTCATGCTGTCTGTCCGACGATAACGACGACGGCCACAGACGGCCACGGGGATTTGTAGTACACCGAAACGGTCGGTGGCTTCTTTGATCGAAAACGTCTCGACTTTGTGCGACGCCACACCGGTTCGTGCCGTCGGCCATTATGGAATAGCACCACAATGTGGCTGATGGCTAGTAGCCGTTGTATCGGCCTGTTACGCAGTAGTAGCTCCTATGCCCGTGTTCGTCATTGGTACGAGCACTGTTGTGGCCGTAGGTCACTCTGCTCATAATCCTCCGCTGTCTTTTTAGTTGTTCAAGTCCTCTCTACACGACCACTCTTCCCTCCACTCTCGTCTCTCACAGTCATGATTCCGTCATGATGCCAGTTCACATTCTGGTGGGGTGGTCAGCATCAAGTTTCACATGCCAGACGGCATCGTGCGACAGCGTATGGAGAAGAACTCACCTCTCGACAGGGGACAGTCCCAAGAGACGCATGCCGTTGAAGAGCACGGTCCTGGCGGCCATGTACAGCGCCAAGCGGGCCTTCTGGAGCTCAGCTTCGCTTCCAACAATACGCAACACATCGTAACTGCTGCTGACGACGTGCGTGAGGCGGAACAGATATGTAAGCACAGTGGTGGGCTCCAAGGTCTTGAGAGTGTTCTGGACAACGTCGGGGTACTGGCTAATGACGCGGATCAGCTCAATAGCATGCTTCTCCGTCAGCAAGCCAAGATCGGCCTTTGCAATCTCCTCCTCAGCGACTCCAGCCTTGCGGAAGATGGAGCACAGGCGAGCGTGGGCGTACTGGAGGTACGGTCCGGTGTCACCCTCGAACGAGGTCATGGTGTCCATGTCGAACTTGTAATTGTTGACCCTGGGCCAATGTGTCAGTGCATCCGAAAGCGCCTGGAAGGAAAAGTCCGGACGACATACCTCTTTCCACTCATATCCTGCACCATCACACTGCTGATGCCAAGAATGTCGGCCGTAGCCTCCGGTTCCGCAACCTGGGCATACTTGGCCTCGTTCTTCTTCATCACCTCGTGCATCTTGTCTCCGACGTCGCGCAGAATGTCATCCAAGAACTTGACAGTACCCTTGCGGGTGCTCATTCCCAGAACCATACCAAAGTTGATGTGCTGGCACTTCTTGGCCGTCTCGCCGTGGCCCATAAGCTCGATAATCTTGAAGAGCTGCTTCAAGTGCAAATCTTGTTGAGAGGCAATGACGTAAATCATGTGGTCAAAGTTGTACTTCTTTTGGCGGTGGAGAAGCTCGCTGATATCACGGGTCAGGTACAGAGCTGTGCCGTCCTTCTTGCGAATGATGGGGCGCTCCAAGCTCTTGCCCGGCTTTCCAGGAATGTGCTTAGCGAAGTCAATGATGACAGCGCCTTCTGACTTTTCGGAGATGTTCATGTCTTCGAGCTTTTTGGCAGCAGCCTCCATATCCTCCTCGGAGACTTGGGACTCGCCCGAGTACTCATCAAAGTGGATGTTGAGACGGGCGTAGGTCTCCTTGTAACGCTTGATACTAAGATCACGGAATCGTCTCCATTGAGCAACAGCCTTGTCGTCTCCGTCAACCATGGCCTTGAAGTACTTGCGAGCCTGCTCGTCGAGGCTGTTGTCCTTGAGCGCGGTGACGTCCTCCCCAGCCTGCTCCTTTGCGGTGATCTGATCCTTCTCGTCGGCCATATCCCTGTTGATCTTGACGTAGACCTCGTACAGGTGGTTGATAGGATCGGCGGCAAGCGCCTCCTCGCTACCGAACCTCTCAAAGCCCAGAGCCAAGAGACCATACTGCTTTCCCCAGTCACCAAGGTAGTTGATACGGGTCACATCCCAGCCGGCGCCATCGTACAGGTTGGCAATGAAGCCACCAATGATGGTGCTTCGCAAGTGACCAGCGTGGAAAGGCTTCGCGATATTCGGGGAGGAGAACTCGACAATGATCTTCTTCTTGCCCTGGGACTTGTCTTCGGGGTTCTTGAGGCCGTTGTTGGGGTTCTTGCCAAAGTCGACGCCACGGGACCGGACCTGGGGGATCAGAAGCTGGGAAAGGGGGCCGGGCTTGAACCAGAATTGGAGGAAAGTGCCATTCTGGAAAGAAACGGGCTTCTCGATCAAGGGAGACTCGGGGATCTGTTACGAAGGTGTGTTAGCCCAACATTCGATTGTACCACGAAAGAGCAAGCGCGCATTGATTCAGGGATACGGGTTATTCCAATGATCTTGGTTCAGAACTGACCTTGTCGAGCCACTCAGCAGTGAGATCCGCAGGCTTCTTGCCCTTGATGCGAAGAGCAGGGACAGCCAGTACCAAGTCGCCTTTATCCAAGCTCTGAGTCCATTGAAGGGCGTTGTAGATGATAGTGCTCTCAACGCCGGTAACAGGCTGCAGCAGCGAGGTGATGTGGGAGCGGTAGACGTCAATGGGGTTGACTTCGGGGTAGCAGCCGGGGTAGGACTCGAGCTTGCTCACGGAAAGCTTCTCGAGCTGCGCCGTGATCTGGTCGGCCATTGTCGCAAGCGAGATGGTGGGGGTGGGGGGAGGTTTGGCGAGGGTCGACCGCTCCGAAGTCGTCGAGGAGTAGGGTCGCGTGGTGGACGTTGGAGGTCGTCGTCGAGGAGGGTAGTGGGCGAAGGCTGAGGCGGCAGAAGACGCTCCTCGTCGAAGACTTGTGGGATAAACGTGGGCTAAACGAAGTGAAGAAGAAGAAGAGAAGAGGAAGCGCGCGACGCTAGTCATTAAGAGACTCGACGACGGGGACTGGGCTGCAGGGGGGACGAGAAAGAAAAAAGGCAAGGAGGGGGAGGGGTCGCTGGGCTGAGGGCTGTGGCCGATGTTTGTCACCCGCAGAGAAAAAATTGCGGACCGACGGCCAGCCTGAGTCACTGAGCCATTCGTCCATGTGGTTGGTTGGCTGCCGGTGTGGGGCTTCACCGAGGCTCACCGAGTGGAGGGGTAATCATTCCTCGGTGAGTCCGGTATGGAGGGGCAATTCCCCCTGCAAATCTCGGTGAGCTCACCTTCAAGAGGACTGCATGGGAACTCATCTCATCAACCCATGATTTTCTCACGGGACAGAAGAGAGCATGAGTGGTTTTGATGGGTATATATACTCTACACGCCTTCATATGCACATTTCACAAACGATAAGATAGCCGGCATCAATAGCACCTGGTTGTTGAGCTGCCGAATCCCACATGAAGCTCACCGCGTCAGCTCCCTCTTGATAAGACTATTAATACATGACGCTGATGAAGCCGGTAATACATGTACCAATCAAGCCATATGAAACAATCCTTCTAGGCTTGTAATCTTCACCAATGACATCCAAGCTCTGGAATCTTGTATACCATTCAAACTGGTTTCTTTTTTTGTACACATGATATTTACACGTATTGACAAGCAGTATGAGTACGCGTCAAATGCCAATGTCTTGCATGAGTCTATAATTACGTTGATATAATCTAGAACGAATACTCCTCAACAAAAAGATGAATTCCCTGTGCCCCCGTCCCCTTATGGACCGCCCTCTCATCCGATAATGAGGCCACGCAATTCCTCACGGAACTCGTCAACGACTGCCCACCACAGACAACGATCGACGTCTCGCCGCCCGCAGCCTCGACAGGTTCTCGAATCAAGGCCTCCAGATCAGGACGACAGTAGTACTTCTTCACCATACTCATCATGGACCCGCTTCGGATCCTGGGTGTAAGCGGCACCTCATCGCCCTTTTCCAAGTCTAGTCCCTTTTCCTGACAGCATCCACCACTGCCGCCACTACCATCCACGGAGTCGTCAGAGGCGATCCTTCTGTGTTTCGCAGATGAACTTGAGCTAGAGCTTCCTTCACGGTCTGAGTAGAGAACCGTCGTCGGCTCGCCTTCTTTGGCTTTGCCGGACCGCGTAATGGCGATATGCACCTGCAGCTCGATGCCGTTCTGCTGCGCCCGATCCATCGACTCCCGCAGCCGCTGCGTGTAGAATTCTATTTCTTCACCCTGGCATGCCATGAGGATGAGCTCGATCCTCGTAATGCATGTCTTCCTGCGGCTCTGAACGATGCTCTCCAAGATAGGCAGCGTGAAAGACGTCCCCGTAGACGCTGAGATGAGGATCATGGTGTCGTAGATATCCCATCTAGGCGGCGCTCCAAACGGCCCCAGCACGAAGCCCGTAAGCGTCTCCTTCTTCCCAGATGCCTGGACCTTTTCCGCATAGTTATGCAGTCTCTTGGAGAACCCGCCGTGTTTCCGTACGACGAGCTGGATACTATTGCAGGTACACGTTTCCGGAAGCTGGTGTGCGCACGCAATGGTATACGGGTGTGCCTCAAAGGGCCCGACACGCGGCAGCCAGAGGTATAAGTGTTGCCCCGCCTTCCACGAGAAGTGAACATCCTTGATCGTCAACACTGTCGTCGACGAGCCCGCTGCCCGGATCTGCACCTCGTGTCCCACCCGCTTCATCCCCTTACACGTCGATCTGTTGGGTCGGAGCCTCGTATTCTGCCAGGCAAGGAACGCCCAGCGCGCGAGGCGGTCGAAGCAGATGATGGCGACGGAGAACCAGAGGTACTGCTTCGCGTAGGCCGGAATATGTACGTAGACCAGCCAGATGAAGAGTACCGCCGAAAGGGTGTGCTGTAGGAGAAAGAGCTCGTACGCCATGCTACGGAGGGGTCTCATACCCGTGAGGAACGTCCAGATGAGGATCCCCCAGGCCCCGAGTCCGTACTTGATGACGGGCAGGATCCGCAGCTGCGTCTCGACAAAGTCTGCGCGCACCCACTCCGACCAGAAATGGAACCCGTGAACGGTCGCCGTAACGAACATTGTCCTGGCGACCCATCGGTGAAGCCAGCTTAGCCGTTCATGTGAAGCGCCGATGATGAAGCCCACCACGTTGACCTTCATCGCCAGGAGATAAAGGAGGGGCATCTGCATAACAGTCACCCAGGCGTTGCGGAAGCCTATTCGTTCCCAGAAGTACGCGTCCTTGATGACGGCATCGTTGACCATCATGTAGATGATGACGGCCCAGTAGGCCAAAAGGACAAGTACGCGACCGAGTGACGGCGGCGTCGCCCAGCGTAGGCCCTTTATCGGGATGTAGAGCTGGGGGTGTCCTGCTTCGCGGACGAGCGCTGTTGATGTCGCCCATACTTGTGTGATAATATTTGAGGGTTTCGTCGGGAATCGAACGGACTCGGTGCTGCATCGCTTGAGTCTGCACATGTCAGCATCAGAGGGTAAACTGCAGACAAGGTGGCAATGATGTTCACCTTCTTAGGCTTTCGAGGTAGTTGAGACCGCGGATGATACCCAGGAACCCGACGACGCCTGCGATTATGTACCAGAAAGACTGTGCGAGCTGAACATTTGTCTCCTGGAATAGCGCCGTTCCCATGGTCATGCCTCCTCCCATACTACTTCCTCCTCCATGATTATGGCTCATCGTGGCGATTGTTGGTGGTGAAGTTCTTGTGGTTATGAGAGGGCTGTAGGCTGTGCCGTCTTTCGCTGTATATGTTGATTTGCGACTTTGGCGGTTTCCAGTCCCGCCGATTACTGCTTATCGAACCCGTTGTAGCCCGTTTAACGCAGGTTAGTGAGATGTGGAAGTTCGTTGTGAGATGTCGAGAGGTTATTCCAATGGCGCGCCGATGTCATGAGGTAGCGCAAATTCGTGAAACCATCTCACAAAGCAAACACTACCAATCGCATGCGCATAGACTCCCAGATACCATGACTTGAAATACGAAAAATGAAATCTGCGCCTCGAACAGTTCAGAGGTCCCGGCTATACGGCGTTTGGCGGCTGTGAAATCAGCCAAAGGAATGAGGTGTATTGAGCAAGTTCAAGAGGCAAAGACTCTGGGCAGCATAAGCACGTCAAGTGACTGGCCTAAAGACGGACACAAGAGAAATGGTACCAGTAATGAGTACCCGGCTCGGCGGCACAAAATGCGCTGGTTTAGAGAATGGTTAGCGCAACACGGTCTAGCATGCATCCGAACGAGTTTGGCATCGTCAAGGCATGACAACCTGGGCCATGGGGCAAACGGGATGCTTCAAGCAGAGGTGGCTGACGGATGATCCGCCGCCAACTCACGACGGTACGGAATGCCTGAACACGTTTCTCGACGACGGGAGTCTCGGCTACACTTTCACTTTACACCCTCTTCATCGAGAGTTTTATCTATCCTGCCGGCTGGGGGGAAAGTTCTCTCTGCTTTAGTTTCTTCCCGGCATGTTTACTAAGTCCTTATCCATCAGATAAAGAGAGGTCTGGGCTCTTAGGTTTGTTTGAATTTACGCGGGTCATGATTCGCTTTTACACAGACTTCGAATTCAAACTCTTAACTTGGTTATCGCTAATGCCCGTCATCCTCTGACCTGCTTTCTCTTCTACAGCTGAGATTCAGAAACAAGCTTGTTTTAATTCTCGCCAACTTCCCAAGAACAAGAAGATACCAACGACCATCCAGGCATCAAGCACCATACCCGCCAAATCTCTTCCCCCGTCCAGCTTAGAAACATGCTCACGACAGAAGATCAATCTCAAATCCCCCCGTGAACCCCCCACCTCTCCCCAGATATCCCCCCTGTCCCTTGTCGAAGAGTGAGAGTGAGTCTGAGTTGACGGACTCTAAAACAGGGGTAGTCCCCCCAATCACAACTGCGCAAACGCCACAATTTGCTCAAAACTTCTCAGTGACATTTACAAACGGCCTCATGATTGGCCACAGCCCTAGTCACGCAGCCAGCAAGCCCCTGCGCATATCGCGGGGCTAGTCTATCTAAGGTTAACTACATCCCTTCCTCTCATGGTCTAACCGTCTAAGCATCAAGCCACCCGTCCCCGCGCGTCCGCCGTCGCCGCCTTTTTGATATCACACATTGGCATTGCGACGACATTTCATTGTGACTATAGAGCTCGGGGTGATTGCGGAGACGAGACGAGACTGAGAAAGCACTCAAAGACAGTACCAGAGCCTCATCAGTCACCCCCACTGAATATGAAAGCCAAGAGCCGTCCCGAAAGTCCCGGCGCGGAGAATCCACCTCGAGAGGGACCTTTGGTTCTTTCATGCATATAGTGAGGGGGAAACATGCAACCATCCAACGTGGTAAAAGTGAAGCTTGGAGCCACTTAGTTCGGTAACAGCAGCCAAAGTGAGCAAGTTTTATCTCTGCTTCCTAGCTTCCTAGCTCTTCCTCCTGCCACCGGGCACAATACCCCCAGCAAGTCATCTTACTCTCCAGTGCCTCCGACCGGAGGGCGTAACTCAATTCTACTTCGCCATGTGCCGGCTGCCGGATCTAGGCATCCTAGTCCATTCATGATTGAATCCGAGGCTCTCGTTCACCCATTCAGAACCTCCCAAACCCTCTTTTCCTATCTATGTAGCTCACTTCAAGGCACAAAACTGAGTCTCCCTCGTTCTCGTGTAACGGTGAGAGATTCGGCAAGACCTTCCGTCTCTCTCCACTCCATGGATGCCATGTATCTCACCCAAGTGCTTAGTTCTTCTCACCCAGCCCGCTCGTGAGATATCCGCACTACCCTTGCCAAAGAAAACCGCGAGCTTCTCAGGAGCTTTGCTGTTACCCAATCTAAGCTCCTTCGAGACAAACGGCGCAACCAGGCTAGCCCTACAGGAGAGTGCGAGAAAGGGAAACCCCGTTGCTCGGGTCATTCTCCTCCCGCCCATTGACCAATACCCATCCCACGCGACGCCGGTCTCGTTCATAAACAGCCCGTGTTCCCCTTCGTCTGCTTCACACCTGACATTCCACCATCTTATCAAACCCAATTCCCAATACCTGTCCTCTCTCCGCGCTGTGCGCCTCGATACCCAAAGTCTTCTCACATCAAACTACACGCATCAACACCAAATTCTCAACATCGCCAACCTCAATCACCTCAACCGCCAAAATGAACCGCCTCCTTACCCCCCTTCTCCTCCTCGCCTCAACAGCAACAGCTCACTTCTCCATGACCCTCCCCAAACCCCTCGGCGACTCAGACGACAACGAGGCCACCGCCCCCTGTGGCGGCTACACCGCCTCCTCCTCCTCCGCAGCAACAGACTTCTACGTCGAAGGCGATGCCATCGGCATGGAAAACGGCCACCCGCAGACAAACTGGCTCTTCCGCGCCACACTCGACCAGACCGCCGCCTCCGGGTGGACGCAGCTGTTCCCGATCGTCATGCAGACCGGCCTCGGCAACTTTTGCGAGCCCAAAGTGGTGGCGCCGGGGAATTGGACGGGAAAGAGGGGCGTTGTCAGTGTTGTTGCGCATTCGCCTGATGGGCTTTTGTATACCGTGTGTTCTCCTCGTCTCTCTCTCTCTCTCTCTCTCTCTCTCTCTCTCTCTCTCTCTCTCTCTCTCTCTCTCTCTACATCTTCACTCTGTGAACCCTCATCAACAAAGAACAAATCTCACTAACACACCTGCAGTGCGCCGCAGTAAACTTCGTCTCCGGCACAGCCCCAACCCGCTCAGACTGCAAAAACGCAACAGTCACCGTCGACTTCACCTCCGACTCAACCCTCACAGCCCTCCTGAGCGCCAGCGGCTCCTCAAGCAGCGGCAGCCCCTCCTCCGGCTCCTCCTCCGGAACCTCGACCCCGTCCGCCTCAGCCTCGAGCACCGCAAACGCCGCCCCCGGTGCTCTGGTCGGTACCGTCTTCTCCACCGGCGCTGTGGCTGGTCTCTTGGTGTCGTTGACTGCTGCTGTTGGTGGGGCTGCCATGTTCTTCTAGAGTCTCTGAGAAGTCTGGTGGTAGCGGATGATCATGGTTGGGAGGAAGTATATAGTAGTTGCGACTCTTTAAATATGACTATGACCACCTGAGAGACATCGCAGCGGCCTGGAACCTGGCTACCGCCAATATGAAACGAGCATTGCATTCGGAGTGTGCAGAATCAAGTGCGAGTAAACCGCCGCTAACATCCCGTAAAGCATGATTGCCAAATTGATGATGCGGTAGTACAGGTGACACGTCCAGACCACGGATTGACGATGCGCTGCTCAATTGAAAGTCAAAACAGGTTTACAAAGAATTCACTGCTTACGCGACTGGACAATCAGCATGGGCCGTCATAAGTGGATTAAAATAAACACCGTTGTATGTAAGAGGCGAACGGTCTGTCTGTTGTATAAACTACACGAAGCGAATCCGATCGCCAGTAACCCTCCCTCCGTCTATGGGTAATCATAACATAGTAACCAGAGTAATTCTTTAGTCAGGGAATCTAGGCTCGTCCCCGAATCCGCCACGGTCCCCGCGCGCCGGCAGCACCCGCGGCACCGACGCCAAAGTTGTGAAGCCTCTCCCCGATAAGGTAGGCCTCATCTCTTATACGCGCCTTCCAGTTGTTGAAGACGCCAACAATACTCCAGAATGCCATGGCTGCCAGTGCGATGAACGCAGCCGCCGGATAAGAAAGACGATAAATCATCTTGAGTTCGTGGGGCGCAGGTACAGGTACGCCGAGTATGCCTTGTGACTCCAGCCAGCCCACGACATATGGAGGTCCGAATATGGCCAAACAGCCGATGAGCAGACCGGGAACAACAAAAGCCCTCGTCAGCACGAGAACATCAGGCTGGAGCCATCCACGACGAAGAACCGCGCGAACGGCTTGCGCCAAGCGAGTACCTTCGTACAGGCTAGTGATAGCCCGCGCTCCGAGCTTGACGTAGAGTAATCCCAGAGTCCAGGATTGTATGACTCTCGCCGTATGCTGGTTCGACACCACAATGCCGTCTTTGAATTGACCACCATTGTTGGTTCCGATGACATAAGGTGTCGGAGGATACATGTAAGTGTGAAGAGGAATGAGGCAATACAATTCCATAAGTGCCGTAAGGATGAGAGGGAAAACGACCAGAAGAATTGTGTATGCGTAAGCAAGCCTGGCAGTATGGATGCCCATTAGCGCAACCCGCATGGGAGCATCGCTCTGCCACACAGACTGAAGATTTGAAGATGCCCACGTTTTCATTTTGTTGAAGATGGAGCGAGCATGGAAGAGGAAATATGCCGTCGAGCCCAGAACGTAAATGCCGATGCTGAAAGCATAAATGTCGTTAGTACGAATGTGGGCTGGGATGAGGACCTTGAACATCTTGCGGCCGAATACGAGGGGTATGATTGTGAAGCTGACGCCCGTGACGGCGGCAAAGATCCAGATGAACATGATGAACAAAAAGACCCTGGCACGGAAGTGTGGAGGAATGTACACCAGCTGGTATTGGTCCGTGGAGTAAAGGTCGGCATCGGGCGTGTCATCTTTGCCATCTAGTCGGGAGTTGCTCTCAGAAACCGGCATGAACACGCGTCGTCCCTTAGGAATCTTGACCTGGTCCGACGCAGGAGTCCGAACAAACTGGCCCTCTTCAATCAGCTGTCCAGTTTGAACGAGGCTTGCTTTCTTGATGGTGAGGATGACCATCTGGTCGGAGGCGATGGTAGATGTCGGCTTCGCCGTGCCACCTTCAAACGTATCTTCCCACGTCTTGGGCACCACCTTGTTTTCTTTATTGACTTCGAGGAGGGCTCGCCTCCACCAAGGAAGGGGAAGCTGATCCGAGCCAGGACGCAACGCCAGGATACCCTCTTCGTCAATGCGGCGTTCACCAAACAGAAACCAAGTCAATCGGAGGCCCCTGGCGCACTTGCGGAACCACCAGGTGTACATGGCATGCAAGGCGTCACTAGGCTTGAAGAACTTGACTGCCAGAGGCATGGCAAAGTTGTAAAACAATAGGTCGACGGGAAATTCCAAGACAGGCTCATTGGAAGAGTAGTGAATCGGCAGGACGCTCGGGAGAGACAGAGCCAGGCCCCACACCACACCTCCTAGACAAACGATGACGAGTGCGCCGTACACAAACGCAGAGAATAGAATCTTTCGCAATTGTGTTACGACGTTGCGTTCCAGTACATCGCGAACGGGGTGGAATTCGGGATCGTCTGGATCACGGATGAAGTCTGCGCTGATTAGTTAAAGCGGCTACTGACAAAGGCAGCATAAACTTACAGAGGACGCCTTTCCGCATGATCTTTCGGCACATGGAAACAAACAGGGCAAAGTGGAACATATACCCGGTTCCCACGAACCAATGTACGAAGATGGAGGTGAGCGGAAAATTGACGGTGAAGGCCACTCGCGATTTCAAAGTGGTTGCTTCAAAGAGGGGCAACAAGGCCACGTCCAAGAGGAGGCCACAGTACAGTGGGAAGATAAGCATCTCAATACTGATGATGAGAATGACCTTCATAACGCCACTAGCTTGGTTGAGCAAGTCGATCAATGAAGCTTCCCAATCTTGCCCTGTCTGCCCTGTCGAGAATGGTGAACCACGCTTCAAGTAAAGCGCGCTAATTGCTGAAAAGGTGAAGTAGCCGCAAAGAATCGCCCAGAATCGATCCGTGCCTGACCAGTACGACAGTGCAGGGTTGACGGCCGTCGAGGGCTCCGGCACACTGAAGCTGATCACCCATGATCCGGGGTTGAGGATGCTAATGGGGACATCGCGGACAGCGTTCCACGCGTATATGGTTGCATTCGCCGAAAGTGACGCTGCATACTTAGTATTGGCTATGAGGTCGCGGTCGAAGATGGCCCCAAGTATGTCTCCTACGGTAGCAAAAGTACTAGAGAGAAGGGACTTAAAGCTAAGTAGTGCTTCATGACTGATGGCGGAGAAGTTTTGCATCTCGGTGGTTGAAATGATGGGTAGCTCGCTGGTCAGGCTCTCGAGGACCCTGGTTGAAGCACTCGTGAAAATGTCGAACGTCTTCTTCATGAACAAGCCAACGCCATTCTTAGCTGGGAAGCCCATCATGCGTCCTGTTGTGTAGATGAAGCACAAGGTCAGACTAGTCAGACCGCTCATGATGCCAACAGCAACGTCCTGGATGAACTTTGTCGCGCTAAAGAGCATTCTCACAAGGCGCATCGGGTTCATGGCAGCCCAGACACTGACGCGTCCCAAGTTGTAAGGAATGAAGACGCAGACGAAGATAGTGACAGAGACAAGCACGACGCAGAAGATGGCGTTCTGGAAGAGACCGGCGATAGGCCCACGCATGCCGATCAATTCCATGATACCCTCGAAGTCTTCGGCGTCGTCAATCGCTTCGGGGTCAAGGCCGGCGGCGACGGCAGCTTCTACGACCTCGCGATCTTGCTCCACGGCGTCTTGATCGTCATCATCCAAGTCGTCGTCAAAGTCGTCGTCGTCGCTGTCATGATCATGGTCATGTTCATGAGCGGCATCGTCATCTCGGCCACCAATATCCAACTCTCGGACCTCGATGTCGCCCCACATGAAATCAGCCACACGGTCCATGACACCCCGCTGAAGAGGCGGCCGCTGGGCTGGCCGACCATCTTCGGTATCTTGAGGCAAGCCGTTGATGTCCTCAAGGGGCTCTTCGGGCAAGCCAACGAACTGCGCCGGGACGACGGCCTCGGGCGGTTGCATCTCTGGCTCGTTGAATCCAAAAAGCCCGTCCTCGTGAATCGGTTCAACTGTCTCAAAATCGTGATCCGCATCGGAGCCGAAATCTGGGGTATTGCTGCGCGGTGGTGTGAATCGGGCTGGGGGAAGACCGAACTCTTGTCCTTGCGGATCAAAGCCAAACGATTGCATTGGCTCCTGAGCCTGGGGTTCGGCCTGCTGCGGTGCAGCATTCAAGCCGGAAAATGACCAACTGTTGTTCGCAAGTGGGTTGATGCTGTTATTCATCTGAGGGCCGTCTGAAACGGAGCGAGGCCGCAGAGGACTTTGGAATGGAGTCGATCTTGAAGGGCTTGCGTCTTCCTCTCCCAGACCGGATTCAAAACCAAAATCTGTTGGAGCTTCCTTCTCTTTGCCCTTTCCTGTTCCGTTGGTACTACTCTCGCCATGTGTTTGCGACGGCCATGAGAACTGTGGTGTTGAGGGTGCGGGCAGTTGGACCGAGAATGGTGGCGTGGCTTGCGAATCTCGAGAGGTGGAAGATCCTTCAGGTCCAGGTTGGCTCTTTTTCGACTGCGAAGCACCCGATTCTCGGTTCTTTTCCATCATCGACTTGGTGATCCTTGCCCAATAGCCAAGTGGCTCATCCAACTTCTCCTCCTCAATGATTTTAAGAATTTTCTCGGGATCACCATTGGCCTGTCGGTAGATACGAAGGTATTCGTGAACAGTTGCCACCGGGGTCTGCGCGTCCTTGTTGGGACCGCCTTCGGGTGGTGTGTTGAAGTCGAATTCGGGTTCAGGTCCTCCTTGGGCGCGGGACACGAAACCGCCGTGTCTCCTTCCCGCCGGCAAACCTGCCGGCAGCATAGGTGCTGCGAGCTCGGGCATCGGTTCCCGTTTATCCCAGGCCATGTGAGGTAAATCATCATGACTTGCGCGTCGATCGCCGGTGAATGATTCATCGTCATCATCCTCGCTGTCACTTGGCCCTCTCAAATCTGCTGCGCCATAGTCATCGAGCATGCCAGCACCATCGTGCGCGTGCGCGTGCTCGTGTTCATGATCATGGTCGTGGAAATGTTGCTCATGTTGGTGTTGCGGTTCGGGCTGCGGTTGGGCTTGGGCGTTGTCGTTGGCGGCAAAGGCGGCTCGCATATTGATTTCGGGTTGTTGCTGAACAACATAGTCGCGGACCAGGATGACGAGAATGAAGGAGATGATGACCAATATCGTGATAATCTGGCCCTCTAGGACGCCAATGATGGTGCGGTTTACAACGGGGTACCGGGTCATATTGCGCAACCAGGACACGCCGCTCAACAAAGAAGGATGACGGTCGAGAACGGGGTCACTCGTGCCGACGGGGACCGAACTAGAATTGGCAGACGCGGAGGAAGTGATGGATCCGAGCAGCATCCTCATAAGCGCTGCCGTCATTGAATCATTGGTGGTAATGTTAACGCCGTGGAATGATCTGCTAAAGGGCAATGCCTGGCCTTGAATGATATCCTTGAGCATGCCTCCCAAGTTGGCCGGTGTCGTGGTGGGTTCGAGCAGAGGCGAAGCAGGGCAGACATTGGAATTGGCGACTGAGAATGCCACCGAGACGCCTCGGCTCACTGTTGCGTTTGAGCTGTTCCATAGAGCGCCGCTACCTAGACCTTCGTCGCTGACCCAGAACAGGAAGGCCCAGACTGAGCGCATGAGGTAGGGCAACCAGCAAAGCCAAACGCTGATGACGAGTGCGGCTCGCAGCCATACCAGAACGTTTCTGAAGAGGTATTTGGCCATGTGGCCGACGAAGACGTGGGCCGGGAGAGTCTTTGGCATTTTGGGCGAGTAGAGCTTGGTAAAGCGGAAGGGTGTTTTGCACAGCTCGCAGTGCTTCTTCTGGGAGTGTGAGAGCCACTCCATCAAGCAATCTTGGTGAACGTATTTGATACTGCCGCTGCATTTGCATGGGTAGAAGAGCGGCTCTTCGGCGGTCGCCTCGCCTCGACAAATACGGCATGTATCGGGGTCGAGGACGCCGGCATCGTTGGCTTGGGATCGCGATTTGGCAGCATCGTGCGAGACGGAAGCGGGTTTCGAAGCCGAGAACCTTCGGCGGGAGTGCGCGAAAGCATCGGCGGCTGCCAGCGGTTCCATCGCGGGGTCGTCCATAATGATTCAGTCGTCGAGGTTGGCGGGGGACTTGAGCCCTTTGCAGAAGTGTTTCGTTGTTTAGGAACGCATGAGTGCCTCTCGAAGCAAGGCCGGCACAGTGAGGGCGGATCGACAGCGGATTCGGGGCGGAAATAATCGACAATGATGTCGGTGGGATCGAGAGGTCCGACGTAAGTTCTTTGGTCGAAGCTGCGTGTGCCTAGATAATTATCCGAGTGAACAGATTGCGGGGGAGCGCGGGCTGCTTTGCAATGCTCAAGTGACAGCAAACGGCTGCAGCTCCTGCTCTAGACGTCGGGAAACAGTGTAGAAAAAAGGAGAAGCTAGTTGGGTATCATAAATCGTCAAGTCAAACAAGCCGCTCCAGGATGTTGTGAGTTGTAGACGCAGTTTCGAGATGGAGAAATCAATCGAAGTCCCCTTGCGCTAAGACGGGATGGTTGAGGTACCACACATTGAAAGTAAGTGCGAGGGCCTGCTCTTTCCAGGTCTAGTTGTTCTGGCCCAGCACCTCAGGCTGGCTCCTGCTCTTGCGCGGGTCAAATCCGCAGCGTCCATTCAGTGGTCCGAGCAGGGGTCCGGCCGCCGGGAACCCGAGTCCAGGGTCCGGAGCTTTGCTTCACCCGTTCCGATGAGAAGTGGATATCACAGATAAGGTAGCTGAGCTAATCCTCCTGGAGGCTATCGGCACGTGATAGAACATGGTTCTGGACCACCTCAGGAAGAGGCAGCTTCGGCCAACCAGCGTAGCAGCAATTGTGCCGCTGTATCATTATGTCATTGTGCCTTGCAACATGTTGCTGCACCTTAACATTTCCATGATTTTCCCACAAAGACTCTCTTTTTCGTATTATTCTAATCCCACTTTTGCTGAGGTCTATTGCAAAGCCATCTGATGTTAGTCTCGGTAGAGAGCTACAGTTGTCCCATGTCGCCTGCCAGGCCAGGCTCTTGGGATTCACCTATACATACCTACCAGACTTTAGCT
Source organism: Colletotrichum paranaense (assembly GCF_030867605.1). NCBI lineage: Eukaryota > Fungi > Ascomycota > Sordariomycetes > Glomerellales > Glomerellaceae > Colletotrichum > Colletotrichum paranaense. Next base: position 4,760,671 of record NW_026848960.1, on the reverse strand, counting down.
TCTATCAAGCCTTTTCCTCAGGGGCATGTACGATGGAAGAGGCCATGCAAGTAAACCACCCGGATCGTCGATAACAGGTTCTCAGCCAAGGGCATCCAGCACATCATTAGCATCATCATCATCACATGGATTGTGCTAGATGCCGGCCACTCGGTCGCGCCTCCGAGCTCCAACATTCCAAGCTGGTGAGCCACACTTGCGTGCCTGGTAATGCAGTGCTGCGTCACTCCAAGGTTGTTTGGTCCACTTGATTGGACCCCTCATCCGTGCTGGCTGGAATCGCTGGGTTGTTTCGGGGCATTGTGGCTCATGGGCAACCCGACTCTACCAATCATCCAGACTTCGACCGTGCCTCCGACAGCAGGGTTGGTCAATCCGGTGTCTTGCTTGTTGATGTGCTTGGTGCGGAGAGATTATGAGGAGACAGTCAGACATGGGACGGATGGTGTGGATGGCGACAGGCATGGTAGCATGGATGGCGTGGAAGCGAGGATTCATTGGGAGACAGCAAGAAGCCGAGGACCAGGGCTGCAAAGATGAGAAAGGTAAGCTGAGCGTGATGCCTTGCCGTGCTTGCTTTCAAGTTTTCCGCCTGCCTGCTTGTTTCTTGTTAGCTCGTATGTGTGTGGTGTTGGTGTGGTTGGTTGGTGGCATTGGACGATAGCGACAGCTTGGAGCCGATGACGTTGGTGAGACATTCCACAGCGCGCGTGCTGCTCTGCAAGCTCCCCAGAGTTGCAGGCTTGGAGCAGGCTTGCAGCAGGCTAAGAAGGCCGCTACAGCGACCTAGCGTGCTAGCACAAGCTGAACGTCTCGGTTACCTCACCGGTTTATTATGTCAGCACTCGAGCAAGAAGTACTCTTTTGTATGTGACAACACCCATATTTCACCAAAAGATACAATGCAGGCCTGGCCCGTGCTCTTCCCCTCGGACCACAAAAAACTTGGCCCGCAGGAGCAGGAAGCTGCCAGCCTGGGACGGCCTCTTCTCCTGCCTCCTGCCTCTTGCCTGTGCCTCACCTTTACATTGTACGGTACGCAGGGAAGCGAACGGTAACGAACGCGAAGGGAAGCAGCAGCACATCAACAAGAAACACCACACCTTTTTTCCATCACGGCTACCTCACCTTACTCTCTCCCTTTCCCCTCGTCTTCCCGGACTACTTATGGTTGTCCATCATTTTCCCTACTACACTTCTAGGTATTCACTGCCGCCTATCTCGGGTCTGAATCATCTTCCACCAAAAACAGCATCAACGTTTTCACCGAAAAGACCCCTTCGGACGCCCTGAAGCAAAACTATCGCCATTCTGAAGGTAGATCATCAACTCCTAGCTCCACAATCCAACCCCCAAAGTGGCTCCCCCTCTTCGGCCCTCCCCTGCAGCTTCACTGTTCCGAAGGCACTCGTTTGGCAGTTTGCTGCGTATTAGCTACGCAACCCACATACGTTCGTTCACGCAGCTCTAGCCTCTGGGTTGCCCAGCCCGGTCCAGGCCGCCTAAAGCAGCCCATGTCCGCCGCCGACTGGGAACTGCGACATCTGAAAATCATCAGAGCTTCTACGCAACCCTCCCGCTGATTTCTTTTTTCCCACCATTCCCAACCTTGATCTCGTTTCTATCTTTCTTCCTCAATATCCTCTGCGATACCTCTCTCTACATTACCCAGCTGATCACTGTCTGTTATCAGTAGTTCGGCGCAGTCTCGAGTCCTCCGCTGCATCATCCTCGACGCACGCACCAGTTTTCCCGACTAACGGTACCCTGCGATAAGGAAAACACCAAATCACGTCACTGACGCGAGCTGCCTGGTATTCCCAGACCACAACCTCCGCCATGGAGGCTTCCAGTGGCTATGCCAGTAACGGCTATCCGAAAGCTCCGAATGGAAAGATCAACGGCAAGATGAACGGCCAGGCCGTGACAATCAAGAGGAGGACAACGCCTACAAGAGGGCCCTCATTTTTCCGCCGTTCGTTCAACATCTTGGCGAGGTATGTTCCCAATTCTCAGCCGCCACCGTCACAACGGCGGTGTGCATATCGTGAGGTGTATTCGGACTGACACTAAATTTTTAGAATTCTGACGTGGTATTCCCTTATCTCGATCCTCTTCCGCTGTCCCGCAAACCTCGAAGCTTGCGACGAGTCCTCCCCAAAGATTTGCAAGCCCTACTTCCAGCTGAAGCAGGCTGTATTACCTCATGTCGAGCCCTATTATGATACCTATGCCGCCCCCTACGTTGAGAAGGCTGCCCCCTACTACGACATTGCCAACGAGAGAGTCTTCGTCCCTACCAAGGCTTATGCCACAAAGTACGGCGCCCCTCGTCTCCAGCAAGCCCAGTCGTACGGCCAGGCACAATGGGAGAAGAACATCCAGCCGCAGTTGTCTGTCTACCAAAAGTTGGCCCAAGACAAGTATGATCAGACAGTTGCACCTCACGTTGCCAAGGCCTCCACCACCATTGGCCCGTACTACGACATTGCGCGCACAAGTGCTCTTCAAACCTACCACGATGTTCTCTTTCCCTCGTACCAATTCGTACAGCCTTACGCCGCTCAGGGCTACGCCGTCGCCTCTCAGTTTACCACCGAGACGGCTGTCCCTTCTGCCTACTGGGCATGGAACAAGACCTACAGCTTCCTCGATGCCACTGTTTGGCCCCAGTTCCGGGTTTTGTACATTGAGAATGTCGAGCCTCAGCTAGCTAGGATAGGACAGCGTCTCGGCCGCTACAAGAACAAGACCAAGGGGTCGCTCGAAAACGTCTCCGAGAGGTAAGAAGAAAGCGATACACTCTTCTCCTATTGCTTAAAGACCACTCATTTACCAGTGCTGTGTACAGTGGTTCTGCCAAGGCTTCTTCCTTCACAAAGCCCGCGGCTTCTACGGCCTCGTCCCTCTCCTCGTCTGCTTCCTCGGTAGTTTCATCGGCAACTGAGAAGGCGTCCACGGCCATTGAGAGCGCTCACATTCCCGACGCATCCGAGGTGGCCCAACACGACCACTCTGAGCAGGTTCATGCGCCCCCGCCTGGCGAGAATGAGTCCGACATTCGCAAGACCGCCAGAGAGACTGTTATCGAAGACCTGAGCAGCTGGCAGGCCAAGTTCGCCAAGGCAGCTGACGAGGGTGCTTCTGAAATCGAAGATCGCGTTGAGGAGATCTCCCAGCGCGTCATCAAGGAGAGAGCGCATGGACATGGCAGAACCCTTGTCACCGAGCTTCAGGATGCTGCCAAGTCTGAGGTTGACGCTCTGCAAAAGCAAATCATCAAGCTCGTCCAGAAGTCTGTTGATGCCCCGGAATCCGCCCAAGATGAGCTGCTCGCCAGTGTCCGCAAGGCTGGTCTCAACGTCAAGGAGAAGGCTCAAAAGATCCGTGCCTGGAAGGCCGAGTACGAGGCTGAAATCGAAAGCTCCGTCTCTGAGGCGGCCGATACCCACTTCAAGATCCTCGAGAGTATTCGCGACCTTGCCCTTCAGCGTATTGGAATGAAGTGGGCATGGATGGACGGCATCACCTACAAAGATTGGGCCAAGTACCACGAGCTGAAGGACCGCTTCGCCGAGTGGATGAGCGATCTGAAGAAGCTCATCATCACTCATCCCGGCCTGGAGGCAGCCCGCGAGGCTTCTAACGAAGTTGAGGATTCCGGTATGGCTGTCGCTCAATCTGCAGCCCAGGAACTCGCCAGGCTCAAGCAGGTCGGTCTCTGGAAGCTCGCTGCAAAGGACTCCTCCGACAACTTCGACAGTGAGACGGCGCGCCTTGCTGCCGAGGAAGCCGATCGTGCGCGTGAAGCTGAGATCGCTGCTGCTGAGGCCGCCAAGCTTGCTGAGGCCTCTGCTGCTGAAGCTCCCGCCACCGCTTCCGAAGCAATCTCCATCCCCGAGGAAGATCCTCTACAGTCTGCTGCCAGCGTCATCGAAGACAAGTCCCCCGCCTCCAATCTCAATGAGGCCGGGGCCGCGAGCTCTGTCAGCAGTGTCGCCAGCGAGGTCAAGGAAAGTGTGAGCAGTGCCATTCCCGCTGTGTCTTCCGCTGTGTCCGAGTCCATCAGCAGCGCCGCTAGCCAAGTCTCCAGCGCTGTGTCCGGCAGCTCTTCCAGCGTTGCTTCGGAGCCCGACCTGGCGTCCACCATCATCCCTGGTCAGGACCAGACCTACATCGTCGATAACGATGGAACGTCGCCTGCAGGCGATGAAGAGAATGCCGTGCCTGGAGAGAAGTTGGAAGAGGAGATCATCTCTGAGTCGGTCGAGGATAAGCCTGTTGCTGCAGCCACCGAGTCTGTGAAGCCGGCTTTTCTGGGAGCTGCCGCCCAATCCGTGCCCAGCCGGGTTCCCATCTTGGATGACGACGAAGACGAGGAGAGCATTTCGTCTAGAGCCCAAGAGGCCTACTCCGCCGCTGTCTCTAAGGCATCTGAGCAGTACTCGTCCGCCAGCGCCGCCATCTCCATTAAGATCTACGGCACCCCCCAGCCCACGGCTGAGAAGCTGGTAGCGTCTGCCTCTGGTATCTATGCAGCTGCCATCGCGTCAGCGAGTGCCAAGTATGACGAAGCTGTCAAGGCCGCCTCGAATGCCCTTTACGGCACCGTGGCTCCCAAGCCTACTCCCTCGTACGACTGGTCCAGCGTCAAGGCTATCGCAATGCAGCGTTTGAACGAAGGACGTTTGGCGGCTGAGCAGCAGTACGAGAGCGCCAAGATTAAGCTTGGCCTAGCTACCGCCACTCCCACTTCCACCGTCGACAAGCTTCTCGAGCAGGCCAAATACAACTACTACGCCGGCCTCGGTGTGGCTCACGCACGTTACTCTGAATTCATGGCCGCCGCCTCGGCTGCCATGAGCTCCGCGACTGCTACCTCCACCCCGACTAACATTGCCGGTACCGCATCTTCGGCTGCATCCTCAGCTGCATCAGTTGCCACCCGCTCGGCTGATGCGGTGGCCTCCGGCGCGCAAAAGGAAGCTATGGCTGTCGCTTCTGCGGTCAGCGACGGGTTCTCGGCGGCTGCTTCCATCGTCAGCGATTCCGTGTCCGCAGGTGTCCAGGAGGTTGTCGATGCTGCGCAGGCCATTGAGAAGGGTGTTTCTGACACCTGGGAGGCTGTTGTCAGCCGCGCCAGCGTTCAGATCTACGGCAAGCCCACTCCCACCGCATGGTACGATAACGCCTACAGTGGCGCCGGACAGTACGCCTCGCAGGCTACTGCCGCTGTTGTCGAGAGTCTCGCTGCCGCGCAGGTCCAAGCCGCCAAGCAGTACGAGGACATGAGCAAGCTCGTCTCTGAGCTCCTTGTGGGCAAGGAGCCTACCGTCTCCGAGAGCGTCCTGGCTCGCTTGCAGGCCGCCTACTCCACGGGCATCGCCTCCGCTGCCAGCATTGCCAGTGCTGCTTCCGCAACTGTGTCTTCCGCTGCCTCGGCTGTGACGGATGCCGTCAAGGAGACCGTTCAGCACGTCCGCGATGAGTTGTAAACAGCTCATAGCACATCCAACATCTCCTGAAATACCATGAACACATACGATTACATGAGTAATAGCACACGAAATCATCTCAACCCCAACCCCCCCCTGCCTGAAGAGGCAAATACTTCCATCACGCTCTTTTACGTACCAGATACCCTCGCGCCTCGAGTATCGTGGCCGACTAGTCTCAAAAAATTTCTTTTCTGTCCTGCCCTCGTCTGGCTACTTTCTAGCGCCTTTCCTGAAGCCATGAAAATTGTTGTTCGTCGCTACGTTTCTTCACAAAAAGACGTTTAGCATCTGATTCCTATTTCACGCGTTGGAGGTGGAGGAGCAAAGGAGGAAGTAAGGTGAAGACGAGGCTGACTTGTGGTACAATGTGGCAGGGCACGGAGCTGGCGTTTTGACAGTGGGAAACTGGGATCGCGGTTCTTTGGGGATACAATGACCGGCTGGCCCAATACTATTTCACCTTTACGTTTATGTATGCTCACGTATTATGTCTGTCTGTATAATTACAGTTTGTGAAAAGAAAAGATTTGACTCGAATGGAGCACTGCCTGTGAATATTGACATGATGAAACTCTCGGGCGGGTGATGCGAACGGAGTGCGTGAGTCCATGATGAAATACCTACATTTTCCGGCGATGGATACTGTTTTGACAGCTCCCATCTGTCGACATGAGACAGGCTCGCTTTTAAAGGGTAGGTTTGTGTTATCACTCACTGGGAAAGGGGTTTGTCCAGACTTGGTTGACAACGCGATGATGATGTCAATTTCCACTGCCTCGGAGTAGTGTGTGTGAACGGGAACCCCTGGATGCGAAGTCTTCAGCAAGGCGAACGGCCAGCTGGCTTTCAAAGCTGATTCATTGCGTTAGTCATATTACGATATGCCTGCCCCCCTCAGTCCGCTCCCGAGTCCCCCTTTCTTGAAAGGATGCTGGTGTTGATCAAGATATCGTGGATGGAGGCTGTGGTTGGAGGCGAAGTCTGAATTTGTTCACGTCGAGATGCCTGGGATGTCCCGGGGAAGGGGGGTTTAGTTGCCATGTCAAGGTTGAGCTACAAGAAGATAAAGATATATCAGATGGATTGATAATCAGAAGGGTCTTTACATTTCTCTTACTCGATGATGAATTTGACGTCTTTACAAAATCACATCAATACATATACCGCCTGTCCCGCACGCCCACCTTGATACCCCGTCATGGCCAGGAGGTTTGCTTCACATGTCCCTGAGACCGCATGGTGCAAGATGAAATATCGAGGATAGGACTGGAATATTGTTCCGCTTCCACGGGCTGCTGCTTCGAGCTTCGTTCGTTTTGTCATGAACAGCTTCCTTGCATCCGTTTCACATTGGGCCTAGCAGAGAGCCTGCTTGAGTCCTTCGTAAATCGCCCCTATATCAAATACCAGGTGTATCTATATTTTGATAGTCATTTACACTCATTTCAGGGTGCTCGAGAACAGGGGAGCCATGTCTTTTGGACGTTGCTGGTTTCCCGCTTGCAAGAGGGGAAGAGCGAGAAGTTGGGAAACTCGCTCATACTGACGAACCAAAGCATCATGCATGAAATTGTCTTTCATCTTTTGCAACTTTGCTGCAATGGTACGATGAAATTGACATAGCTACCTTGAATCGGATTAAAGCTAAATAAAGCGACTGTGATGGGATGGGATAACCGAATACATCACCCTTTCCCTCAGGGGCATTTTATGCTCCTCACCAACGTCACCTTGGCCCGGCCAGCCCGCCCATCAGGAATCGGCGTAGGTATTATCCGTCGACATCTCAGCGTTGTCCAAGGTTACAGTATACAAAATCAAGATGTGTAATACTCATATTCCTGATTGTATAGGTTGGACCTGAATTATGGAGGACACGTAGAGTGCTATATACCTGATGAATAATTGATCATGTTCCTTTTACGCAGTACCTTGGGCCTGCTTCTTGAGAAGGTTTGCACGGCATCTAGCTTCTAACCATCACCGTCGTGCCTCCAGAGCGAATCGCGATCAATGGGCAATAATCAATGGCGTCTCCTCGCTGCCTGAATCTTTCAACATTTAGGTGTCACAGGGCCAGACATCGGTTTCCGGTCGCGGCCCAGACCGGCCTGTTTTGGGTTTGAGTTGGAGAATCCCCCGGACAGCTACCTTGGAGCGCATCAAGTAGTGACCTTTCCCGCCGCCGAAGCGGTACAGGATCCCACGAAGGGGTGGAACATATGCGTGATCTACAGCGGATTCATGGCCATGTAATGGCCATGTACAAGCCATGATGGAGTTCCGCGTTACTCAACACAAGGCAGCGAGATAAAGAGCGATGAGGTGACACAGGTTCCCCTACCTTGACACACACCGCTATGGCGAGACCCGCGATTTGAATGTCACAATAAGAATCAAATAGAGAACTGTTCATCTTGGATTATTCTCTTGGAGCTGGACAGGTCATGATGGATGATCTATTGGTCTGCAGAGTCATGTCTTTCACGTTCAGGATCGCCAAGCTTGACTTAAAGAGTCCGCAGTTGACATTTCCCCTTGGAGAAATTGAGCCTTTGAGGAGGATCGTGTAAATACAGTTGCTACAAGTCTTGATAAATGTTCTTCAATCAGAGTCAGAGGCATTTCATGTAGAAATGGCACTGGCCAGGTCCCCCATGCTGACCTTGCAGAAGCGAATGAATGGGGCAAGCGGGAAGCCTTTAGATTCGCCCGCTCGCAAAGGGTGTACGGAGTTTTCAGTCAGTTACTTGCGAGCTAGAGTCTCACATCCGCCGAGCAGGCAGCAGAATTATTTCCAACATGTCTTTTTCCCTTTGCCCCGCGTTTGTGGTGCTTGATAGTCGGACCGAGCGTATCGTGGGCCCGGAGTGTCTCTCTTTCCGTCACCTGGAGTTTGGGAATGAGACAGGGTGAGAAGACGTTGGAATCGTTCACGGAAAGTTCCTTAAATTATAAGGATCTACCGTCATCTTGGAAGACAACCGACGTGACGAGTTGGGCGAGCAGAAGATCGAGTCGTCGATGTGTTGATGGCTCCTGTCAGTCTCTGGCCTAACCCTGCTGGGGCCACCGCGAGGAATAAGCTAGTGACGGATCTTTCCAGAGTACGAGTGTTCGTAGTCAGTACGAAAGCCCCTCTTCAAGGAGTCTACGTAGTATGAGGACTCGAGGAGGGGGCCCCTTGACGAAAGTCTGTCATTCCAACCGGGGATGGATGGGCAATTAAAGCTGCCGGGTGCCGCGATGTGGATAGGAAAAGGCGATTACTGCAGTCTGCGGTAGTGGTGTCGGAGATAATGTGGGTGCCTCTCACTCGACGAGGTTTTTAGTGTTTAGGCAGCCAAATAAAAAAAGAGGAGGACGCCAACGACCATCCTGGGAGCGGAACCTAGGGACGGCAAGGCAGCGCCAAGTGCCGTGGTGAGATGGACTTCTGTGACGGGGCCGTTGTCTGCCCAGGTTGAAGAGTCTGTCTGTAAGGTATTACGTATATTTGGTACGGATACTCAAGTTCCCATCTGGAAGTTATTTTCCATTAATAGGAGGAAGGAATTGGCGAGCAAAGGAGGAACTTGAGCCCATGACGAGGGAAGGGGAGACGCCTCAATGTGCCTGGATGCCAAGAAAGTCAGTGACAGGTCCCCCGTCCAAACCTCCACGATCTGTTGGTACGTGTATTCCAGACCTAGTCGCCTGGTCCATTGAGCAGCCAAAGTAGGTAAGGTGAGTTTGGTGCCGAAGCCTGAAGTGCCTTGATCCATGAATGACGGACACGGACTCCGTTTAGACGCCCAGCAATAGTCTGCAGTACCCATACTCTGTATGGGGTTCTCGTACACTAGAGCGAAAGAGAGAACGAGAATTGTGTGAGAGCACAGCAAAACTGGGCAAGGTAGCCGTCGATGGCGGCAGGGTTAGCACAGGTAGCGGTCCGCTCTACGCTGCTCAGCTCTTCTGCACTGCTGGCGCTGCCGGGTGTTTCTTGGGATGCTAGCCAGGATGAGGGACACTAAGACGGTAAAACGAGCCTCAGCTTACTCATGCTTCAGTGTGGAGGATGCTGATGGCTGATGAGAGAGCAGCCAACGTCGGGCGTCAGTGGTGGGCTAAGTAGTCCGAGCCTTAGTTCGATGCGGTTCCCGAGGATGTGCGTGCTGATCAGACGTAGCGTATCCGTATCTTATGGACAAGTGGATTGCCATATAAGAGAAGCCCATTGGGAGGGGAAACGGGTGAGTCAATACGGAGAATCGTATATTCCTGGGACAAACTGGGCAAAGACGTGTGCTGGACTCTGCGTTTTCCTCCTTCGTTGTTCGAGAATGAACATGTGAGGACCTGATTCGAGATAATCGCCCAACGTGTCTTGGAGAGGAGAAGCAGTGGGCCCTGGAGTATCTGCTTCCTGAATGGTGCTCTCGTACATTCGAGTGCCAAGATCCAGAATTATTGACTCTCCATGTTGAATCAGTTTTGTCAATGCAATATGAGTGAGTGTTCAATAATGGGTGAGAGGTGAGAGGTGCGAGAGGAGGTTGATGGCAAAAGGAAGGTTGAGGTACAGAAGGTACGTACTGTTGCCCCCGGCAAGTTCAGCCCCGATTGCCCGGGAGGGGCCCACATCGCAGGCTCCAGGATTATTATGGCCAATAACGCTCTCGATATATATGGGGCTGGCCGAAACGAGCGAGACAAGCGAGGCAAGCGAGTCCCAAAGGCGCTCCTCCTCCTTCAGGCAGCAGCATTTCCAGCCAGCCAGCAATCGGCAGGAGTGACACCGCAAGCAGCCCGCGCGCACCTTCCGTCGCAGTGCAGCGCATCGCAATCGAATGTCGCACATTTTCCCACGACACAATTGGCGGGGCCCCAATTCCTCATCTCATCAACATCCACCCGACGGCATCGCCATCACCAACATCAAGCCACAATCTGAACCACCGTTCAGCCAGTCGACCCAGTCTCCGCCTCTCAGTACAGGTATTCCATTCGCTGTCCCTTCTAAGCAGGCAGTGGCAGGGCCCGTCCGTACGGCACGGAGTACGGATAGCGTGGACGGATACCTGATGGGATTATCGACAGGAAAGGGAAAAGACCGTCCGTACCTAAACTGTGGTCTGTAGGCACCGAAATAATTCAATCCTTCTTCCCGCCGTCTCGGGTCTCTGCTTGGCTTAGGTTGGATCTTTGGTCGCACCTGGTCCCCTACCATACCTTAGCACCCCTCGGCCTCCATCCACTCGCTGGCGCCCATATTCTACGTGCCTACGGAGTACATTCTTGGACTCCTTGATGACCACGACGGGGCCCACGAGTGTTGGATGCAATCTTCTTCCCTCTTTTTACTTTCTTGCCTCGCACTTGTTTGCTTGCTTGCTTGCTTCCCTTCACTTCATCAACAAGGCTGGCCATCTCACGAATAGTCAAACCAACAAGCCAAAAGAGTGTTGGAACCATCTATTATTATCACGACACTCACAAACTTACTTACGCAAGCATCTCTAGCCGCGTAATCGCTCACTTCAGCTTCTCTGCGCTCCTCGCTGCGGACTGCTGTATACGTACCCCCGTCCACGTCCAGCGACCACTCACAGTCGCAATTCACGCCAACTGAGCCCCGCCGCCCGCACAACCTGGCTCATCCGCTTCCGATATTCACAGCGCCGACCCCGAGTCCCGACTTCTTATCACCACCTCCGGTCCTTCCCTGGAGCCGCCTTGATCACACAGTCCCCGATTATGTTTACTGTGAAGAGTTCCTCATAAACGTATTATCTAATCCTCACGAGCTGCGCTCACCTGCTCTGGCTTCGACTCCCTCACATCTCACCCCCGCCTCGCTGGTGAGGGGCTTACCTCTTTGTCTTTAACCTGCACAGTGTTTCAATCGCCAACATGGAAGGCATTCGTTCCACTGGCGGCTACATGCAGCGGCGCCTGAGTCGTCTGTATAATGACACAAAGAAGTCTTCAGACTTTGTTCAGGAACCAGTCAAGGCCCCCGAGGACCCTGAAATCAAGTCACTGTTCAGAAAGCTCCGCATCCAAAAGGACCGCGTATCAACGTGGGGTATCGAGTGGACAGATCCTAACCAGTCAGATGAAATTGATAGCTCACTATCAAAAGCCGGCCTGAGTGAGGTTGTTCACAGCATTCTCTCGACTGTTCGGGAGACGCTATCAGAGTTGGATGCGCTATGGAAGAGCTACACCAACCCGCTAGGCACCGTCTCAGAAAAGTCGGCAGATCGCAAGACCGCCTTTGTGACTTGGGACAAGGCAGTGTTCGCGGATGCCATTGGAGACCTCACTCAGTCTGTCGACACACTTTACGACCTTTCTAGAACACGCTCCTCCGCGCAGATGTCGTCGCGTTCCAAGCTTGAAAAGTCCATGGCTTCCACTGAGGAGCTGCGGCCTTTTGAGTCCACCAGGATGCAGACGCCTCAAGAAATCGACCCGACAACATTAACAAACATTCGGTCCATGCAGGCGGAGCCCATGACCGAGTCGAGGGTTAACCTTCCTCCACGCGATATTGTCTTCATGAGCAAGCAGGCTTGGTCAGATCTATCGCAACATATTGGCCGCCAACCCTTTGCGCCGCTCTTGTTGGAATTTGCAACATTCGACTCTATGTACGCCATCACGGGTATCATGCCCCCCATGTCGCGCTTTGAGAAGCTGTCAGCCGGCTTGCAGCAGGACTCGCAGAGGGCCCCAGGTACTTGGATCGGCCTGCCGAGACTGCTGGGTTATTTCGAGGATTTGGAGCACGCCCGCCTTGGACTCGTCTATCACTTCCCGCCCAACTTCAACGCCGTCTCTTTTGAAAACTTTACGCAAAATCCTCTCTACAATGTTTGTACGCTCGCCGATTTGTTGTCGCGACCAGACTTTGAGCCGACCTTGGAGGCCAAGTATCGCTTGGCTTCCAACCTCGTCAACACCGTATTCGACTTGCATGCCCGGGGTATTACCCACGGCTGCATAATCGACAAGAATGTATCTTTCTGCAACATGTCCACGCCCGACTTGACCACGGGTCCCGGCGAGGTGGACATTCGCCGGCCTCTCATCTCATCCTTTGATCTGTTTCCAGATGCTCCATCAGATGATGAACCAGTCTCGCCATCGCTGCCCCTTTTCCGACACCCCCTGGACCCTCGCACCACCCCGGCATCGCCCATCAACGACAAGATGGACTCTCGTATCCTCGATCTGTACTCTCTCGCCATGGTTCTGTTGTCTATTGGTCTTTGGACGAAACTCGATAACCTCGTGCCCGATCCTAATCAGCCAATTCCTGAGTCAGTGTTGAACCAGCTAGGAATTCGTTGTTCTACCCTTTACAAGAGGGCTGTAGAGACCTGCTGGACGGCGGTTGATATGTCGCTTCAAGGGAATACCTCTGACGAGGAGCTTCTCTCGGCTGTGCAGGTCAGCGTGACGCGCTACCTCGACTCGTGCGCCATCCTAGACAACATTAGTTCTCTCGAAGACCGCCTCAACCTCGACCTTGGAAAGAAGACTTCCGTGTCCCCTATCGGCACGCCCACTCGTCAGAGCATCTCAGGGCCCTCAAAGGAGGTCAAGGTGGTGGCGACCCGACCGATCGTTGACACTCGTGGCTCCTCGGTTGATACCAAGACGCCCATTTCGGAACCCAGCTCCGCGCGCCGTTCATATCCCTCTGCTGCAGAGGAGAAGCGGCAGCTTGCCAGACAAGAGGGTCAAAGTAAGTACTACATCGCAGATTGCATCTTTCGGCCACTAACAACACCACAGCCGGCCCAGTAGAGCTCCCTGCGGAGTCAAGACCTGCCAAGGCACCGTCTCCCAAGACCCGTCTCTACCCGCAAATTCCCTTGCCTCCCGATGCTGTGGAGAAGTGGAACACACTTGTGATGCCTCAAGTCAACCAAGCACTGCGCCACTTTTACCGCAAAAACCGCGAGGAGTCGGTCGAAGTTTCGCTCGAGTCCATCGGCAGTTCGCCAACAAGAACACAACCGACGGTTTTGGTTGTGTGTACGTCTGTCAGCAAAGTCAAGGCCATTCTGACGCGCAAGTTGGGCGAGCTTTTCGAGGGCAAGTCTGGGTTCGGGTTGAAGGTTTGCAAGGGACAGGTTCTGAGGTCACGAAAGCAAGCCGGCGACCCCAAACGAAGCGCAGCACAAGAAGAAGACGATGATGACGGCGCAGTCAAGGCAGCCAACCCTGATTTTCAAGCGCGCCCAAGCAATGGCGCAAGTATTGGAGCTTGGGTGGGGGACCGCCACCTGCCGCCCGTTAGCTTGGGCGGCCTTGTCCTAGTCGACGACAAGCCGTATGGGATGACGGTCCACCACATGCTCGACGATCCTGAGGAGATCTACAAGCACACGAAAGCTCAGGATCGGACTATGCGTAGTATGGCTAGAGATGCTGAAGACGTTCGTTTCGACTGGTACGCAGAGTCGTCGGCAGAAAGCAGCGGTGGTGAAGACTATGCCTGCGAGTTTTCGGAATCAGAGGAGTCCGAAGCGTATTCGGAGACGGATGTTACTAGCGATGCGTCAGATGAGGAGGACAGTGGTGACGAGTCGGAAGGCGAATATGACCAGCCCGGCGATATTCCTGGTGTTGAGCCGGGCTGTGGCGACGGATACATCATCACGCAGCCCGCCATGGACGACGTCGACGAGGAGTTTTATGCTTCAGCCGAGACAGCAAACGAAGATCATTTGGACAGCTTTACCGTTGGCGAGGTTTACGCATCGAGCGGCATCAAAAGGAGGGAGCAGAACGGACTCATCCACGAAATCGACTGGGCCCTTTTCGAATTCGCCGAGGAGAGACTGCCCGAGGACAACTCGATACCCAGAATCCAGAGCAAGCAGCTGTCGCCTTCATACGGGAAATTCCCATCAAAGCAAGGCAAAGTTATGCACCCGATGACCGTTGCACCCACCACAGCGCTGCCTGGCCTGGAGGTGCAGTGCATGGCGCGTACCAGCGGCCTGCAAACGGGTCTCATTCTGCCCGCTCTAACGAGCGTCAAGATCTTTGGGCGGACGACACCCAGCCACACGTACCAGGTCAGCAGTGCCGCCACCGAGACACCTGCCGAATTGACTGGCGGCGGCAAAAAGCAACCCATGGGTATTCCCGGAGACAGCGGCGCTTGGGTTGTAGAGCGCGCCCACGGGCGGGTTTGCGGGCATGTCTTGGCGTGGAGTGGGCGGAAGCGCGTTGCGTATATTTGTCCGATGGATGTCTTGCTTCTGGATATTGCGGAGGCTCTTGAGGCACGCGAGGTCGGTTTACCCGGCGGCGAGCCAGTTGTGAGTCTGAAAGGACGTGACGAGGAGGATGAGGAAGAAGATGGGGGCACTTATAGAGACGACGAGCCTTCATCGTCGCCTTTTCTAGACCCCAAGGATGACGATGATTTGGATGTTGTTTCTGAAGAGGGTGACGATGACGAGCTGCCTGTTCTTGTCCGCTCACGCGCTCCTCCGCGAGGACGCGGTACGAAGAAGGAAGAAGGTCAACAACGTCAGGACCAAGACCAGAAGCAGGAGGAACCGGGCCATGAGCAGGAGAAGAAAAAGCAGGGCGGCACGTCGCAGGAGCGGGAAAAGTTTTCATCGGGCGAGAATCATGATTTATCACGCAGGATGGAGTCTATGGGCATTGGTAGGAGTCGCATGGGCGTCGGCATGTGTAGCTGACTGGCTGAGGGCCTCAGGGTGCGTCCCGCGCCCTGTATTCGGAATACCCCATTTGGATTTTTTTGAGTAATTTAGATTATGTAGCATTAATGAAGCATGAAGCGAAGTCATTACAACATTGGTATTTTTGTCTTTTCGTGTTTTGGCATTAATGTGAGCAGGCAGGACGATTAGTCTGGTCTTAGCAGTGGCATCTTATTGAGAATGGGAGAGGCAGACAATGAGGCTGAATAGCATCAACAATGGAAGAAAAGCTTCCCGCTGTAAGAGGAAAATGCAAGACGGACAGATAGAGAGAAGACTACATGAAGTCGTCTTCCCAGTTCTCGTCGCGGTTCTGGTTGCTCGTGGCCTCCATGTTCTCTTCCGTAAAGATGTCATCATATGCGTGATCCTTTTGCCACTTCTTCTCCTTGCGCTCCTGCATAACGCGGGCCTCTTCTCGTTTCTAAAATCCGTTAGCATCCATCCCTCGAGACTTATATCTTTGTGTAAGAGAGTAAGATGGAGGACTCACTCTTTCAAGAGTAGAAGCCTGGTCCCTCTTCCTCAACTCCTTCAACCGATCATCCCTCTCCTGCTGCAAATCAGGCTTCTTCTCGACCTTGGTCTTGTTGAGCCTGTTCACGATGGGGTTCTCGCGCTGCGCGACGAGCACCTTTTTCACTTTACGCGGGTCCTTGAAGGAGACTTGGCCGACGGCCATGCTACCGTCCTTTTTTAGGTTGGACCAGGGGGTGTAGATGATTGTGATGTTATCCTTTTTGTTGCCCTCGATGGAGTTTGCTTTTGTGAGCTGGGCGAGGTCGGTGAGGAGGGGTTCGGGGATGGCGTCCCATGTCATCGGGGTGGTTGTGGATGGGTCCTTTGGGTCTGGGAGGCGGAGGTAGATGTGGGCTGAGGAGAGTTTGTCTACGTGGAACTTTTCGGTGTGTTAGTGAGGGATGTTGAGTGAGGTGAGTGATAAGAGTTGTGAGATGAGATTTTGCGTACCCTGTGAGAGGTTAGTGAGTGATGAGTTTGGGGGTGGGTGAGTGGACTTACCAGACGTCTTCCTCCCAGCCGTACTTGATCAACTCCTCATCTATTTCCCTCCGTCAGTACTCCTCCATTTCTTTCATTTCCATTTCTCAAAAAGGTGCAGGCTGAAGCGACCCCCGTCTCATCTTCACACAACCGGGAGCAAACGCACTCTCAAACTTGTCCTTGCCGACGTAAATGAAAGCGGCCGGGTCGACCGCCTTGGAGGTGAAGTAGTAGACCATTGCGCCGAAACTCCCTTCCAGTCGGTTGACTCCCGTGATGTCTTCAGTCGATGGTATTAAGGAAGTGAGGTTTGGGCGGTGACTAACCCTCTCGACCTCGTTTGCGCGATGAGATAGTTGGCGGGGTCGTGATTTGCGACGCTGGAAAGGAGAGAATTTCGAGGTGGGGGTGGGTCCGGTTTGAGGTACTTACTTTCTAGCAGACAAGCACATTTTTATGCGCGGTCCATTGGCCAGAAGGCGCGACGTTTGTTAGTGTCGCGGTCAGTGGAGGAAACAACGACCATGTGAACTCAACTCGGGCAGTCAGTCAAAGGGACAAAGTGAGGTTCCGCCAGAGCTGCTACTGCTGCTGCTGCTGCTGCCTGTCCGTCAATTCCCCTAAAACTACTTTGAAATACAGTTGTTTCCTATTTCAACAACCAAAACAATTCCGTCTTCAGAGTTCCTGCTGCTATTTGTTCCCAACGTTGCGTCTATTCAGGTCCTTTCGCCCACCGTTGGAGTGTGTTGCAGCGATCTGCGCTCAGGCACCCGCGCCGTCAGCAGATCCTTTGTCGCGCCACGCCGTGCCACCAAGGCAAGCAAGTTCAAACTCTAGCCAAAGTTTCTTTCCGTGGCACCTCTCAGCCTTGCTTTATCGTTTTGCAGTGATTATCTGCTATTTTCTCATCCACCGTCAACTTCGAAGTTGCCTTTCCACACCATAACAACGATCACATCCACGTCCCCGACCTCGCTACATATTACTTACCAGCAGATCCGAATAGCAAGCCTTGTTGGCTAAGTGGTATAGCGTCTCACTAGTACCTAGTGACATGAGAAGATCGGCGGTTCGATTCCGCCACGAGGCAATGCTAGAGTAGCACCACAGGTGTGTAATCTTTTGCATTTTGTTTATGGCCCATGAAGATCTGAGTTTGGTGGACGTGATGCTTGTCTGTCAATTGAATTTGTTTTGTTCTATTAGGAAAGACGGAAGGATACCAAGTTGCCTGCCAGATCAACTCATATTAGCCACGCGCGACGGTTTATTCGCCCGCCTTTGCCAATGCATTCATCTCTTCGGTCTTGTTCACCATTGCCTCTTCATTCATGCGATCCAGTCCGGGCAGCGTTGCTTCCCCATCTCGTTTACCACAGCGCTCCCGTGTGGAGCTCACATTGTGGTCTCGTAAATGCTAACGCATACAGTTTGAGCGTTCGGAATAGAGGCGGACGGTTTGCTTTTGATACCGAGGACTGGCTGTTTTACTAGAGAAGAGTTACCCTGATACAAGGTTTCTAGAAAGGCAGCATGTGTATTGATGAGATTGGCGGGTGCAGCTTGATTTTCGGGACGCTAGGATGTCCCCGTATCAGTGGGCCCGCTATGCATCCGGTTGCCTGCTGTTCATCCGTGGTCTCAGTCCAGATCCGATTATTTCGGAATCATGGACGGGCCACATTTGTAAGAACGAGAGTTAGAAATGGCAAATCTAAGTGTGGTAAGGCTGAGTTGAACAGGAATAATAGTTTCACCGTGAAATAATGTGCAGCAGTCTTACCACGAAGTTATTCGGCGGGAAACCATTGACCAGTCAGAATCTCTTTCTATCTACACGGCGAGAAAGGTGCCTAGTCATGCCAGAGAAGCGCGAAAATGGGTGACGGCGATGAGTGTGTGACGTTTGAACTTGCTCTACGAAAAGCAGAGTCTTTCGCTTCGCCCGTACTGCATACACGCACCAGAAAGTCCGTCATGCTAGTGGGTGACTTGAGCCTATTGTGAAGAGGACGATGCCGATAAAGTAAGTCTCTCAGTCAATTCACCGGGCTGCTCTGTGTATGCCACATCACTCCTCCCCTAGCTGGAAGCTTCAAACCAGCAATTGATGTTTGTGGAAACCAAGAACTCTCATCAAAAATCATGACTGGGCGATGATCTCACTTGTACCACAAAACGGTCGAATGAAGAGCATCTTTTTACCAATATCACAGATGAGCCCATCCGCATCACCCAATCATCTCGAAGGAACCTGATGCAGCAGTGGCTCGGTGAGAGAGAAGCTTGGGCCATCGAGGGGCATTGGAGGGGCACGGCGGTACGTATCTTGGACAGGTTGACGTGGTTCCGCTTATTAGCCGACTACGCGTCATGTCATTGGCCGGGGGGCTGGAGCTTCTGCTCCTTTCTCCACCCTCCGGACCACAGCTCCGGAGTACACGGCAGGCAAGCGGGCAGGTAGCCAGGGGCTCGCGGCTTCTTTGGGACACGGCAATGTCGACTCTGACATCAACATGGCGAAATATCTACACTTTCTCCTAACTCTTCGCGGAACACCTGGCAGACGATCTACTGTAGTGCTGGTAGGCCAGCCTGACTCTGGAGAATGTCCCGCCAATGGGACAAGCAGTTGGACGCCTGAATGGTACGCAATTTGAAGGGGCAGTAGTCGTTCGCGACTGACTGGTAGCACAAGATTGACGTCAGACAGGCCCGAGTAGATGGGACTCCATCAGGAAACAGACCTGGACGAACGGGAATCTCCATTGGTGAGGCTTGCTTTATATAGGGCGGGCTTCGTTCTGGGGTTTGCTCGCCCTCCTAAATTCTGATCTCTTTCCCGCCTCTCTCTCAAGGATACACATGCCGTCTTTCTTCTCTCCTTGAACCATGTCCAGCATCGTACCCGATACCCTCAAGAAAGCTGGCAACGTAATCATGGGCCAAGGAAACAAGAAGAACGCTCAGCTCGCTGAGAACATGGTCGAGGTCAACCCCAAGGCTCCCATGACCACCGACTTTGGCACAAAGATTGAGAACACGGATGACTGGCTGAGGGTCTCCAATAATGACAAGACCGGACCCATGCTCTTGGAGGATGCTATTGCGAGAGAAAAGGTTCGTCTTGACCTCCTGCTTGTAACCGCAATCTGTCATTAACACCCGCACAGATCCACCGCTTCGACCACGAGAGGATTCCCGAGCGAGTAGTCCACGCCAGAGGAGCTGGTGCTTTTGGAACCTTTAGACTATTTGAAAGCGCCGCAGACGTGTCAAATGCCGGCGTCTTGACCGATACATCCCGCGAGACCCCCGTCTTCCTCCGCTTCTCCACTGTCCTCGGTAGCAGAGGCAGTGCCGACACTGTCCGCGATGTCCGCGGCTTTGCTGTGAAGTTCTACACCGAGGAGGGTAACTGGGACATGGTTGGAAACAACATTCCCGTCTTCTTCATCCAGGACGCTATGAAGTTCCCCGACGTCATCCACGCCGGCAAGCCCGAGCCTCAACTCGAGTTCCCCCAGGCTCAGTCTGCCCACGACAACTTCTGGGATTTCCAGTACCTTCACACCGAGGCCACACACATGTTTTGCTGGGCTATGTCTGACCGCACCATTCCTCGCTCATATAGAATGATGCAAGGCTTTGGTGTCAACACCTACACGCTCACCAACGACAATGGCGAACGGCACTTTGTCAAGTTCCACTTCACCCCCGAGCTTGGGGTCCACTCACTCGTATGGGATGAGGCACTAAAGCTGGCCGGTCAAGATCCCGATTTCCACCGCAAGGATCTCGCCGAGGCCATCGAGAATGGCGCTTTCCCTAAGTGGAAGTTCGGTATCCAGGTTCTACCCGAGTCCAAAGAGCACGACTTTGACTTTGACATTCTCGACGCCACGAAGGTCTGGCCCGAGGAGCAGATCCCCATTCGCTACATCGGCGAGCTGGAACTGAACAGGAATCCCGACGAGTACTTTACCCAGACCGAGCAGGTCGCGTTCTGCACCAGCCATGTCGTCCCCGGCATCGGATTCTCAGACGACCCTCTCCTTCAGGGCCGCAACTTTTCTTACTTTGATACCCAAATCACCCGCCTCGGCATCAACTGGCAGGAA
Organism: Colletotrichum paranaense; assembly: GCF_030867605.1. NCBI lineage: Eukaryota > Fungi > Ascomycota > Sordariomycetes > Glomerellales > Glomerellaceae > Colletotrichum > Colletotrichum paranaense. The sequence goes on along the minus strand of NW_026848960.1, from coordinate 4,740,307 downwards.
CTGCCCATCAACAAGCCGGTATGTCCAGTCATGAACTTCAACCGTGACGGCGCACACCGTCAAACCATTACAAAGGGCAACGTCAACTATTGGCCTAACCGTCATGAGGCCGTTCCTCCGGCAAACCACTCCAAGGTTTCCGGCGCCTACGTTGACTTTGCCCAAAAGGTGGAGGGCATGAAGCAGCGCAGCAAGAGCGCCAAGTTCAAGGACCACTTTAGCCAAGCCCAGCTCTTCTTCAACAGTCTGTCGCCAATCGAAAAGACGCACGCCGTCAACGCATTCGCGTTTGAGCTAGACCACTGCGAGGACCCCATTGTGTACGAACGCATGGCCCAGCGTCTTGCTGACATCGACCTGGGTTTGGCTCAGGCTGTTGCCGAGATGGTCGGCGCGACATCGCCTGAGAAGGCGAGCACACCCAACCACGGCAAGAAGGCCAAGGGTCTCAGCCAGCTGGAATTTGAGCCCGAGACACCCACCATCAAGTCGCGCCGCATCGCAATAATCATCGCCGACGGCTTCGATCCTGTCGCGTTTGGTGCCATCAAGGGTGCTGCCGCGGCAGCTCAGGCTACGCCGATGATCATTGGCACCCGTCGCTCCGAGATCTTCCCTGCCGGCACATCCAAGACGGCTGGAAACGGTGTCGTTCCTCATCACCACCTTGAAGGCTTCCGATCGACCATGGTCGATGCCATCTTCGTGCCCGGTGGTGCAGATTCAATCAAGACTCTTTCCAAGAACGGCAGGGCTGTCCACTGGATTCGCGAGGCCTTTGGTCACTTAAAGGCCATCGCTGCCACAGGCGAGGCCGTTGACTTCATCCAGACTGCCATCTCGCTTCCCGAGGTTTTCTTGTCTAGTGACAGTAATGTTGCGGAAAGCTACGGCGTTGTCACGATGAAGTCGGTCCAACCTGAGAGCCTGAGGGAGACTGTCGAAATCGTCAAGAATAGCAAGGGGTTCTTGGAGCAATTCTTTTACACCATTGCTCAACACCGCGTGTGGGCGCGTGAGCTCGATGGACTCAGTACTCAGCTGGCGTACTGATCCGATAACTGACGATGCGAACGGGAAATGGCGCTATATAATATGATTGTCATATAATGAACAACTGATGATGACTTTTATCTTGCAAGCCCCTGTAGTTTCGTGATCTGACTTGAGTCTACGAGCCGGAGTAGTCGAGAAGGCTATATTGCTTTGATGAAAGATGTGTTATTATGGAGGCCAACGCCATCATCATATACATCAAACAAGCCTCAGTATAACCTCACCAATGTTCTTAGGTAACAGGCTGTATTAACGTATATTCCTTTCTACTCAATACTTCTACCACAACGCCAGCCAGCTTAGGTGCTAGCAGCAGCCGTTGTCGTCGCCGGAGCCGTAGTCGTAGCAGCAGCCGTCGTCGCCGCGACCGTTGTTCCACTCGCCGACGAGCTCCCGCTTCCCGACGCGCCACCTTTAACCACAGTCGCCCTCACAACCTGACCAAGCGTATTGAAGACGATATTCACCAACGAACTAAGCGGCTCGTACGAGTATGTCTTTTGCGTCAGCCCGTTACCGAGATCCTGCTGGGAGCCCGTAAAGGTCATGTTCTGCTGGTAGTTGCCGATGATGGAGCTCAGGGCGGAGGCACCCGCGTTGGTGACCTCTTGCACAATATTTCCCAGGTTGTCAATCAAGAAGTTAATCTTGGAGTCGCCGTTGACGATGGAACCCAGAAGGCCGTCCACAGCACCAATGACGTCGTCGACGACATCGCCGACGGTGTCGAGGAGGTTGATGAGTAGAGGGTTCAGATCCAGCGAGGCGAGCGTGCGGTTGACAATGTCGACGAGGTTGCCGAGGCGGATGACGAGCTCGAGCTCGGCTTCGACGTCGACGATGGTGATGTTGACCTTCTCGATGCCGACTTGTACGCCCGCGTTGATGGTGACGAGCTTGGCGACCTCGGCGGCGAGGTTCACTTCGGCGGAGAGGTTGTCGACGTCAAGCTCGATGCGGCCGACGGATAGCTCGGGGACTTTGAGGTAGACGTCTGCTGGCGGGGTTGTGGTGCTGCTTCCTGCGGCGGTGGTCGTGCCGCTGCCGCTGCCGCCGCCGCCGCCGGCGTTGCCTCCGGAGTTTGCGGCGGTGGACGTTGGGGTCGTTGGTGTTCCTGAAGCCTCTGGCGTTCCGGAGGGTTGTTCTGCTGCGACGGAGGTGGTTGCTTCTGTGGTGTCTGTCGCGGTGGGAGTTTGAGCTGCGACGAGGGCGACGAAGAGCGCCAGCAGGAGGGAGATGATGGAGGTCCTCATTTTGGATGATTAAAAAGGTGATGGGCTTTTGCAAAGGAATGTGTTGGGTTGGATTGGTTTGTGTCAAAGGAGTGGACGAGGAGCACCAGGTGAGCGAGACTGGGAACGCTGGTGAGCTGTGGGAGGGGACGAGGCCGCGATGGGAGGGCTTGCTAGGGGGATATATGGCGGCATCGTGGGAGGAGGAGATGGAGGTTGACAAGTTACGTCGTTTTGTCCCAGCATCAGACCTCCCCCTCCCCTTCCATCCCTGCTCAACGCGGAGTCTACATGACTACATGTAGGTACGTAGGTAGAGTGTCATGGGTTGAGGCCCATCATCCATGTCACTAACACACACATGGGATGGAGCATCCGCCCTGGTGTAATGGGGCCGTTGGTCTCCATATCTAGGGCGGATATGGGCAGCGGTCCCGAAGAGGCGGTGCCCACACCTCCTTTTGTCCCATGGAGTTCCATTGCCCGGCAGTCGAACATCTCGATGCTTATAGGGGGGGGAAAGAGAAGTGCTGATTTGTGAGACAAGGTGACAAGCTGCAAGCCACCGGGCCGAAGGGCTGCATGTGGACGGGCATGTTCAGAAAAACCTTGGAATATTCCATGTCTGTGTGGCCCCCCGGGTTCAGATGGACCATGGATCGATGGGAACATTTGGGAGATTGCCTTCTTGTCCCATTTAGCCATTTGGTGATTTGACCTCTCGGCTCATACCCCATTCTATCATGCCTTGAGCCCACCAGCGTTGGCGATGTTGCATCGTGCGCGAAATAAAAGTGACAGCACTGCGTCACTTGACGGGGGGAGATGGCAGACCAGTCGGGAGATTCGCTGGGCAACTGGGGCGCCGCGTGCAGAGAAGACTTTTGAAAACATGACCTGGCCCTGTTGAATGTGGATAGGAGAAAGAAACTCACCTTGCCAGCTGTCTCCTAGGATCTGGTGTTGAAAGGGGAGGGGTTGTTGAGTTAATGTCTGCTCTTGATGCAGTGACAATCCCGAAGCCTGGCTCGTCATCGGATCTGGCACTCGCTGGATCCCCTCCCCCCTCCTCCACTTCCCTTCTCCTCATTAGATACTAGACAATACTTGTATCGTTTGCTTCCCCGGCATCGTTGGATTTGCAGCCCTTTGCTCTCGTCCGCGGCCCCTTCACTCCCTTCGTCTTTCCATCTCCAAATCGGCCTGCAGCGCCACTACAGTCACTCCTTTGCAAACCAAGACAAGAAAGCCTCTTACACTCTCTTTTGACCATGATCTTCTTCATCACCAGGGCTCTCACCCTCCTCACCCTCTCGACCCTGACCCTCGCTCAAGATGAGCCAAAGGGTGACGGCTATGTGGGCTACGAGCTCAACCGCCGCGGTGACAACGAATCAGCCGTCTACGAGACAGCCAACACAAAGACCGGTATCGACACGCTCAACCCGATCCCGGACGTGTACCTCAATGCGTCCGTATCAGTGGGCGAGATCAGCATTGAGGTGCAAAACATCACCGCCAAAGTGAACCTCGACGCCAAGGTCCTAAACCTGCTGCACTTCCAGGCCGGCGTGGACGCCAGCATCGACCGCGTCAAGCTGGGCATCTACAACGTCTCGGCCAAGGTCGAGCTCGAGGCGCGGCTGGAGAACGTGGTCAAGATGGTGGACGATGTGCTCACCAGCATCGACCTGAACCCCATCATCGCAACACTGGGCGACACCGTCAGCGACATCGTCAACAAGACCGTCGACGTCGTCACGGATCCCGTCGAGAGCAGCGCCGCCGCGTCCGCAGTAGCGAAGCGCGACCTCACGTTCCGGCTGGAGCACAATATCCTCTACTCGGTCAACGACTTCTCGGGCCGCACGCACACGAACCGTGTGCTGGCGCAGAACGGGAGCCTGTTTGACGTCTACCTCGACAACAGCGGCAACGAGAGCGGGCGCAAGGTGGTTGGGTTCTACAGCCGCGACATGACGTTTAGCGGGCACAACAAGACCATTTCGATTGACGGGCAGGTCAAGGAGTTTGAGCTGCAGTACGTGTATGCGCCGTATCCCGGCCTCGAGGCGTTTAGCAACATCTACCTGGATACCACGGGCAAGGTCGTGAGGACCAAGATTGTGGCTGAGGCGGAGGGAGGGGGCACCGCGACGATTAGCAACGATGATGAGAGTAGTCTTTAGAGTGCCCCAAATGTAGCGACGCGGGATTTGCGAGGCATTGGGCATAATGGAAATGAGAGTTAGGGACATGCGAGTTACCGATTGCTGTCAATCGAGATTTCGATATTTCCATATGACTGCCTATGACATGATGGTGAACCAATGCGATTGTGGACGTTGATTTGCCGTCTGAGATGGTGAGGCGTGCCAGTCTGGAAGCAGTCAGACCTCCGACGCCTGGATCGTTCGATTGGGACCGCTCCGGGGAGCCGCTTCTGGGACGGGGGCTCGTGGGACAGGGTGGGATATAAGAGGCGTGATATCGGCCGGGGTGACATTTTGGGAGCTGAAGAGGACAAGAGTTGAAGACGTTAGTATTCTCTCCGACTCTCGAGTCTCTCTCTTGACGCCATGTAGAATGGAACGCGGTCAAAGCTGCGAGCGCTACAAATCAGACGGTAAACCAGGCGGTACCGAAGGTGTATTGTGTAGTCGCCGGCGATAAAGGAGAATGACGTTGTGACGTCGTTACGTTTGGATGATATGAACATTGTGCTATTAAATCCAGTAATAGCAGAAACAGCCGCTTTCCGTTATGCCCGAGCAACCATCGAGGAACAAATCCTCCGCAGACTGTAACGCTCAGAGTTTTCGGGCTGGGCCTTGTTCGAAAGGGCCGGACGGGAGATCTCGGCCCCCATTTGCCATTCTCTTTTTTTGATGAACCTGGCGGAGAGACGCACGGCGCGCAATGAGACCATGGCTCACCTCTTTTGTGAAGTTGCTTATGAAAGTTATGAAATTGAATGCGACTCTGTTGGCCACTTTGGTTGCGACTCTTCTCCGCCGTGTTTGCCGGCAAGGCAAAATGTGGAAAGTGTCACTGTCAGAAACGGACTGCAGAGACCGGTACCGCAGCGTCGCACCCGTTGATGGCCTGGACGATTCAATGTGCCGTCGACTGCAACCGCAACGCATTGGTAGAAGCAATATCAAAGCCTCTTTGGATCGACTCATCAAACTCACTAGTACTAGTGGTGTGGCTAGTGCCTTGGTCGCCAACGGCTTTTATGGAAAGCTCGCTAACAAAGTCGCTTCGAGCTGCCGCTTAACTTTGAGCTGTTCTAACTTCCAACGGTTGACGCTAGCATCAATGTGTGTGTCATTGCTCATCTTTTCTTCTCCTGGAAGATGGTGTGTGTGGCTGGGCCAACAGTGCCCCTCGTGCCCCTGAACAGCATGTCGATTTACCTTTAGCCGTACATCAGAGAGCCCACACGCTCAGTTTACCTAAAATCTCTTTAGCATTCGAGCCACTGCAGGAACCAACTGTCAACGTGCCAACTTTGCCAACAAACTCTTCCTCGCCGTGCTTCTTTGCTTGATCAACGGAGACAGCAGCGGATGAAGGTGAACGGTCCAGCTCTCTTGACTTAATCCGTCAGACCCCCGATGAACGAAGTAACTGCGGATATGGCACCTTACTCATAGACAAACTGGCCCACTGATCAAGCAGATTATAGCTCAGTATCCGCAGACTCCAGGGTGACCCATCCGTCGTCCCCATAGCGGCCTTTCCCCGAACTTTGATCGCGTGGTTCGTGGTCCCGTCTGCCCACGGCGATTGGGCCAAACCCAGATTTACGACGGGAGTCTAGGCCCTCTCTAGGCTCTATCCGCCTAGCGGAACGGCCTTTTCTTGACCTTGTCACGCTTGCCCATTGTTGGCAGATGCAGAAATCAAGGCACAGGAAATTTGGCATGTTTCATCCCTACCATTTTGAGGGGGTGAAAGATGGATCTGGATGAATGCCGTTTTCGTCCGCGTGCGTCTGACCCGGCCGTCGGCAATGCGGCATCCAGGGCGCATCTCATCCTCTTCTCAAGTTGGGTGCGTGTGATGCGTCCTTTGTTATGCGATGCAACCCCGCGACGTGACGAGATGGCAAGAGGGAGAAGAAACTTTGGTACCGGGCAGTTATTATGCTTGATTATCATTAGTTAAAGCTAACTGCCCCTATCCACGTTGCCTTGAGATGATCTGATGTTGGCAAGAGACGCGATCCTCTGACGCTATGTCACGGCATATCAGCCAACACATTCCAATAAATCCATCCTGGGTTGGACTGCAACATTGCAACGTCCAATGTTTGTTCGCTGCACTGCCCGTTCCTATCATCTCATTTCGAGAGAAGGCTAAAGTGCGGACAACCATACGGATGAAGCCCGGCGATTGAGTTCCCGCTTGGCAACTCTCATCTTTCCCCAATCTGTCGTCATTCAGATGGCATGCTTGCGAATCGCGGTGCCGGGGTGGCACACGTTGTTGTGAATGTAACCTCACATGGCCGATAACGCAGACCTGAGCTGAGGTGCACCATCCGTGCTGGTGATGGAGATGATTTTTCTGCCCAACGCCCATGAGTAGTCGTGTGTGCGTTCAATGGAGAGGTAGACCGCCGGTATATTTAGCAAGATTTGAACTAGGTCCTTGATGTGATATTTCCCTCACTTTTGAGTTTGCGATGCCACTATTTGATCCTCCCTGAAGTGGGATTACATGCAAGCTGCAACATTCAGCTATAGCTATGAGAAAGCACCAGAATCACACTGAAGTTAATGTCTCACCATCTCTGGTTTACAAACTAGAAGGCACAGCATTCACTGCATTCACATCAACTTGTTCCGGTGTTGATATCTGTGTTTAGCTTGTCTTGGCAACGACTGGAGACGTTCACCGCGTTATTTGGTGACTTCAGGCATGTTCTCACGCGCACTTACAGTAAATGATGTAGTTAAATCTTGTATCAGTCTCCATTCAGTCGACTGCTACTCTCAAAGAGTTAGGGACAACGTCGCAACTGCTCTGGGTGTCTGAAAGACGACGGACACTGAGTCGACTGTGTCGTACCTTATTCTTGAGAGCTGCAATGCATGTCCATCGAAGCCAACGTTGATGCGGGAAACTTATGTATCATTTCGATAGACGAATCACCATCTAAGCGTTCGACTCATCTCACTAAGTTTACAGTGAGACTGGGCCATATCTCATACGACGCAAGAAGCATTTTCACCGTGCAGACGTCCAACGAGATATCTCAGTGTACTATCAGTGTGCTAGAAGTCTTGTGACTCGTATGAGCTGTCTTCAACCTACCAAATCCTGAGTACTCAACAAATGCATCCATGGCAGAGGTGACCACATATCACTTGAAGCATTTACTGCCATCTACTCGAAACATCTCTCCAAATCACACTTGAGCAGCCGCGGATCCCTGTTTGCTCTCGACCCCAATATCCCTTCCAAGACGAGTGCCGGCATACTCCACTCTTCGAAGGCGTCGTTGCATTATTTCCTTCGTGGTTGACTCCGTCTACATTGACTTCGGCAGTGACAGAAGAAGAAGCCTACTCCGTAATAGGACTCAATGGGAAGTCCGTACCCTGTGTGTCGGACGGTTCTGAAGCAAGTTGGGTCTGAGTTGGACCGACCGAGCTCGACTCTGAACCGCTTCTGGACCAGGGTATGACTTGTTGGTTGTCGTCCCTGGGAGGATGAGTGAAACGCCACCACCACAGAGCCACACAGGAACTGAAAAAGGTCGCAATAGCAGCCGATAGAAACCCGAGTATGATCAGGGGACTCGAGGGGCTTTTCTTATACTCGAACACAAGTAGTACGATGGGGCCGACAATGGCGGCAAACGAGAACAAGACTAGTGTCAATTGTGTAATCTGGCGCAAGTTGACCGAGTTTGCAACATAGTAACGAAACTTGCTCTTGTACTTCCCGATGAAGTGTCGGAAACGTGTAGTCATATTGACGGAGAATTGAGCCCGTCTTTAAGAGTATGTTGGTATAGAAAAGTTACCCGTAAGGCTCGCTGTGAGATGCTGGGCTGAGGCTTACTTGGGTGAGAACTCTAGATATAGACCTGGAGTGTTCCAGCAAATGTTTCTCTAACTCCCATCCGCGTAGAGTCTCCTATTCGTCACAACAATCTTGCTTTGTTAGTTGCTCCTGACTTGTTATGGCGCTTTTGTCGATATCGTTCCTAGACAAGTCTAGTGCTACCGCTTCTTCGAAAGTTTATACATCTAGTTTCTAAAGAGGGGTGGTCTTTCTATCACCACAGTCTAATTATCATCGTCGACGTTTGATGGTATGTGTCGAGCCCCGATCTGACCATTCCCTCTTGCTCTTTCATTGTTCTAACTGCAAGATTGTCGGAAGCCCTGCCGACGTGCGTCTTGAGGCGGATACATGTGGTCTCAATCACTGGACCATCCATGGCTTTCGCGAAATGCAAACAATGGACATCATGGTTTCAGTCTAAGATCTCTGGACTAAGTAGATATTTCATCTGTGAATCCCGTCGCATTGTCCTCGTTCTGCACCCCAGGGCAGTGTGGAAATCGCCCGCAAGCTGCACCTTCAAGTAAACAAACAAACTCACTTTATGAAGTCTTCCCTTGACTTGAATGGACCGACTCAGTGCTCAACAAAACCGTCAAGGCCAAAAACAACGTGCGGGTGGACGTAGCAAATCTGCAGATGCCCAAAAAAGACAAAAGAATAAGAACCCGAAGAATGACTTGGCCAATCGCGGTGAGGATTTGAGCCTCACGCGGGGGTCGAACCCGCAACCTTGAGATTAAGAGTCTCACGCTCTACCGATTGAGCTAGCAAGGCGGGTCTTGTTTGATGACTGTTGTGCCAAACTGACAGCTTATATTGGCTTCGGACCCGCCTGTGCTCCCCAAACACCGAGGACCCAGCGATATCTTTGAAGAAGCGAAAGGCGAAAGGGTTGGCACTGTGATGCGGAGTAGTGGAGGGCAAAAGTGCTGAAAATGATTTGAGTGCAACTAGATGAACCTTGTCATACGACGAACGATTTACCCCAATTGGAGAAATGGACTTTTTCGGTGAAGGCTGGCACAGGCCATTACAAAATGCTGTTAATTACAGCTGAGCTCCAACGCGCGATGCAACGTGAATATTGTGAACCCGTTTGATATCGATGGAATCATCTACTAGGGCATGTCTTAGTTCGACAAGCGGAGGATGTACAACTGAGGTTCGGCAAATGACCACTCTACTCCAATTAACAAGAATTAGCTAAGTCTCTACTACTCGGAATGCAAGATGCATCACAAGATACATCCAACATGAAGGTCATCGTGATGCCTTCCTTCAATCATCATGCTACACCTCAAACGCCCCGCTTAGAATAGAAACATCTCATTTGATACACATGATTCGTCATTGACTCTGGAAACAATCGTTACCTGTTCACTTTGTCACCGTCGGAGTCCCATCTCCCAGCTCTGCCCTCGGCACCTCCCGCTCCGTGCTATCTAGCTCACTGACCGGGTGCAAATCGCTCCTAAGGGCAGAGTAAGATGGGAGATGCCGCGGGTCTGTAGGATGGCTGCTGAGAGAGCTCACATTGCCGTCCGAGTAGGTCGACATGTGGCGCGGGTCCATGCTCATGGGCGAGCTGGGATGCTTCATGGAGTAATATGGTGAGTGCGGTGGAGGTGATGAAGAGGCGTAAGACTCGGGGACGGCTGTCGTCGCGTACGACGCTATAGAATATGTCAGTCTTGATCTGAATCTGAATTGGTGGATGTGGCGAAGACTTACCATGGGCTGGATCATACGGGTTAGGGCTGTGTGGTGCATATCCCATCTCAGGATGTTGGCTCGGGTGAGGGCTCTGGGCGGCGGACGGCTCCCACGCCGGCGGCTCACGTCTTTCGTTGCGTTTTCTGGCGTGCCATCCGCATCTCCAGATGATCGCAACAATAATAGCAACAGCCACCGCAGCACCAATCGCGATGCCGACAATGGCCCCCGTTCCCAGACCTCCACCACCATCTCCAGAGGGCGACCCACTCGGAGCCGGCGTTGCTGTAGACGATGCCGATGCCGACGGCGTGGGTGTCACGGACTCATCCGGTAGGAACACTGCCCTCGAGCTGGCATTCGAACTCAGCGTCGCCGATATAAGATTCGTCTGCGGGCATAACCCATCGGGTTCCTGACACGGGTTCGTCGCGCAGCATCCGATAAAGGAGATGTCGTTTGTGCACGTCCAGAAGATCTCGCTCGGCGGTCTGGCATCGTCGCAGCCCTGGGCTGGTATGTTGGCGTAGCGGTCTGGGTTGAAGGCGGATATCCTCCTGTCCTTTGTTGGACACTTTCCGCTGCCGTCGGCGCAGGGGTTTGTCGCGCAGCAGCCCAGGAACTCGACCTTGCTCCCTTCGCAGATGTAAAAGTCGCCGCCTTTGGGACAGCTCAGGCCTAAGCTAGCTACCGCCATTGTGCAAGTTTGGTGGATGTGAAGCTGTATATACCCAAATTCGGAAGCCCGGATTCGCTCTCGAGGTTCACAGCTTGAGACCAAGCCTGTATGGTATATGAGAAAAAACAGCAGATGAGTTTAAGGAGACTTGAAAGGAGCACATGGTAATGCTACTTAAGACATAGGTATAAGATGTATATAAGCTCATAAGCGTAAGACTTGAGGGAGGGCCCGCTGCCAAAAGGTGTGACCAACGGCTCCGAGCCTGCATCATGCTGATCGCCGACTCGACCGGGCAACATCATTCGACATGTCGGACTAAGACGGGGCTTTCTGCTGAGGTACCTGCAAGCAGCCTTGGAAGCCTCGTCTTTCTTCTGCAGGCAGACAAATATTTGTCTTATTGTTGCAAGGGGAGTATGAGAGGGCGGTGGGAGGATACAGCCAAATTTCGCACTTGCGGGTCTCCACAGCCTCTTTTGGGGGCACAAAGCCAGGAAGCCTGGCTTCGCTTGGCATCTGGAGCTGAGCGACAGCCTCTTCTCTATCACCTGAAGGTTGATGGATGCAGTGTTTTCAAGCAGGCTGTGCTAGTTCTCTACGTATTGGAGTTGATCTGCATATGCTGTGCGTTTCTTTGGAATCTTCTACACAGAACCTTCTTTGGGTGTGTACGACCTCGGAGGCAATAAAATCGAGACACGGAGGGCCAGGGACCACGATAATTTTGCTGTTGGTGCGTGCTACTTCTGTGCCGCATGATCTCATGAGACAGGTCAGGGACGCACAAGAGAGCAATTGTGCAAACAATGATCAAACGGGAAGGCCGTTGGTGGCAAGATGAAACTCTTGATGAGTGCATCTGCGGCGAGGTAGTCCTGTTGGTTAGGAAATTAGATGCAGCGTCGGTTGGTGCATGTCTTGTTGGAACTTGGTGGTGTTGGTGTTGGTGGTGGTTGGGAGGCTGAGGCTTTGCACTATTTCCTGAAGGATCACCTGCGGAGTTCTTGGTCGCTCAGCTGAGAATGAGAGTGAGATAAGCCCATGTCGGCTTCTCATAGCAATTCTACAAAGCTAAAAATACGAAAGTGAGCGACGTAGGTTTGTCATGGTGGCAACCCCGATCGGGTGGGCTATTGCTGACAGGATGACAGGATTCCACCAAGACACCAATTCCCGAGGATGCGGATTCGGATTCACTACTGTCTGTAGTACTGCATCGGCTCACTGTTGACAGCCTGCGATAGATGAGGAAACCCCATCGAAAAGTTTGAGTGCACTGAGGTGTTGCGATTGACGTTATGAGGCAAAGAAGCGAGACTTAAAGTCAATGAATGAGACGAACCCGTAACTACAGCACCGGATTTTTGGGGGCAGAGTCGCATCGCAACCCGGCCATTTGATCGGGAATGAGATGGGTTCGGACACGTAACCGCATACTTTGCCCAACAAGCCCGTTGCCAACTCGTGTCCGCGCTTCTCCGTAGAGTCTAATTTCTCACTCATTGGAAAAGGCTGTACTGCCCCATAAGTGAGATGGCGATATCCGAGAAGAAGGATGGTCGGGAAGGAAGCAGGATGGAAGGTGGGCTCAAGAAGGAGTCTTGCTGACCGCCACGGTCCGGAGCCTCGGTGCTGCGCTGCCTGTGTTGGCTACCTTACACCATGAACGTGATCGTGACTGCACGGCTCGCTGGGCGGTGTCAGATTCTCTAAACCCTCTCGCTTTTCGAGCTGGCTTTTGCCACCAGTTATACTTCGATGGGAAAGATGATCGCAGAACGTTTTTTGTAGAGGGGGGCAACGAATGCTTTTCAATGTGTCTCGCAACCCCTTCGATCGCTACCATACTGTCAGACGGATTATCCGCTTGCCATCAGTGTATTAGGAATAGCCCTGGTTGGTTCCTGATCGTCTAGAAGGCTGGAAACACCTTGGATCAGTGGGGAGTGGTAATCAACCCCGCGAAACGAAACTACTGAACACCACGCGGAAACTGTTGCCATATTGTGCAATCAGCCCGAAGATCGTCGTGATGTTACGAGCCATGCGAAAAGTACCGGGGGTCAAGCCCGATGAAATTACCAGAAAAGGCAATTTCTCGGATGAGGGAGGAGGAGGGCGGCCTGGCGAGGATCTCCCGGCGGATGCCGTATTCTCGAAGACCCAGCGCGGAGGTAACGCAGCCATTAGTTCGAGACTTCCGGGCCGGGCCATGATCAATGGAGGGGGCCTCACGGCTTCGCAGTCACACTATCACACATAGTTCACTGACTGGCCCGGCGTGGCTTAAGTTCGTCAGGCCTCCGAGACCGCATCACCCAACACTTGACCGATTCCGAGGCATAACTCTGGCTTCGTTGGGGAGGGCCCTACTCCGGATCCGGGCTTGAGCAACTTGAGCCGGTAGAGCCTTTCCAGCCGCGACTCTTGCAGGTTGTCTCACGGCGATTGCCGATTCAGTCTAACCCCTCCATTGAGCCCGTCACAGTGGTGAGAATCGGTACCGATTGCTGTGTCTCAAGTGATGAGCCCCCCCGGAGCTTGTGGGTACCAGCTCTCCGGAACCTTTGCACCCGCAAACGCAATCTCCGAATTCGCCAAGTGAGAGGTTCTATTTTGAAGAGGCTTGACATCAGACGATGGAAACATCATGACACGTACAAAGTGTGAAGGAGTAAAACCTCGTGGGTCTACAAACTCACGAGAACGCCGAGCAAACATCGCCGTTGATTGTAAAACGGCGACGGCGAGCGGGTTTGCACAATAGCCCGGTTCAAGACAACTTCAAAAAATCGTCGCAACACATCGTCAACGTAAGCGATTCCGAGTATGGAGGTGCAGCATTGATCCTCTCGGATGGCGTTGAGAATCCTCTCAGACGGTCTTCGAGACTCGTGGCGGCGCCATAACCTATGGTTGACTGGCAACCCTCTCAACCAAGGTGGCAGCACTTCCTTCTGGTGACGACGGTGATGATCCGTGGCCGGGATGTGGAGAGTGCGGCCCCATGCCCGGGGGAAGACCACCGAATCCTATTGTCTCCAACACCATCGCATCCGAAAGCCCTGCGGGGCACATGGGAATCAGTGCGCATCGGCAAGCTGGATGTCGTCCGAATAGCGAGAATAGAGCGAGTACACGTACGTAGTGGGCAAGTCCTGTAGGATGATCCTCACGGCCAGCCAGCCACAGGCCACCAGAGGAATTCGCGCCGAAGACAATGGCGAGGGCCAGCAACTTTGACCAGGCTCATAGGGAAACCAATGATGCCTCTGCGGGTATGTACCCATGCGTACATGTGTGCGAGCAAAGGGATCCGTGGCGGTGGGACATGCCGCCTTGGCTCACGGCCGGGGCTCGGTCCGGGCGGTCTCAACGACTTCAATGTTCTATCTAATATTCCTGGGCAACTAGAACTGAGGTAGCAATAAGGGGTGGAGAGCAACGGCCGTGATAGCGCTTCGGTCGTGTCGGTTGAACCATGGTGTGGTAGAACCCAGGCGCGCCAAGGGACCGGTCAACCAAGCGCTAGTTCAGGGACGTATGTACAATGAAGGGCAAAGATCAGCCCAAAAAAAGAATAGGGATGGACACTCTCTGGGGCCTTGTGGCGTTACGTTAACTCTGTTCGGCTCTCGCTTTTTGGTGCGGGAAGCGATGTGCAGCGTTGGGAAACTAACTAGCAGCAGCACCCGCACTCCCAAGACCTTTGAACCGTCTCGTTTCACGGACGTCCGGAGGCGCACGTCCATGTCCGGCGGTCTCTCCACGGGCGTCCGGGCGCGCCACGAACCGCCTCAGGTGAGCCGGTTGTCTAGGAGGGGAAAGCGAGTAAATAGAAACAATGGAGTTGTAAAGGAGACGTTTGTTGAGATTGGAATGTCATATTTAAGAACCTGGAATGCCAGCCTCGATACATCTCCTTTTCGAAACAATCCAGCAGAACTCAATCACTCACTTAACCAATCGATCAACTCCTCGGTATCTCGACGATCCAACCCTCTTGACCAACACACCATCACCACCTCTCTCTAGTCAACACCACATTAACACTATTCAAAATGCCTGGCGTTACTTCTCAGTCTACCGGTTCCAAGTACGATGCCATTCCCGGCCCCCTGGGTTTGGCCTCTGCTTCCCTCGAGGGCAAGGTCGCTCTCGTGACCGGTGCCGGTACGTGACATCCCATTATCCAATACTTCCCTTCCTGTCTCTCCTCATGAGAAGCTCGCCCTCGGGAGAGCTGCAACCGACAACCAGCAAGCTTCCTGGGGTGCATTATTAGGGTGGTCTGTTCGTCTGATCTCGAAACTCAACTAACACAAACACTATCTAGGCCGTGGTATTGGTCGTGAGATGGCCCTTGAGCTCGGACGTCGCGGTGCCAAGGTCATCGTCAACTACGCCAACAGCGCCGAGACCGCCGAGGAGGTCGTCCAGGCCATCAAGAAGTCCGGCTCCGACGCCGCTTCCATCAAGGCCAACGTTTCCGACGTTGACCAGATCGTCTCCATGTTCGCCGAGGCCAAGAAGATCTTCGGCAAGCTCCACATTGTCTGCTCCAACTCTGGTGTCGTCTCCTTCGGCCACGTCAAGGATGTCACCCCCGAGGAGTTCGACCGCGTCTTCTCGATCAACACCCGTGGCCAGTTCTTCGTTGCCCGCGAGGCCTACAAGAACCTCGAGGTCGGCGGCCGTGTCATCCTCATGGGTTCCATCACTGGCCAGGCCAAGGGTGTCCCCAAGCACGCCGTCTACTCTGGCTCCAAGGGAACCATTGAGACCTTCGTCCGCTGCATGGCTATCGACTTCGGTGATAAGAAGATCACCGTCAACGCTGTTGCCCCCGGTGGTATCAAGACCGACATGTACCGGTAAGTGCATACTTCAACTTAGTTGCCTCACAGATCAAGAAGCTAACCTACTATTCAGTGATGTCTGCCGCGAGTACATCCCCGGTGGCGCTGAACTCGACGACGAAGGTGTCGATGAGTACGCCGCCGGCTGGTCTCCCATGCACCGTGTCGGTCTCCCGATCGATATTGCCCGTGTCGTCTGCTTCCTGGCTTCCCAGGACGGCGAGTGGATCAACGGAAAGGTCCTCGGCATCGACGGTGCCGCCTGCATGTAAACTACCAATACCATACCTAATGTAGTAATCGGAGTAATGGGCATCGGACGGGAATACTAGATTGGATCATGTACATTTTAGATTTATGACATGGGATATAATGAATAAAGACATATGCCCCATAACAAACAATTTATCAGTGTCCTGCCCTCTGTGCACCTTTCTATCTTAGTATAGCAAAGACTTACTGGCCTAGTTATCTCCAGTGAGCGCCTTTGACTTTTTGACACTTGTTTTCTCCCATGAGCTGAATTTGCTTTGCGATATTTGACCATACTAATAGACGACAATTTGGATAGGCTCGAGACTTCAAACCTCAAGAGTTTACTGCGGCAGTCGTCGTAGCTAACTTTCGCAACCGCCCCACCACGACAACAAATCGCAAGGTTCGGGCCGCTCATGCTTCTGAACCTCCTGTACTCCGTACGAATGTTCGGCATCCTCTATACGAGCTCTGTACTCGTATTTCTGTCTGAAGTTACCGGTGGATAATTGTTCTATAACAGATTGCCTTGCGTGACCAAGAAACAAATGCCTGGACAGGTTCGAACTGTTGCTGCTTGGTAGAAACTAGACTTGCATTCTCGAAAACCATGACAAGATAGTCCGCTGCCCCGTTTCCCGGATCGAGTATCCAGGCAATGCAAGTGCTCGTTCCCCAACGGTATGTTATGTTTCGAGAAGCGACAATTGGACATTAGATCTCAAAGTAGAGTACGGATACTAAGTCGAATTCGCAACAGGCGAGGTTGACCAATTTTCGCAATTTCTCCATACCTAAATGCCCACATTGAGTTTGCGCGATTGACAAAAAGGTGAAGGGCATAGGCACTACCCGAAACTCTTTGAGTTCCCCGGGAGAACCGGTAGCTGCGGTGAATGATCGACACGGACAAGCCCGTTAACTTCTTTCTTAGAGTTCCATGGTTGTGGTTCTACCGTCTCCATTCCCCTGACGCGTGAGTCCTAGAGTACTATATCCTAGATGAGAACTGCTAGCCGTAACCTTGAAGCTGGTAAAAAGTGTCCGTGTTGCTGGCAGTTTGACCAACAGTTCGCAGATAGAGTTTGATAAGATGGTTCGTGTGGTGGTCTAAAAAGAATGCGATCGTCGTGAGCTTGACTCGTACAGGGCAAAAACAGCCTGTTCTTGGGAAACTGAGGCGCTGCACAAGTCATGCGCTTATGAGGCGAGAGCAAGGAGGATATTACCGATAGTCATGACACCGGGTAACCATTCTGTATGAAACCCGATTCTCCCGGTCTTTGAATACTTAATACATCCAAAGGCGGCTTGATTTTGCGATTACTATTCCATCACACTCAACCTATACGCTCTTTACAACAACTAGCCAGTCTTTACCAGCCTGTAAACCCAATTCCAAAATGCACGCCGCCTCTATTCTCGTCGTTGCCCTCTCGGCCGTCGCCATGGCTGCCGACAAGCCCAAACGCGACTGCAGACGCGACAGATCCCACCCCGGCCGCGGCTGGTACTGGATTGTCGAGGGCGACACCCTCAACGAGATCGCTGCCGACTTCGGTTCCACCGCCAACATCATCGCCGCCATGAACGGCATCCCCAACCCCGACTCCATCCCGGCCTGGAAGACCATCGTTGTCCCTTGCCCTCCTTAGATCGACCAGCCTAGATCGATGGATAGCCTGCGATACAACACCGACTCATCGCAAACGAATTTCATTACTGCCAGCAATTCAAGAACTCTGGTCGACGGCCAAGTCAAAGCTTAGGACAGCGCTCAGATAATGCATAATCAAAAAGTTCAGAGCCCATACGACCCGCTCGAGTGATTCAGTAATTCGTCTCGGTTTTGTCACAAATAGACACTTTCAGAAACAATTGAAAGCTTGAACCATTTCAGAAGGGTCTGGGTACCTTATCAAGTCTGGTCGGCTTCAGCATACAAGATGGACTATCCTCTTTTGATGCGGCAACCTTTGTGACATACACTCAAGGATAATAAAACAGAACTATACATCAAGGCTATGTGCTGCCTTTCCGGCGATCTATAGGCTTCATCTCGAACTCGCCTACGCTCTTTGAAATGTCTGTCTCTATAGATCCATTGTGATGTCCGGTTTGAGGTCGAGGTGTGTTTTCAACGCTCACCTCAGTAGTCCATGTGATACCGCCTCTTCCACTAGCATTGCTTCCTTGCTGGCCCGAAACCAGTATGCTGCTGTCACTCGAAGCATCCTGATCTCTCGGCTCTGCTCTTGTCGCCGTCACAGTACTCCGATTATAAAATCTTCCGCTTGTATCCCCTGTCTTGACGTATGCTCCAGCTCCCGGCGAGGACTCTGTTCGTTTCCGGGCCTGGCGGACGAAACCACGGAGAACTGGTATGGATGCTGAGATAATAGTGACGTTCGGTTCTGCCATAGACCATACCCAGTAGACTGCTTGGTTGTATAGATCTGGCAAAGTAATCGACGTTAGCGCATGCTAGTTTTCAACACGATATGAACCACTTACAATCAGGAGATCTCACGTTGGTCAGCATGTAGCCCTGGACAGCTTTCATAGCCCCTGTAACACCTGCTAGGATCCCCATGCTTAAAGCCACGGCCACACTTATTCTCTCTGACTGTTTCATTTGTAGGTTGAAGATCATCTTCCATGGTAAAAGAGCAAGAGCAATGTCGCAAATCGCCGAGTATACTGCAGTAGACAGATCAGAAACGGATACCACTGCCAGACATGGTGATAACTCACATGCACTGAAGACAGTGAAAGCTACCGACTGGTCTAATCGCCAGCACCTATCCCCTTCGATATGTCCTAGGTCTGGTGCACCGCAGATAGCCTGCCATGTTGCGATGATATGTATCGCAAATTGCAGGTTCATCGTAATGATAACGCCCCATATGAGCTTTGCTTCCCAACCCCCGGGCATCAACCGCAACAGTGTGATTCCAAACGATGTCTTCGTCAGCCCTAGAGCGACAGATTGAAGGTTATGGTGCGTTCGGGCAATAGTGATCTTCAGCAGGTTTCCTCGAATAAGAAACACAGCCATCAACCAGGACACGTTTGCTGATGCTAGAAGCAAGAAGAACCATCCTGCAACGAGCACCCAGTCGTCTGCTTGGAGCCCGATATCGGTATTTCGGAGCCGACTGTAGACTCGGAGGGCGAGGAAGACAGTCGATAGAAAGAGCATCTAAAGATCGAGAATTTTGTCAGAATAGGTGCTCAACTCAAAGCAGGCAACCTCGGACCCTCAGTTTAGGAAATTTGACTTGCCACCCATGTGGTTGCATGGACAAGCACCGAGAGATCGCTGTTGGCCCACGCCATGACCACAGCGAGCAGATGGAGATCTGAGCAGGTCGTCTAGACCACCGAGATTCTTCTAAAGCCCATCGTGAGTCCGAAGCGGAGGTCTGTCTCAGGAAATCTGACCCAGACTTGGACCATGGTAGGAAGTTAAGTAGGCCAGGATGCCCGTCCGCAAGCTATTGCGCAGGCTCTCTAGAGTGCATGCTGAGTTGCTTACCAAGATCTACTCCCAGGACCTCATCCTGTAGACCGAGTCATATCGTGATGTTGATCTCGGCCAGGCATTGCGGAGCTATGAGCCGACCCTTGTAGGGTCTCTTGGCAAGGTCCGCATAAAAGCCATATCAAGCAAAGTCCGAGGAGGTATCCGTAATTGTATGCGCCGCAACGGCGCAGCTCGGTCTGCTACGGTCTTTGACCAACGACAAACTGCAGTATTCATCCGCCTCTAGGGTCCTTGGTATCATTCCGCCTTGGCAGAAATTCGTAAAGACCTGAAATCATCCCGCTGCATACAAGCGACATTGCGTTTCATAATCGCTAAGGAACCAATTGAGGATTTCTGCGCTGTGCCGCATGTACGCCCCGAATAAAGATACCATTGCCCAAAGAACTGAAGATGCGAGACCGAGCTGTTCCAAGGACTGGTGGATGATGAGTTGAGCTTATTCGGAACGATGGTCCAAAGACCTGTTTTGTGATGTCCTCCGTGCCGCGTATTGGTCCCGATATCTGACTGGTGGCTTCGGTGGCTTCGATGCCAACGGCCTGCAGTGTTTCTGCACATACATATCGCAAAGCGGATTTCAGGCCTGGAGAATGGAGAGATCACTGACGAAGTAAGGCGGATGCATCTCTAACTATTATTGGGCATGCTTCAAATAAATAAAGACTCGCGGCCAGGCGTTCTTACCACAGAGAAGGCCGTAGTATTAGCACCAGACCACACTCTCCCTCACTTTCTTTTAGTGTTTTCACCCGAGACATTCATTTATCCCCCATGGTGCTCAAGAAGTATCTTGGCATAGCTGCCTTACTGGGCCTCTTCGACCAAGCCTTGGCTCAGCTGAACACCACATCATCCGGGTTCAAAGCTGTAAGTTCTCTTATTGACGGAGAATCTCTGCTCTCGGTTACAACGAATCTGCAGCGCCTTCCGTCTGCATGTCGGACACTGATTGAAACTGAAAGTGCGATGCCCTCTTTGATGCCGGGCTTGGGGATATTCTCGTCTTTCCGACCGACATCGCCTACACTGAGAGTACCTCGACATACTACTCGTCAGAGAATCGTCGACTTCGACCCTACTGTATCGTGCAGCCGCGCTCGACCGAGCATGTTTCCTCCACCATCAAGGCTCTGGGTGGCGTGAGCGGTGCCGGGAACTGGGACGTAGCTATTCGCTCTGGTGGTCATAGTGATTACGACAACAACGCTGCTCACCGAGGTGTCACTATCGATCTCACATTTTTCAACT
The DNA here is from genome assembly GCF_030867605.1 of Colletotrichum paranaense. Classification (NCBI taxonomy): domain Eukaryota; kingdom Fungi; phylum Ascomycota; class Sordariomycetes; order Glomerellales; family Glomerellaceae; genus Colletotrichum; species Colletotrichum paranaense. The sequence continues at coordinate 4,719,625 of NW_026848960.1, read as the reverse complement.
CTACTGAGCTTGTCAAGAGCAGTTGTTTCAATGGTACTGCTGTTTGGATAGGCCGAAGCGTCCTGACCAAGGTAAGTGAAATTCTGTCGTGATTTTGTAGAATGACGAGCTGATACCGGGAAGAATATCGCACAGATCCGCCCTGCTGCCCGTTGGGGAAACGTCATGGCCTACCTCGAGCCATACAATTTAGGAGTTACAGGTGGACGATCTGGCCACGTCGGCGTTGGTGGCCTGCTCGTGTCTGGCGGCGCTTCCTACCACACGCAGCTTTATGGCTTTTCATGCGACAATGTAGTCGGCTATGAGGTCGTCCTCGCCGATGGATCGATAATCGAGGCTAATACAGAGGAGAACGCAGATCTCTTCAAGGCTTTGAAGGGAGGCGGAAGCAACTTGGGCATTGTCACTCGTTTCGACCTCAGGACCTTCACCGTACCCCCTACTGGTGCCTATGGTGGCCTACTCTTTGCATCCTGGAGCGACTTGAATGTCGTGATTGACCAGTTTGTCAGCTATGCTAGCTCAATCGGTTCCGGCAGTCCCGACCACGAGTTTGTCGTCTATCGATCCGACGCCGGCAACCTGGCTGTGATGGCCATGGCAGTCAGCACTGATGGCAACGAGAACTCGACGACATTTGACCCTTTCAATGACATTACCCTGACAAGGGACGTGAGATCTAAGCAACCTCTCAGTAAGATTGCGGCGACCGTTGCCGACACCGGTGGATCGCATTACATCCCTTTCTCTCTGTCCCTTCAAGCCACTGCGGAAATCATGAACAAAGCTGCCGAAATCTTCGTGACTTTGACACAAGAGTTCGATGCCACCAGTGTTCCAGTTTCCGTCAATTTTGTTTTTCAACCCCTCCCGAAGAACCTCGCCGCCGTCACGCCCGGTAACAACATACTAGGCTTCGACGAGAACCTACCCTCGGACTCAATTCTCTTTGAGGCTAGAGGTACCCTAGCAGCTACTGATGCAGAGTATGGAGGCGTTGTTGAGAGTATGATGGGTAGGGCTATCGAGGAACTCAGAGCATACTCAGCTTCATTTGAAGGCCACTCGACCTTTCTATACATGAACTATGCCAACCCAGAACAAGACGTCATTGGATCGTATGGTGCAGAGAATGTACAATTTTTCAAGGATGCGGCTGCGAAGTACGACCCGAATGGCTTTTTTCAGTATCGGGTTTCCGGGGGGTGGAAGGTCAGCCGGATATGAGCATCCGTCCACGAGGGGTTTATGCAGGGGTCTCGTTTCTTAGCTACTCTTGAATCAACGGGCGGAATGAATGTAATCTGAGATTATGTCTCAAACTCGCACGCCTCGAAGAATACCCTTGCTCTTGTGTGAAGTGAATGTTGTCTTCAATGTATGAATGATGATGGTGAAGGAATAGTTCCCTCCTTTTGTGCGTGCAGCCAATCTTTTGCTGAAACATCGAATTTCACATGATTCTTACGTTGCAGATGCTCTCCACACATATGAAGGTCCCGGCCGCCTGAATACATGTAGCAATTCTCTCAATCTTGTGGTTGGCCTTTACATGACCAGACAAACCATTGTTCTCGCTGTGATATAATGGAAGATGAGAGACACAGTGTATAAAGGCACCGAGAACAGAATAAACGACGTCTATTCGATGCCGGAACCCTTATCGATTCCCAAGAGCAGACCCCCTGACAGGAATACCTTTCAGTGTTCTGATTCTAGAAAGGAGTATGGCCGCGTACAAGTGGCGGCCGTAGTTCCGACTGTAGTATTGATGTCGACCGATACAAGCACTGTTCGGACTCACGTTACTATGACTGACGAGCCCCAACTGGAAGCAAAGGCGACCGACGTACTCGAGAACGCTGCTGGTGTCGAGGAGAATTGTTGATGCCCAGCTTGCGTTGGCGGTTTATCCCTTACTTGCTGAAAATGACACTACAGGCGCGAGGGGCGTAAGCAATCCACACTCCATGAAAATATTCCCTAGCCATGAAACAAGAATTCATGTCCTTTAGCAAGTAAGAGTCTGACCAAAAAGTAGAGAAAGCTTTGCTGCGAGACAACGCATTCATAGACATATCTTGGTCGAGATTGCAAGTACAAGGTAGGTATGATAACGCCAGGAGGCGCACGCTTCTTGCAGTGCTGCTTACAAAACAAGGAGTCAAGCAATGCCCCCACTTGAGCCGCCAGTTGTGACAATTACCAGAGTTACCTTAGAGCCCGTCTCTTGTTAAATCAAAGCCCAATGAAAGCAAACGTAGGGGGCATTCATCAAAGACGCGCAAGGACCAGCAAGGACCTAGGAGGTTAAGATCGTCCTCATTATTAGTAGGCTGTTTTAATTTCGTCAGTGTCTTTGTCTGCTTGAGGCGGGCAGTGCGTTGTAATCTACTGTCACAGAAAGGAAAGACGGCAAAACTGCCGACCATGATGATGCTGCCAACAGCAGTTTGAACGCGATGCCCATGTTTGGTACATGCAACTATGATTCCTACTGAGATGCAAACCAGGTAGGTAATAACCAGGTAAATGCAGAAGGCCCAGCCAAACTGAGAAGGCGTGTACCCTCGAAGGTGTTGCTAGGAGAAGTAAGACTAAAAGAACTACGGCTATGTTTTGCAGACCGATAAATAGAACCATTGCGCAGAATACCGCAAACACCACGCCGCTTCCTTCAACACCACCCTCCGGGCATCTTGATTCCTCGCTGTTTTGACTCCTGTGTTGGTAATAGATATCGTCGGCTTGGTGTTGCTTTTGGCACCGGCACCTTGACGGCGTGCGACATTACTACCATTCGTATTCTCGTCGCACGTCGCAGTTCGGCGAGTGATGCTAGAACTTTCGAAAGAACGCCGGGGAACATGATCTACGAGTAAGGGATCAAAGACGTCGGGGTCTAAGGAACTTATTTCCCGCCCGCTGCCGCGCAGATCCACATCAAAGTATCATGGCTCGCGCCGTATTTCCCCGCACTTTTCCCTATTAGGAACATGTTCCAACTTCCGAGCCCATCGAGGTGCATTCGCCATCATTTCTCCAATAGTGATCCTGGGCAGACCTTAGTCGATTCTTGCATAACACGCAGCTTTCTGCCATTCCGTGGTTGATCTCTAAGGCTAGCCAGGCAAGCTCAAGATTATGCTTTCCTCTACTCTGTAAATAAAAGACTGGATTTGAAAGCAACAAGAGGCTAGCGACCAAGGCGTGAAGAGCACTATAAAACTATCAGTTCCAACTCAAGCTACTTAGTATTTCTCATTACAATCACCTCAGTTAAAAGTTGTCCGCTTCACCCTAACAATTTGATCATCTACGAATAGCATCGAATTATAGATCACCATGGCTATTATTGCTGTCGCAGGCGGCACGGGGGCGGTAGGCAAAACTATCGTCGAGGGCATCGTTGCTCACGGCGGCCACAAAGTCTTCGTTCTCTCAAGAACGGTCAGTGTTTACGGGATCATCTAGTCCGTATCATCACGGTATTTACTGACACTCGATTGTACAGAGCCGAGAACCAAAGGATGGGGTACAATTTCTCGCTGTTGATTATCAGGACGTGGAAGGAATGAGCAAGATCTTGCAAGAGAACCAAATTGACACCGTCATTTCCGCTATGGGTGTTGTCACGCCGCAGACCAACCAGGCTCAAATTAACCTGGTCAAAGCATCGAACACGTCCAGCTCGACGCGCCGCTTCATCGTCAGTGCCTATGACATGCTACACACCAGGGAGTATGGCCATGCCTCTCTGTCAACCTAATGACATGTAGATGCTAACAATGACCTAGCCAAATTTCGCATTATCCTCTCGCTCAATACGCTTTTGAGGCAATTGAAGAGCTCGATAAGACAAATATCGAGTATACTCGAGTTGTGAACGGCTTCTTCTTGGATTATTTTGGCATGCCACACTACAAGACGCATCTCCACCCATGGGTCAACTTCGTCAACTTGGAGAAGAAGTGGGCTGTCATTCCTGGTGACGGCTCAGCCAGGGCCAATTTTATCACAACGCAGGATATGGCGAAGTACATTGCTCGCCTAGTAGGTCTTGACAAGTGGTCCAAAGTGAGCAGCATTGTAGCCCAGAACCACTCGATATCTGAGATACTCGAATTGGCAGAGAAGACACGAGGTGAGGTATTGAGGTCTGCCTGATTCCCGGATTCGTACTGACAGAAACTTGCACACAGGTCCCGGATTCAGGGTTGCTTATGATGACTTGGAGAAGCTCAAGTCAGGGAAGATTTCCTTCATTAAGGACTTCCCTGATTTCGAGCTCAGTCGCGAAGAGTCGGAGGCCCTGTTTGCAAAGGTTCACTATTATGCTGGCATCGGGAAGTTTCTTGTTCCTATCGAAGACACTTTGAACTCTAAGTTCCCGGACATTGTTCCGACAACGGCTGCTCAAGTCTTTGAGGAGTCATGGAAAGGTAAATGAGACAGTGGCGTGCAGTGAGTGGTGAAGCTTGGTGTCAGTAATCGAGGGAGAGGGCAAGTTGTCTAGTTTGTTCAGCAGTTCTCCCCTGAAATCAATTGATATATACGTCTCGCCCGACCTTCAGTAGGGTACGCATCAACTTGATCAACTCTTTTCCACCAGTCCTGGCATATTGCCCACGTTGTCCTCACACAACCTCCTGTATTCTCTTGCAGACCTCCATCGCATACTGAGCTCATCCAAGAAAGTTGTTAAACTCAGTACGTCAGATTGGCTACTATCTCCATCCTCTGAGAGCCGGTGGAGGTTGGAGGATGCATTATACACCCCATCAAGTATGAACGGCGATATGATACCTAAATTTCCGATGGGATCATTACCGTCGAATAATTGGTTGTAGAGTGCTTTCGAAATGTTTCGTATGTCCAGACTCGCCTGCCAGACAAGTCTCGCTGAGCATTTCTCTATCTTCTCCATTTCACGACTCTCTGATTTGTCACCGTGATGGGGCTTCAGTAGGTATGTGCCGTCTAGGGTAACTTTTGCCCGCAAGGTGAGCTTTTTGACGCAGAGGAACAGAGCCGAGCGAGCGGCGAAGCGAGGTCCGATCAGTCGAAGAGTGAGGTCGGTGCCGGTCAAAGATTTTGACTCCTGGTCGACAGTATCGATCCAATTCAGAATTTTCCTTGAATGGCTGATGATATCGTCAATATGAACCTGATCGAGTGTGCCCTCAATGCGAGATAGTATAAGTGCGCTGTCAATCAGGAGGGCGGCTTCGCAGAGTCGTGAGAACCCGGAGTGTTCTGCAGAGACTACTGGCTGCCAGTCGTACTCATGGTCCCCGACTACATCATAGTCCAGGGATTCCTGTTGCGAATTGATCATGAGCAAACGAAATACAGCACTATTCATGGCCAAGTGCTCGTAAACAAGTACTAACCCAACTGTCGTCATGCATCGGGAGTTTAATGTGTTCCTGAGCTCTTGATATTGCACATGGACTCTTGCTTCCGACAGACATAAGTCTATCAAGGATAAAGACGGCCCACCATGATCTCCTTCTTTCTTCCTCATCCGTTTCGAACCATTGTATCTGTCCAGTTAATGCCAGTTTCACCATGAATAAACGCTGTGAGACCGTCAAAGGATCCGAAATACTTACAGGCTTTCTCAGCGCAACGGTGTCTACTGACCCATGGAAAGCCGTTTCTCTTGTTGCCCAGGATACGCCCACAAGCTCAATGTACCGAGTGCATAATCCAATACTCATCCAGGCGGCAGGGTAGACCGCGTGGCAATATTCGTAAAGTGTGACAAGGATCATTGCCTGAAGAACTGGCAGGGACACAACCCCTCTAGCTACGAGCGTGTCCAAAAGTCCTTTGGTCTGTTTATACAAGTAGCTGCAAGTGTTGTCGTCGGGGTCGGATGTCATGAGTCTCATTGCCAGAGCAAGCGCGACTATATCCGGCTCACAATTTTCAGAGAATGGAGCTGCCAGTCGCTTCTTGGCGGATATGAACCGAAACCAGATGTGAATGGTCTTGAAATACTCGTCGCAGGAGTTTTTGACCTTGTCGCTTTCATTGACGAGCGATAGGATAGCCTTTCAGTTATCCATGATATTAGATATTCAACCATGTGTGAACTAAGCTGTGAGCCTTACCTCAGGTATTGAGAAATTTGGTCGGTACAGTTCTTCAAGGAACGCCTCAGTATGGAATCGATCGCCGTCGAGAAAAGCCGAAGCTGGAAAGGCACCCTTGATATGCACAGGTAGGGACTGTGTCTCCCTACGCAGGGCGCTTAGCGAAGGTCGACTATCCTGATCATCGATGATATGCATTTGATCCGATGGCGTCAGCATAAGCACTTCGTCCTGTTCATTGGGAATATGGCGGCGGTTGCAGAATTGTTTCTCAATCGCATCTACTCGAGCTTGTAGAGCGGCGAAGTCCACTGCACTAGGCGGGCGGTCGGACTCACGTTGTGAGCCATGAAGTCGACGAAGTTGATGGGGGCGATCATCGCTAGAAACCTCATCGTCGCGCCGCCTTTTGTCGCCCGTTCTGACGATTGTCTTGCTCTCAAGCGGCATAGCAAAATGAGTACAAGGTGTAGTTCAATTGACGTCGCGCTATGGGATGGTGATGTAGTTGCTCCGGAGAAAGGGAGGAACTACAGGGTAAATAACCGGCACCCCGTGGCTGTGGCGTCAAAGGGAACAGGCGATTGCGCACCAGCCACGGCTGACCTAGGGCGTCTCGAGAACTGTGGCTTGACAATATCGGACTCAAAGTGTATTCGCATTGAGTTCTTTTCCTCTCTCCTTTCCTCCGTCTTGGAAATTCCCAAAAATCCGATAAGATTCTTCCGAAAATACTTGGACACGGACAAATCATAAAGGTGAAGAGGACTTTAGATTAGTAGGGAAAAAGGGGGTCGTAAATTGCCTGATTAGGATAAAAGGTGAAGCACTTGATCACGGTCCTCCATCGTGTGGATCAATAAAGGTGAACACGTTTTGGCCAGACACAAGCAAAGGTGAAGTTCATCACAAACACAAAGAAAATCACGACACTGGCTAGCCATTTCGCTCATCTGCATTTCCCCTTGAAAAGTCTTATGAAAGCTAGCCCCTTACTTGTCCGGGTCAACTTCTTTTCTTCCTCTCGTACAAACAAAACGTCAATCTTACCAAAAGTCCGTCACTATACACAAGCAAAAGTTTGCGCATTACACACACAACTTACGCATTACAAGCCACCTTGAACGTCATTGTCACAGTTACCAACCAGTTCAACGTGAAGTAGGTAAGGCGCAAAACACATGGAGACCTTCGTTCTTGTATGCTGATTATGTCACCCAGTTACTCCTAAACTTCCTCCATAATGTGTCAAAACATGTATTACACGTTCAATTGCGGCCATCGTATCGGACACGTTGCCGTTCTTCGCTGCGACAAATGTGTCATATCTGGTTTCGACTGCTAGTATCGCGAGACCTGTGAGGATGAGAAGCTACCTGGTGGAGCGGGCTTATGTCGCGACTGTAGACTAGCTCCTCCCGTCGAGAGCGCGATTGCGCGAAGCGAAAGCGAAACATCTAGAGGATTCTGGAAAAAGACAGGGCAGATGCTCGCTGCTACGGTTGAAGCAATCAAGCCCTCGAGGAAGTAAGAGTTGTCTGATAGTTGCGACATGGAATTTGATTGCTTGTCTCTCTGAAGGAAGCTGATAATGGCCGGAAACTTCTTTTCTGAGTTTTCACAGCGGAACATTTTCATAGCTACGAGTTGGCTTAGATCGTGACGAGAACCAAGGGGAATCATTGCAGCTCTCTCGACTTATCATTCTGATTCCAATACAACAATCACCGGAAGCTTTCGCGCAACAAAGTGATAATTACCTAAGACTGAAAAGTGCGTCGCGCTACAGACGGAAGCGCAAGATAGATTTGCGGCTTGGACGCGTTCCGAAGTACCGAATTTTATCCAGTTTTGCGCGCAACGAACACTGCAATTTGCAGTAACCCGCTTGCCGTCACGACGGGAGGCAGCGACGCCAAAACTTATATCGCCAATGCGTGACTTGTGAAATCTACAACCTCGATCTGATGGGCTGTTCATTGAGCTCATCCTCTGCTTTCTTTCTGGAGTCTTCCCAAAAGTTGGCCTTCGCGGAACCCATAGCCGCCCAAATGTCTAACAATTTGTCGTCGAAAGGTGGCAAGACGCGACCTGTGGTCCCCGGCGCGGGGTCTCCTGCCACCGACCTGAAGTACTCAAATACCTCTTTATAGAATGGTGCGATGGTGTAGTAGTCCTTGCCTCCACCAAACTCTGCGACACGGTCTTTCTCCCACTGCTTCTGTTCCTTCTTTGATGGTAAGGGGTTGCCCCTGCCTGCCAGAAGACGAGATACCGCGACTGCTTGCCATTCAAAAAGACGGAAAGTGAAGCCACCTCCACACTGCACCGTGCCTGTTAGCATGATCGTCACATACCAAACAGGGGCTAGTAACTTACCATGCCTAAGAAAGCGAGGGTCGGATCTTCGATATCCCAAGTGTGGAAGTAGACTCCCGACAACCTCCGGTCAACTTGACGTATGCGTTCTTGTACCTCCGGCAAGAAGGGGAAGCTGAAAGTGAAACCAGTCCCGAAGACCACATAGTCTACGCCTTCGACTACGGTTCCATCCTCGAAGGTGATTGCACCGGTATCTGGGTCGAATTTGATGATCTGCTTCTGAACAGAAATATGGGGGTGTGTAAAAGGGGCCCAGCCAAAGTGAGGCAGAGGCTCTCCACGAAGTGAAGCATAAACCGGGTGTTGGGCAACTGGCAGGACTTCGTGTAGGATCTCGTGCGACGATACCGAACCTCCCACGACTATAACTTTCTATGCGTACGATAAGCGCCGGACTTCTATTGGGTGGTTGTAGTATCGACTTACCTTCCCCTTATACTTATCGGAATCTCTAAAGTGCTTGCTGTGCACAATACGGCCCGGAAACCTTTCGTCATACTCCGTGATTCCCTGGATACTCGGAAGCCAGGGTACGTTGTAGTGCCCAGTTGCTACAATGAGGGCATCGAATCTCTCCTGCCACCAGTAGTCTTTTCCAGGGTGCTCTTTCCTCAGTGTAAGAACCCATTCGTCACCCTCTTTGGCTGCGAGTTCCACGGTGGTACTCAATTCGAGAAGTTCTTGGTGCCCATTACGGACAAAGATGTTCTCAACCCACTCCCGGATCTGTTCCCGGCCGCGAAAGGGAGCGTCATCGCCATACTTCTCTCGGATCCGTTCAGTCAGAGTTTCCGGAAAGGGCTCAGTGGTAAAGCTCATAATCTCTGGGGTAATGTTGGTGTGTAGATGCTCGTGCTGAGCGGTATCCGAGAATCGGACCTGATGACTGTTGATAGCCTCTGACTTGGGTGTCTGGGCTGGGAGTTGAGATGGGATTGGAACGGGAGCATCGGCCTTTCCATCTAAGAGTGCTTTGAGAGATGGGATATTAGCAGGCAAGTGTGGAGTATAGATCCTATGGCAAGAGTTAGAAGTCTTGCAGAGTTGAAGAGATAAGTGTGCAGCTTACCAGGTTCCACCTGGGATGGGTCGTCGATCAAAGACTCGGACTGTGTCGAAAGCTTGTTCCTTGACCAAGGCATCTGTAGCAATTGCGCCTGAGGGCCCAGCACCGATTACGGCCACTCTCTTAATCTTACCAGCCATGTTGATTCGTTTCGTGGTATAGCTCAATTTGAAGTCTCAGGAATAACGATGAAATCGTGCTGAGTGGCTTCTTGATTGTTCAAGTTACAATTTCCAGCAACTCCTGCGCTTCTGAGGCTCATATGAGACATTGGCATCCTACAAAAGTTGACTCTTCACTCGGGTTTCGATGATTTGGCGCCAATTTATTGAGTTTCCGCGCGTTAAACAATGGCGCCACGGAATGGGTGGCATTGCGTCTTGTTGGAAGTCGAGCACGCAACCCGACTTGATGTGGGTCAAAGGATGCATATTGACCACACCAAGAGCAGATTGATATCAGTCTTTAGCAAGTGCGTATCGGAAGGAAGCCGACTACAGGTCCGACGCTCCATATTCCTTGTTCATCGGTAAGCCCCCGGTTCGCGGCAGAATTTCGCGGCTTTCTAACTACAAAGCACTATTTCACACCGATATCGTCATTGTCTAATCGAATGCGATACCTCTCATATCACCAAAGGCATCATATGATTATAGACTCAGTTGGCTCTACAACATCTATTTCAGTACAATGCGATACCATGGCCTCACCATAATTGCTCAGTGTTAAGGAACGAAGGAGGAAATTCATTCTGATTGCTTTGCTCATACTACTCGGTGCCGGCTTCCGCGATCTCCGTCTTGATGAGAAGTAAGCCCTTGCTGGGCATACCGTCCTTGTCAAGCAGCCTGACGAAGCGGTATCCAAGTCTCAACCTATCCAAGCGGACGCATGCCCACGCTGTCATAACATCCGGCCCGACGACATCGTTCATGACGACGAATGAGAGGAAAGCCAGCTGCGGAACAACGCCCTCGACGTTCAGAAACTCGATGACCTCTCCGCCAAAATCCGGGCTGGTGCCAGTACTCTTGCTCGTTTGGCCACTGTAGCCAATCTGTGTGACTTGCTCCCCGTCCACATCTTCACGCACCATGGCGGATAGCGCATCTGGCTCGGTATGCAACCCAACCTTGACGTAAGGGATGAACTTTGTCGGATCATCATGTGGGTTGAGTAGAGGAAGATTCTGAGCCGCCAGCACTGTAACAGCGACTCTGTCCAATTTCTTGCTCTCGATGTTGGATCCCACATCTTCGTCGTCTGACTCGCCCGTAGGATCGCGCCGATAACCATTAGGCTTAAGGACGTACCCATCCGAACCCGCAAACATGCCCTCGTTGAGAATCATGCCCACATCCCAGGACTGCCAGTTCAGCGCGACAACCTGTACGCCCGCTCGCCAAAAGATAACAGGATCAAAGTTGGACGAGTCAACCCGCATGCCGTGTGGGTAGGTCCTCATGAGGAAGTCTCTGTTATGAGAGAATAAGGCCTTTGGCATCCTTCTCTGAATAGCAAATGCCGTTTTTTCCGAAAGGGAAAAGATGTGGTTCGGCATCGATGCTTCGGCTTGCTCAAGAGACTTGAAGGTAATACCGCGTGTGTAGATGCCCAAACGGCTGAGGCGAGAGATGACCTTGGGTGGCTTGACCTTCACGGCCTTCTTCGCGCCACCTTCTGTCGTTGTGACATCAAGGATGCTGCTGCTGTCGTCGTCTAAGTCTACATTGACGCTTTCGGCACCGTCTTTATCCTTCGGGACGTATTTAACCTTGACGAGGATCTTTCTGCGCAGCTGTTCGGGCGACGCTAAAGAAGCCGGCTCTAACTCGGGCTCAGGGAGGAGGAACTCTCTCCAAGTCTCCTCCATGATATCGACCATGGCGGCCTGCTGTAGTGGAGTGCAGTGCACCTCCAAGCTGACAATGAGTGGCAGATCCGACGTGACGAAGGCGTATTCCTTGACGACTTGGCAAACTTCGCGGAAAAGAATCTCCTTGGTGAGAGTGAAGCCATGAAGAACCCGTGGCTCCGCCCCAATAATGTCCGAAAGCCTATCATCAGCAGTCCTGCCTTCTGGGTCCACAGGGTCAAACTTGTTCATGATCCAACGGCCGACCTTGATGCCTAACTTGTCCCTCCGACTAAGCTTGGTTGGTGCGTTGTTTGTGTCGTTCTCGTTTTCTCCATCGGGGTTGAACCCAGGCTTGTATCGCTCCTCGCCATCCCAGACATCAATTTCGATACAGCGACATCCACGGAGGAGGACATCCCTGTAAGCGTCGGCGCTGGAGTCGCTTGATAGCTGGTTTCCGGTGAGGTAAGTGTTATGACTCGAGCTGATGAAGTAGCTACTCAGTGGCCACGACAGATCCTGAGGAGCCGCTATTTCGAGAATGTTGCCGCATGGCGAGGTGATATATTTGATCAGCTCGAAGAGATCCAGCTCGTCTTTGTCGATGAGGTAACCCGCTAGACCATTGGGATCCTCGGCTTGCACGTGCTGCATGAAAATGCTAATCTGGTCTCGAGTCCATGTGTTTTTTGTGGTGGCATATTTGTTGAAGAGTTGTGAGAGGTGGCCCAAAAGAGATTCGTCTAGCTTCTCCTGAATGCCTTTGCGTTCGCCGCTTGGATGGCCACCACCAGCGCGGTGTTGCTGGAGTGGAAATTCAGTCGACATAATGTTGTCACAACCGCAGGGAGAACAGTACAAAGAGTATGTTGGTTTTCGAATCGGTAGTGATTAGAAAGTAACGACTATGAATTCGTTTTAAAGCGTTGGACTAGCCATCAAAGAGAATGTATTTCTTCATAATTCTGGCTGCCTCTTTCGTCGCGTTATGTAATTGGTCTGGAGATATTGCCCAAAATGGCATATATAGGAGGAGGTCCTTCCCGGTGGGAGGTTTCCCAGGCGGGGCGGAGGTGGAAATAAGGTCTCTACGGTTAAAGTATTAGTGAACTTACGCACCGTCGGCCTGGCCGAAGGCTGTTCTTAGCTTTGTGGAACCTCTACGTTTGGGTATGGAAGAGGCCAAGGCTTGCAAAGTGGACACGGCTATCACGGCAACGCACCGACTGGGCTCAGCCTCAAGTAGGTAGGAGACAGGATATGAGCGAAAGGCTGGGGTGATAACTTCTTTAAGCAACCGGCGACCGTTACGGGTTCCGGGTATCACGGACCCCGAGTACGGCATCGAGCCCCACTTCGTCGATAGAAGATATCTGTAAAGACTTTGGTCTCAAAACGTAGAGATAGTTCATTGCAGGGGGTCATGTGTGGTGACCTTTTCCAGATATGGCAAGAACTGCAGTAATGCTCATTAATACTCGGTGCTATTGTAGACCCTGCCCATAGCAGGCAGGACAATGTCATCGGCACTTGTGTGTATCAATTTGTCAATCCTTCAGGACCACCGCAACCTTCTCCCCATCATCAACCTCGACAGTCTCAATCTCAAAACGATAGTTCTTAAATTCTCGAGTTGGCAGTCGCTTCTGGAACATGTTCTCCAGCTCCAAGTAACTGCGGCCTTTCATCTCTGGGAAGCAAAAGTAGAGATAGATAGAACACAGCAGCGACGGTCCGAAGAAGACGAATGCAACCTTGCCCCCGAGATTGGCGTTGCTGGGGTTGATCAGAAACGGCATGAGCTGCGTGACAAGACAGGCGGCCGCTGTATTGCTCATCACATTGATAGAGTAGGTCTTTTGAGGAAGGCGAGGGGATGCAGTTTCGCCACCGACAGCGTACCCAACAGCACCAATTGATAGTTGGAACTAAACATTGATGATCAGCGGCGAAAGGAAAAGAATGACGGATAATTCCCGCTTTGACTTGACTTACTATGAATCCCCAAAGAGCCATAAGTGCAACCATGGCAGTGAGAGCGCTTTGGTTACTCTTGGGAACACCCAAGCCACCAATCACTAGCAGCAGAGCCGTCATAGCAATAGTTCCCCAGACTATCAGTGGTCTGCGACCAACTCGTTCAACTAAGAACCACGAGCAGATATTGCCAAGCAGCTGAATACTGTAACAAACCTGAGCAATACCGATAGGATTTCCCACCCCTGCAATAGTAAAGAAGCTATGAGATCATGCTGTTAGTAAACAAATAACTCCCGGATGGTCTAGACTTACTATGATAGGTATCCCACAACCAGCTGAGCACCAGCAAATTGCTGTGTCAAATACACCATGCAAACGATCGTAGTTCTGCGCAAATTGGTACCTCGAAAACAGTCCAAGTATGAGGCGCCACCTTGGCTCAACGCCCTCTCCTTTTCGAGCGTAGCTTCCATCATTGCCAAACTCTCTTCCACGTTGTGCCTTGGGCCGTTGAATTTGCGTAGTGATTTTCCAGCTTCCTCGCGTCTGCCCTTCATTAGAAGCCACGACGGCGACTCTGGCAGTAAAATTCCTCCAAGTACCAGCATTAAGAACGGAGGCCCCAGCTGGGCGAGCACAGGCAACCTCCAGCCCCAGTCGCTCTTGATGAAAGACCCGCCGTAGCCGACCAGAGCGCAAGACCATTGTCCAATGACGATCATGGTGTTGATGAGAATAAGGCATACTCCCCGCAGAGAGTCTGGCGCAATCTCAGCGACATAGACGGGTCCCAGAGCGTGGCCCAGTCCGTAGCCGACGGTGCTGATGAGCTTGCCGCCAAAGAGCATCAAGATCGAGTTCGAGAAGCCTTGTACGATAATCCCAGCAATGCAAAGAACGCAGCCACATATGACCACCATGCGGCGGCCGATAATGTCCGAGATGAACCCAGTGCAATATGCGGCTAGCACAATACCGACAGTAGTTGAGGCATTGAGGATTTGCTGATCTTGGGTCGGAACCTCCTTGATGCCGGAGGTCGTGGTCGTCCCGAAGCGGTCGAGGAAGGCAGGGATTGCAAGTATGTTGCCAACTAGTGCAAGCTCGTATCCGAAGTTGATGGGTAGAATGAAGATTAGGAGGCCTGTTAACGGAATGCGGTCAGACTCGATTTCTGCTGATCAAGTTGGTCAGTCGTAGGCAATGCTTACACCAAGCCAAGACCCTCTTGTTCTTGGACAGCTCAGCAAAGCCTGCGGGCTTCTCTGAAACTCCTGCCATTTTGCTTTTCGTTCAATTCGTCTCCAAGTCGCAAAAGGTGCTAACAAGTTCCTCGAGAGAAAGTCTGAGACATCAGAAGAGTCTTGAGACCCGCGTGAATAAGCAATGTCTTCCCTGAGTTGCCCTGGGGTTAACGAGAAAGACACTGAAGCCATCAGGAAAAGCCTCGATTACTTATAGGTCCAGTATTCAGTCAAAACCACTCTTCGATCCGGGGTTACTCCTGTGCCCAGATGGCGGACACCAAAACCACATGTTTCCCCGTGGGTTACGCCACCTGAGAGTTTCTTACTCCACAACACAATGCTACCCCCGCAGACCCATCGTCTGGAATGGCTGTGAATGGTCAAGCTAATTCGCCGCGGCGGATTATTTAGTGTTGGTCTCTGCCCACATCCTGGTCACGGAACGCATTGGTCTAGCAACTCTTCCCTTTCCCACACTTTACTCGACACATCGGAGAATTGCCAAAGACGACTCTGCGAAGCGCTTGGATTTCTGTACCCGACAGCTTAGTTCAATGACGAAACGATCCTGCGATGGATGTAGGCGGCGGAAGGTCAAGGTAGGGCAAACCAGACTCAAGTGCAACTTGCCGACCACCACAGGCTAAATGCGACATCTTACAGTGCGATGCGCAGAGCCCGCAATGCTCAGATTGTTTAATGTCATCCATGACTTGCGAATACACCGTCCCAGCGAAGAAACGGGGGCCACCATTTCGAGCTCAAAGATCGGATCAGACCACAGCTCAAACGAAATACAACCGGCCGAGTATCAAAGAGTCTATTTCAGGAAATTCTCAAGTTATAGACTCCTTTGTTGCCGGTCTATCAAACGACAATCAACCTCTCAATAGCCCTACCCAACAGAGGAATTCTGCTCATGCTCCATTCGACGCAGCCATTGGCGAACTTCTCTCAGCTCTGGGGAAAGCTCTGCCATATGTCCCACTAGAAGACGTCCTATCTTCCTGCATTGACCTTTACATGCAGTGGGAGTTCCCGACCAGCCCCATCATTTGCGAACCAATAGTTCGGCAAATGATGCATGCTGTGGTTCCAATTCTCCGGAGGGAAATTTCGCTAACCAGCGACCCGGCAACGAGCCACTCCAACCCAGACATTCCAACCATCCGGGCCTTTGCGCTCCTTACGGCCCTCTGCGCAGTGGTCTCCTCTACTCTGCCAGTCGAGATATTTCCCGGTGGCGCAGCACTCGCGATGCCGTTCCTCAGAACGTCGCGAGAGGCTCTTCGACTTTATCAAGACTATGATATTGAGCACCCAGAGTCGAGCTCAATCGTCATCCGTTACTTCCACTCCAACGCCTTACATGCCCTCGGAAAGACCAGTGTGTCATGGCATGCGATGGGAGAGGCACTACGACTCGTGCAGGAGATGCGATTGTATGACGAGGGATCTTTTCGAAATCTCGAGTGGCCCGAGGCTCAGTTAAGAAGAAACACCTTTTGGCATCTCTACATTGGGGACAAGTCCGCCTCAATTCTGAACAAAGTCCCCATCTCGCTTCATCAGATCTGTTTGGACACTCCCATCACTACTATATTCGAGGAAACTGAGGATTACAAACTCATTCAGGCTGGCCCGGAACCCGAAACTATAGATTTTGAGCGCTGTTTGCGTCTGGGTTTCAACTTGTGCTTCCAACTTTGGTATACGGCTTCTGAAATGCTCGTCGACTTGAACTTCCTATCACGAATACATGGTAAAACTGGATCGCTGCGCTCGGTCATCTCGAACGATGCATCAGACTTGAAGAAATCTACCATGCAATTATACTTCGACTTCACCAGTATTCTCCGCAACTGTCCACCCTGGGTTCGTGATCCCAAAATTGCAGTCTCGGGAACACCCAGCGAGGCTACGGCTCAGTTTCGAATCAGGGCAATATCAATTCAGAAAGCCAACTTATTTGTCACCTTTCATACACTGCGACTAGTCCTTGTCAATCGCTTCTTCGAACGCGGCTTCATCGAGATTCTAGGGCTAACAGACGATCCAGTGATGCTTGCCATGCGCAAAGTCGAGATAGCGAGCGATCTCTTGGAGGCAGTGTCAGACATCCCTTTTGAAGCCTTGCAAGCCAACGGAGAACCTTGTGTAAAGACAGCTCTCCTGAGACTCAAGTTAGGGAAGACTAAACGGCTGACTCTTGAACAGGTTGAAAAGCTTCGACAGGTCGGCGTGGCTCTGCTCGAAATCATGCACAATGTCAACAACGAGGCCATATCCACTCGTGCTGGATCCCTCTTTAGTACGCTGTTGGACATTCTAGCCCGGCTAAATTCAAGAATATCAGACGAGCTGAGCAATGATCGCGAGTCATGATATGGGAAGGGCGTTCGTCGGCAATTCGGATCGGGGCAATGATGTGGTTTGCGATTCCCCGCGGCGAATTGGCCCACTTCTCCATGTCGGGCCCAGATCCCCAGACGCTGATCAGATGTTTCCACATCGGAAAGGCATGTGGCTATAAACTTGAGGTTTCGAGACTTTTAACATGTGTTTGCTTTATTCCCGTCCCGACTTCAGTTGTCAGTAATCCGATTCATCCTGGGCTCAGTTGCAACGATGGCGATGAAGCGCACTTACTGCAACCCAATCGTGCCTGGATTCGCACCAGATCCCTCGGTCGTCTTCGTTGATGGTGTCTTCTTTCTGGTAACTTCATCTTTCCACATATTTCCGGGTCTGCCCATCTACGCCTCAACAGATCTTCAAGGCTGGAGGCATATTGGTAGGCCAACCAGCCAGAGTCCAGCTTAATGAGCACAGGTACTGACACACGGCAAGGGAATGCCATCAATCGCAAGGAACAAATCTCACTCAATCATGCGAGCACAGCAGTGATGCCTCTCGATACGGGGAATATCATGGTAGCCAGCGCCGGCCTCTTTGCACCAACCATACGCTACCACAAAGGCACTTTCTACATTATTTGCACGAATGCGACGCACGATGAAGATACCTTCTCTCTGGACAACTTCTACATCACCACTACCGATATCTGGTCAGGCAATTGGACCGATCCAATTCATTTTTCTTTCAATGGTATCGACCCGAGTCTGTATTTTGACGACGACGGCCGTGTCTATGTACAGGGATGCTGGATGATAGACCGTCTCAAACAGCCCAGCTGCACGATCAAGCAATTCGAGATGGATATTGCGACAGGCAAGGCTCTGACTGAAGCCCGAGAGATATGGGGCGGCTTCGCGCGCTACGATACCGAGGGCCCTCATATCTACAAGCGAGGAGGCTACTATTATCTCCTTGTCGCTGAAGGTGGCACCTTTGAGCATCACCTGTTGAGTATTGGGCGCTCAAAGGATATTTGGGGCCCCTACGAATCCTGCGATGCAAATCCTATCATGACCGCCGATGGGAAACCAGACGAGTACATCCAGAACATCGGCCATGGTGAACTCTTCCAGGACCAGAGTGGCGCTTGGTGGGCAGCAGTTCTTGGTGTACGAAATGAAAACGATCGTCCACCGCTTGGCCGGGAGACTTTCCTGACCGCAGTCGATTGGCCGGAAGACGGATGGCCAACGATTCAACAACCCACAATGGAGTTTGAGCGTGTTCTTTCTGGCCCTGTTGGTGGTAACGCATCATTGATTCACAAGGCTCCGGCAAACCTTGATCTCGTGTACATCCGCGACCCCGAACGCGAGATGTATCACATCAGCGGCGAGACAGATTTGGTACTCCGGTGCAGTGCTAGCAACCTATCGATTCCTACCGGTACTAGCACGTTTATTGGCAAGAGACAAAGATCCATTGATGCATCTGCTTCAGTAAGTCTGGATATCTCCAATGCGTTCAGAAGGGAGCCCGTGGAGGCCGGACTAGCCATCTATAAGGATGCGCCGCGCCACGTTTCTCTTTCATTTGACTTTCAGTCTTCGGAAGTGGTGTTCAACGTGACGACAACATCAGAAGACAAAACTCAATCAACTTCTATCCCGGTCAATACATCCACAACAGTGCTTGGAATGCGCGTGGAAGCAAACGCGCAGGAGTATACATTTTTGTATCGCGAGAACGACTCGGAAGATTGGAATCCAGTGGGAAGGGCGCAAGTTGCCGACTTGGTTGAGAGAGAGATGACAGGGCCGATCTTTGGTGTCTTTGCGCACGCTATGGAAGATGGAACCGTCGGTGCCGAGGTTCATTTCAGCGGATTCACGATAGAATAGCAGAGTAACTCCGGTTCCTGAACCTCATGACCCGAATGGCAGTAAGCATAAGTTTGTCAGAGCTGAGTAATTCAGACAAATGGAAGGTCGCCGTTGATGCGCCGCCTGAGGAGTAATCGGCTGCTTGATTCCTCCGCATGAGCTGTGGCTGATTTCCCGTGACGTAGTTCTCCAAAGCCCCTCAATAGCCGAGGCACGCGAACAACTGCTTTGACAAGATCAACGAACGTTGAGAAGCCTCTTCAGTCCCTTTGCCTTTGCAATACTGTTCGTACAACAGAGCCTTGTGAAATTTCTTAACTGGTAGCTCCTCCTTTACGTAAAAACTGACTCACGCCGGTCGACGAATTGCTTGGGGATAATGGACCTAGCACAATTGCCTCCGTGGGATCTTCCCCCCGGCGTCACCTCTCGCTATGTCGACACTTCGCCCATAGGGCTAAAGTTCCACATTCTCGAGTCTTTCCCAAACAGTAATCCTTCTAAAGACCCTCCGCCTCTGATCCTACTTCTCCACGGCTTTCCAAACCTGTCGTTCGACTGGTCTGCTGTCATGCCAAAGCTCGCCGCGGCGGGGTACTACGCAGTCGCTCCCGATATGAGAGGCTTTGGCCGAACGCACAACGCCAATCTGAGTCCGATCAGCGAAGAGACAATCCGTCCGCTGACCGCTCTGCGGGATGTGGTCACTCTAGTCCATGCACTCGGTTACGAGAGCATTCACACTCTCGTCGGGCACGATCTCGGGGCATTCGTGGCTTCGATGTGCGCCATCACGCGGCCAGATATGATCAAGTCCTTGGTTTTGATGGCGCATCCGTTCAAGGGATCTCCTCAGCTGCCCTTGGGAACTGGACCTGCACCGCAACTAGCTTCTTTGTTTGAATCCAAACGGGAAGATGGCGGGAAGACGATCAAGAATGACAATGACATTCAATCCTCTCTCCTGAAGCTTGACCCGCCAAGAAAGCACTACAAGTACTACAATGCCTCATCAGGAGCAGTCGACGAATGGACTCATCCCACAGGCCAGCCGATGCACGACTTCCTCCGGGGATACTTCCATCTAAAGTCTGCAGATTACAGTTTGAATAATCCTCGGCCCCTCGAAGCATGGACAGCACAAGAGATCTCAGTCATGCCGCATTACTACGTAATGAGAGCGGATCTATCGATGCGCGGAAACATTGAGCTGGACATGGCCCAAGAGTCGGCCGAAGTGCGAGCCAAACTCAGCGAAACATCATGGCTCACCGATGCAGAACTTCAGGTCTATGTTGACGAATACTCCCGAAACACGTTCCGACTTTCTTTGTTGTGGTACAAAGTCCTCATCGACCCGGCCTTGTCTGCAGACCTCCTCTGTTTTGCGGGAACAAAGCTGGCGATCCCGACAAAGTACGTCTCTGGGACACATGATTGGGGAACGTACCAGGTTCCTGGCGCTCTTGAAGCCATGAAGAACGGCGAGAGCGTTCGGTCTGACTGCTGGATGGGGTCGGTCATAATTCCTGGGGCGGGTCACTGGGTCAACATCGAAAAGTTTGAAGAGACGGCACAAGAGATCATAACACTGGCCCAGTCACTTTAGAAGAAAGGCGTGGACCCCATTGATGGATCTGTTTGCCAGTTTCCTAGTTGGGATTGTCATAGGTTTGTTTGCAACGAGACAATTACTTTGTATGATATGGGCGAGCTTCACTGTCTCCTACACATCGACCCTCTGAGATCGAGGCAAGGTCTGATTAACAAAGCAGTGGCGGAATTAATAACAGTATTCATGGTTAATTATTCGTTGCTACAACGCTATATCTATTTGTTTTTGCATTCTGCCTTTGCTGGCTGCTCGGGCGGTTCTCGATATCGTTTACACGGTATCTATACATGGTATCAGTGAATACCCCCAGTGTCTCAATAGACTATTAACGTTATGTCTATAACAGTGTTCTTACTCTCAACTTGCTTTTTTCGCCCTCAACGTCGTTTCGAAGCATCTCTGATTTCATAGCTCTCATGGCGAAGCGGAATATTCTCAGTGTGATCTTTCCCAACCAGCTTCTGACTCTACGTTTATATGAATTACTGCTCAGATAGTGTCTATCACACACTAAGTAGTACCGCAGTCCACCACGTTTCTCTATCGCCGAAAAATGGCCTCAACTCCTCGATGTAAGCCCCAAATCAGACTTCCCTCAAAACGAGGACACCCACATTTCCATCTCCGAGAAGTCCAGTTCCCAAGGCCCAGAGACTAGATTCGCAGGTATACATTTCCAGTCGTTAGTGAAAGAAGCTTATCACCGGGCCCGAGTTGACGCGAACACGGGAGAAAGTTCGAAGAGGTTGGCAATTGGCTGGCTCGTCCTCTTTCAACATTCAATATGAGCATCGGAGAAACATCATAGAGGTAGCTTGCGTCAAATTGCTCAAGCAGGTTGAACTCATCTGAACTTAAGGTACTCCAGGTACCTTGAGGGCTATCCTTCATTCACCACCGGGACCTATCTCCGGCACCCCTTCATTCACTCATCGCACGGTACCTTATAAAGCAAGTCATTCACCATCGCTATCGGAGATGGGTGCCCCACTTGAAGTATCCGCCCTTTTTCTTCTGAGGCCGTAAGGTCAACTCCATGGCTTCCCATCTTAGCCAGTCTATCTCCGGTACTTTGAGATTCACCTTCTTCTTCCCAGCTTTTTCCTTCTCTTCTGTCACAGATCTCTGCTTCCCTTCCTTCTTACAACCAACTTATTCTCTTCTTCTAATTACAGTTCTACTGTCTTGCCCTCTACCCATTCTCATACCACAGGACCTATTCTTGTGAATCACTTACACCCAAACTTCATTCATAATCATTCACGACGGCGGGCCCGATTCAATTCTGTCTATAATCAATCTCTAGGCAATAGGTACGATACTACAAGTCAACTGATCGATCCTTGAGCAATCGACAGTAAGATAGTCGAATCACCACACCCACCACGCACCAATAATCATTACAACCGCCAAAATGTGCGTTTCCGGCCAATTTATTTGCAAATGCGACTGGCCCAGAGACACGGTCCGTCACTGCACCAAATACGTCCAGACTGGCGAACTGTGCCCTGGCCTCTCAAATTGCCTGCTCGCCAACACAGAGCGTCGCAAGACTGAGGGTGGCGTCTACAAATGCTCCAATCCCACGTGCGAGATTTGGGATCTCGAAATGTCTCGCGGCATCCGCGAAAGAGGAAAGTACATGGACCTACAGATCTCGTTGACTCTTGGCAAATGGATGAAGAAGGAGGAGGAGGCTGAGAAGGCGAGTATGGCCTTGATGAATGAGGCCAATCCAGTTGAGTTTGGAAGTAAAGACCACGCTAGTATCGTGGTCATCTCAGACGACTCCAACGACGATAATGCAGGCCTTGAAGTGCTACAGCAAATCGGACCAGTGTCTATTGGAGAAATTGGATCTCATCCAATCCCAACCGGTCCCGAAGAAGTCCAGCACATCGACGAGAACATGACTGCCAGCATCCCCAAGCCCGAGGTCAACGTCCCCGAGCTGGAGGTAGAGGAATCAACAACCGATGATCTAGAGAGCTTGTTCGGCGGCCCTTCATGTCCCCCGACCCCTGACATGAGACTCGTTGAGAATCATCATTCCATCTGTCTCCCAGCAGGAGTTCACCTCCCAAGCCCCCCTCTCTCTCAACCTACCCCTGAGAATCCCGTCGAAGGAAATTCCACTTCATTCACCGCTAATGCAAAGAGCGAAAAATCAACTTCCGTCATTCCCAAAGCACAAGCGCCACCTCAGCAGCAGCAGCAGCAATTAAGACCCGCCCCGGAGGCCTCTCAGAAGCCTGCTTCAACATATCCCGCCCAGAATACCATGGCAATGGGTAACAAGATGCCCACCAGCTACCGAGCGGTTCCGCAGCACATGAGACCTACTTTGAGCGGGCCAAACCAAGCGACCCTGAGAGCGCTTCGAGCGCAGACTCCTCACGGCGGTGCCACGCCAACGGCGTCCCCCACCCCCGTCCACGCGGCATCAGTCAGAGCGGCATCCCAGGGCCCCCGCCCTGCCATGAACATGTCGAGGTTCGAAGGCCATAGACGGCCGGATATCCAGCAGCGGCGTCCAATGATGCCAGCTGGAGGCATGCCGATCCAGAATGGATATACGGCCTCTCCTCAGGTCTCTCAGAGACATGTCCCTACATATCCCGGCCTGAATACCATGGCGATGGGCGTGGGGAACAATATGCTCAACAGCGGGGGGCAGGGGATGTCTCTCGCGATGTCCGCCCAGGCTACAGGGTCGCAGGGTATGCCATCTCAGTACCTGGCATATCAAAACATGCCCCCTGGCTTCCCCAACTTCGTTCAGAGCCCGCAGACGCCATATCACGGCATGCCGGCCCAGGGCATGTTGCCTCAGGGCATGCCACCCAACGGTATGCCAAATCAGGGCTTCCCACCCCAGGCCGGCTATCTATCCAACTCGGTGGTCCACCAGATACGGACGCCACGCACATTCAGGCGCGCGTCGAATGGCATGCTGGCTCAGCAGGGATACATGAACTCGGCCTACATGGCGAACGCGGCGGCGTCGTCACAATATGCGGGACTGAGCTCGCCCATGGCCGGTACTGCCTCCGCCCTAGCTCCGGCTGGTGTTGCTCCCTTCCCTCGGGCCTCGACTGGAAACATGTTCCTCCACTCCCAGCCGCAGCCGCAGCCCCGGATCCCGCCACAGCTCTCCTTCTACAGCAATATCTGGGACCAGAGCCAGACACAGATGGCCTCAAGCCCGCAGATGGCTTCAGGTATGCCTGGCATGCCCCCAGCACAAGGTACAATCGCCGGCTCCGGTCCAGCCACAGGTCAAAAGAGATCGCACGACGCGATCTCCAACAGCTACGATCCTCGCCTAACAGGCCGGCCTCCCCCGACACCCGGCGGCATGCCGATTACATCGCTGGCGAATACGCCGTCGTCGATGGACGGAGAGCGCCAGACGAAGCGCCGGGCGATGTAGACCAACGCCAAGGTATAGGCGGTTGATTGGGGAGTAGCCATGCCTCCAGCCTCCAGCCCACGGCCGCAAGCGACGAATGATAATAATATCGCTTGCGGCTGGGGAAATCCAAGAGGCTCTGGAGGCATGGCTGGGTTGCGGTGTACGAGGAGACCCGGTGCTGGGCGCGCTTGAATACCTTGCGGTCCAGATACCGTGGCAAGGAGAGAGCGTCGAGCGCGGACCTAGGTGTAGATGAAGAGGGTATAGGGAGCGTTCGAGGGGATCAAGATCGGGTTGTATCAAAAGGTTTTGGTTTTTTCTGGGCGTTAGGATGTTCGTTCTGGTCTGTATGTTAAGGGTGTGTTAATTCGTTAATGAAGAGGTACTACATCATCCTGATGGGGCTACAGATGCCGAGTCAGGATTCAGCACGCTTTGTACTTCAAATATCAAATCACAGCTCCCTCTGCAAGTGATGTGTAAGAAAACACCCCAACAGAAATCACCCAGCGACGCTGTAGCCGATAGATAGGTCGCCCTCGAATCACTCACGCCATTAACGCTCAATCTCAGTGTACCCAACTCAACTTCACAATCACACGCATGGTGGACGGGGTTTCATTAAAGGGAGTATTTTCCCAACATTGAAATCTATCTTAACACAAATGCGGAATAATGCTCGTACATAGTCATAATCATCCCAGGAAAAACATGTCTAATCCCAATTATACCCTTACACCATCCATAAACGTTACGCCGACCACTCTCCATATATGGTTGTTTAATCGCGCAGGTACTTGAGGAGTTGGTCACGCTCCTCAGGCGGCATCGTGCGGATGACATCGCGAACACCACGCATGGCGGCGCTCTTGTTGGCTCTCAGGACAGAGCTGAGGTCAGCAGCCAGGTTGTCGGCCTTGACGGTCTCGATTCTGTCAGTGACGGACTTGCGGTTGGCCTCGTACCACTCAGCCACCTCACGATCGGCAGTGGAGAAGTTGACGACACCAGACCAGCTCTCGAGGAGCTGGAGGTTGCGGCTGCGGGTCTCGGGAGCCTTGGACTTGTCGTTGCCGGGGGTGGAAGTGAGGACGGTTGACGACATGCGCTTGAGGAGATACTCCTCGTTGAGACGACGGCGCAGACGCCAGTAGAAGTAGCGACGGGAGTTGACCCACTCCAGTTGGTCACGAATGACACCCTTGGCCTTCATGCGACCAGCACGGTCGTGCAGGTCGGCGAATTGGATGGCAACCTGGGAGTAGACAGGCAGGAGCTGCTTCTCGCGGATGGTCATCTTCTTCTTGATCTCGTCGGCCTGCTCCTTGGGCAGATCGGCAGTCATCTGCTTCTTAAGAGAGGCGTAGACGGGGTCCAGGCGAGCCATGGTCTCGAGCTGCTTGTCCTTGCGGTACTTGATACCAATGATACCCTCGGGCTCGAGGACACCACCGCGGGCATCAACATCAGCGTACATTTCCATGGCCTCAGGGTTGATGGTCGGGTCGACGACGACCCAAGAACCACCACGAAGCTCTCCGAAGGGAGGAATGTAGACGAAGATGGGCTGCTCGTACTTAACGAGGGCGTCGACGATGTAGGAACCGTACTTCAAGACCTCGTTGTACATATCGCGCTGACCACCAGAGAAACCTCTCCAGTTGGCGAGGATCATCAAAGGCAGCTGCTCGCCGTTGTTGAAGTCGTTGATGGCCTGAGCGGTCTTGAAGGCGGAGTTGGGGTACCACACACCACCAGCCTCGTTGGTGATCTGCTCGATAGAGTCGGGGTTGGCGGGATCGGCAGGGGTAATGTTCTCAACGGAGCGGGCCTCGACGGCGATGACACCCATGGGGATGCCACCGAGGCGAGCACGACCGACGACGACGGTACGGGCCCAGCCGCCGAGAGTCTCGACGAAGGAGTCCTTGTCAAAAAGACCAGCCTCGAAGCCACCGTTGTCGGTGGGGTGACCGCCAATCATCCAGCGGACATCGTAAGCCTGCTTCTGGGGAGGCGTGTAGACGACATCGCGGTCCCAGCCGTCGGTGCTGGGGCTGACTGGAATGGGGCTGCCACGCTTCTCGGGGATGAAGGACATCCACTCTACAATCTTGGAAACACCATCAAAGTCATCAGTACCGGTCATGTGGGAGACACCGTTGCGGTACATGATCTGAGTGCCACCAAGCTGCAAGTTGGAGGTGTAGATCTCGCGACCAAGAACGTTGTTCAAGGCAGGGGCACCAGTGAGAATGATGGGCTGGCCCTCGATCTGGACAGCACGCTGACCAAGGCGGACGAGGTAGGCACCAATACCGACGGAACGGCAAGTGACCAAGGTGATGGTGAAGATGTCGTTGTAGGCCTTGCTCGTCGCACCAGCGATGAGACCAGATCCTCTCAGACACTCAACACCAAGACCGTCCTCCTGACCGACAATGGTGACAATCTTGTGGCGCTTCTCACCGTCCTCGGAGATCTCCTCGGTGATGACGTCCTTGGCGAAACGCTTCTGGGCCTCGTCGTCGAGGTAGAGGTACTTGAAGCCGTTGTCCTGCTTGTTGGCGTCGTTCCACGCGACCTTGAAGTAGGGCATAAGCTCGTTGGCGACACCGAGACGGGCACCAGAGTTAGCAGATAGATAGATGCGGGGGATACCAAGCTTGCGAGCGAGCTCAGTGCACTTGTAGAAGAAGTTATCCTCCTTAGGGCCAAAAGAACCGATCATGTAAGTGATATCGTTGGCAACAACAATGAACTTGCGGCCCTTGGGGTACTCGGGGGTCTTGGCGTTGAAGATCCAACCAACCATACCGCAGGTGTTGGTACCAGGCTCGCGGTTGACCTCCTGAAGAGTGTCCTTGTCGTCCAGAACGAGCTCAGTGTACGAGACACACTCGCCAGACTTGGGCTGCTGAGCGCCCAGTGCGCCGTGCTTCTTGACCGACTGGGTCCAGCTGTTCTGGATGGCCTGGCGGAAGAGCTCGGGGAAATCGTAGACGTACTGAGTACCCATCAAGTGAGCCTTGTAACGCTTGGGCTGCAGAGGGTTCTTGGTGGCATAGGGAGTCGAGACAGGCAACAGGTGCATGGGACCCTTCTCCTTGGTACCGCCAATGCTGTTGAAGACCCACTCGCCCTTCTCGGACTTGCGCTCAGCGTAGATGTCAACATCAACAACGTATCCAGAGGTGTTGGTGATGATGACACGTAGAGGGTAGGGGACGCCAGTGTCGGGATCAGTGCAGATAATACGAATCTCAACCTGGGCGACACGAAGACGCCAAGCGCGGGCTCCGAAGCGGTCCAGGAAGCCTTGGAGACTGCTCTCAACCTCCTGGGGGTGAAGCTGGAACACAGGGGTGAAATTGATAAAGACCTGGTTCAAATCGGAGTTGTTGTTGCCAATGATCTCAAGAGCGTCAAAGATGTCGTTGATAACGCGGTCGGCCTCAGAGATCAAGTACTCAGCAGTAGGGATCTCATCACGGAGACGGCCGGGACGAATGACAGCGCGAGTGAAGTAACGCTTGTCACCGTCGACGGCCTTGCCGACACCCTCGTAAACGTGGATGTTCTTGTTCTCAGTGAAGACGGGCTTGATGTGGAACTTGGCAAGTCTTCCGAGCTCAAGCTGGAAAGCGAGAGCGGGCTCACTGTGGCGAATGCTATCATCCTCAACATACTCGGGGCCACGGAAGGTGTAGTAGCCGGGGTAGGCACCGTCGTTGCGACCGCAGATGAAGGTGATACGGCGGACGTTGCGGTTGAGAAGCTCCTCCTTGAACTGCTCGACAATGGGCACGATGCGAGAAAGGATCTCCTGGTCGCTCTTGCTCTCGGCATCGCGGACAGCAACGTTGATGACGGCGGAGAGCTCGTCAGAGTCGACCTTGGGGGCAGCAGGCTTGCGCTTGCCGCTCAAGTCAGGAATGAGACCGGGGGTGCTGCGCTTTCTGGCCTTCTCAGAGACGGTCAAGGTCTCAAGAGCCTTTCCGAGCAAGTCCTCGGCGTCGTCGAGGTACTTGACGGGCACGATGACACCCTTGCGGTTGGGCTCAGAGTCCCACTTGTGGTTGAGGTAGGACATGTCGCTGATGGAGTGGATGCGCTTGAAGTCGAACGAGCCGCCGCTGCCGCTGGGAGTGGCGGGAGAGGAGGGTGCGGCGGACTGAAGAGGCAGTCCGTACTCGCTCTGGCCGATCTTGCGGAGAGCAAAGTCCCAGGTGCAGAAGAGAGGGGTATCGGTCTCATCAGAGTGGTACTCAATCTGCTTGAGGATATACGCACGGTAGGCACGACGAACGTAAACCTCAAGGGCAGCAAGAGAGACCCAAGGGTCCTCGTGAGCGAAGAAGAGGGTCAAGACGTCGAAGACGGTGTACTTGGAGTCAACAACTTCCTTGATAACCTCCAGGCTGGGCTCACGGTGGTCCCAGGCGGCCTCACCATAACGAGACTCCACGACGGAAGAGCGGAGAATGTGCTCCATCTGGGCGGTACGCTCCTCAAGAGATGGCAGAGAGCATTGGATCATGATCTCACGGGCCTTGAGAGACACCTTGGAGGTGGTGCGGGAAGACTGAAGCTCAGTCAACTGCTGCAGGGCAGTGCGGAGGTACTTGGCGACATTTCCGACGTTGGGCTTGTTGGGGCGGTACTCCTCGAGGATGGCAAGGATCAGCGAGCTCTTGGCACCAACACGGCTGTGAGAAAGAACAGTCTGAACAACCTTGCGGATATCATCCTTGTTCTGGTCACGCAGTTTGAGGATGACGCTGTCCTCCTGGGTTCCGTAACCAGTGAACAGGCGCTCGATCTCAATGTACGAAGCCAAGAGGTCCTTGATGACGGTTAACTCGTGGGCCTTGGTTCCCTCGGAGTATGCGTTCAAGACATCAGTCAAGGGGGCCAGAGTGGTCTTGAGCATGTCAGCATCGCCAGCAGCGACATTGTCCTCGAGGAACTTCTGGAATGCCTTGGCCAAGGCCTTGGCGGGGAAGTCTGCGTGACGGCTCTTGGCACGGTCGACAATCTGGGTGAACTGGGCGTCGAGCTTCTGGGGCATACGGCTGTGCAGCGCAGCGAACTGGGCATTCCACTGACTGAAGGGAAGCTCGGGAGTGCGGAGGACCTCGATGAGCTGCTTCAGGGTGGCTGCCATGATGACGGAGTTGTCGTAGCCGAGCAGAATGTTCTTCAGGGTGTTGTGCAGAAGATCGAATCTCTGGGCAGGCTTGGTTCCGACAGCAACAGGCTCGCCATAGACGGGGAGCTGACCGACGAAAGGCGAAGCCTGCTTGACGCGGCTGGGGTCATCAAGGGCCAATATTCCCAGAATGTCACCAGCCTCGAGAGTGGCTCCCGGCTGCTTGATGAGCTGGACAAGACCATCCTCGGAAGCGATGAGGGGCATGTACATCTTCATGACCTCAACCTCGGCGAAAGGCTGGCCAGCCTTGACGTGCTCGCCGTTCTCAACCAAGTACTTGACGAGCTTACCGGGGGAGGGAGTGCGGAGCTGGGTAGGGTCGTTCTCCTGCTCGAGCAAGCAGGTCTTGCCGTCAACGGAAAGACGAGTGGCACCGACTTCCTCCTTCCAGTAAACACTGTGGGATCGACCATCAAGAAGGATAAGCAAACCACCATCACTGAGGACACGGACACCGACAGAGCACTTGGAGCCGTTGATGAAGAGGTGGTAGCTGTCGACGCTGGCACGGGTGGCGGTGAACTTGTAGCGGAAACCCTCATAGATGAAGTCGATGGCGAAAACGGTCTTGAGAATGTCCTTGGAGGGAACCTGACCCTTCTCCAAGCTGGTACGGTACTCAGTCATGCACTCCTCGCTGAAGAGATGGGCCTTGGTAACGGCACCGCAGACGACAGCCAACATGGGGTCGGGGCGCTCAGCAGTCAGCTTCTTGGTGATGAGCTCGTCGAGCCAGCCGGTGGTGATGGTGTTGTCCTCGAAAGCCTCGGTCTCCAGAAGCTTGATGAGGTACTCAACCGTTGTCCGGAAGTCACCACGAATGCTCAACTCCTTGAGGGCAACAACCATGTGCTTACGGGAAGCAGCACGGTTCTCGCCATAAGCGAAAATATGACCGAACTGGGAATCGGAGAAGGAGTGAATACTGGAGGCGGTACTGACGGAGAAGTAACCCCAAACGTTGGAGGAACTCCTGAAGTTCAGGTCGTGCATAACACCGTTGGAGGGCTTGAATCCTTCACCGGGGTCCTCAGAGGTGATTCTGCAAGCAGTGGTGTGACCCTTGGGTCTGGGGCGACGCTGCGTCTTCTCGCTACCTTCCTGCTTGAACTCGAAGTCGATCTCGGTGGATGTCCTGGGATCAACGCCGTACAGAAGACGAATGTCGCGGATTCTGTGCAGGGGGATACCCATGGCAATCTGGAGCTGGGCAGCGGGCAGGTTGACACCACTGACCATTTCAGTGGTAGGATGCTCGACCTGAAGACGGGGGTTCAGCTCGAGGAAGTAGAACTTGTCGTCGGCGTGCGAGTACAAGTACTCGACGGTACCAGCAGAGACGTAACCGACGAGTCTTCCGAGACGAACGGCAGCATCCTCCATGGCCTTGAATGTGATGTCCTTGGCAATGGTGACGGGAGCCTCCTCAATAATCTTCTGGTGACGACGCTGGACGGAACAATCTCTGCCAAAGAGGGAGATGTTGTTTCCGTACTGATCAGCAAGCAGCTGCACCTCCAAATGTCTCGCGTTGCCTGCCAGCTTCATGATGAAGATGGGAGAACCGGGAATCTCGCCAGCAGCAGCCTTGTACAGCTGCTCGAAGCCGTCCTCGGAAAGGGCCTTTCTGATACCCTTACCACCACCACCCTCTGAGGCCTTGATCATGACGGGGAAGCCAATGGCCTTGGCCTTCTCCAGACCTTCTTGCCATGATGTAACGCAACCCTTAGAGTAGATGTCATCTGCGACGGTGACAATACCCTGGTTGTCGACCTCGACGGCGTCGACACCGGTACCTGACCAGGGGATACAGGGTACCTTGGCGTGCTGTGCAACAATTGTGGAAGAAATCTTGTCACCAAGAGATCGCATGGCGGAGCCCGGGGGTCCGATGAAGACGATCTTCTTGGGAGAGGCAGCGAGGGATTCGGGAAGCTTGGGGTTTTCGGAGGCGTGACCCCTGGAGAAAGAAATGGTCAGCCACCGTGGCAAGCAGGCGACAGTCGCCGGGAGGTAGGAGGAAACTCACCATCCGGCCCAAACAGCGTGGACGTTCATGCGCTCAGCAATATCAACAATCAGCTCAACGTTGGCGTAGTTGTGGTTGTTGGTACCGCCGGGCACCTCGACATAGTGGTCAGCCATGCGAATGTAATCGGCGTTGGCAGCCAAATCCTCAGGGGTGGCCATGACGGTGAACTGGATGGCCTTCTCGTCGCCAAACGTCTCGTAGGCCCATTTCCGGACCGAACGGATCTCCTTGACGGCAGCAATACCGTTGTTGGCGATCAAGACCTGTTTTGCACTCGGTCAGCACATTTTTGCATCCCATGAACCCACCAGGACGATCTCGTAAGCGTTTGGGGCGGAATTGGGGCTTGACGCACGTTGGTGATGACGGTGTGACCATCTTGCTGGGCAACAAAGTCCTTGACCTTGGAGGCCGGTGCGTTGCTCAGCTTGTTGCCGCCAATGAAGTGGTCGGCGATTTTGTGCTTCTCGGCATACGTTGCCTTGCCGTTGACGTGAGGCACAGTCCGGCCGGTGCCGTTGGCTGCTGTGATTTCGGTCATGATTGCGGTGTGTTTGTGGGTGGTGTGGTGTGGATTTTCGCGGGTATCTCAGAAGGTGACCGTCATGAATCGGGGCGAGCTCAGGGAGCTTCGATTCGGGGTGTTATGACGTGGGGTGGTCGTCGGGGAGTTTTTTTGGTTGCTCGAAGGGGGGAGATTCGAGCAGGAGATTAATTTGTTGGATTCTGTCTCTGCAGCAAAGAACAGTATGGGGTATAGGCAGAGCAATTGATCGTGGCGGAGGTGTAGAACAGAGATTTGTTCGAGTCTCTAGATAGTCGGGAAAAGAGGTATTGTTAGCCCAAAAACAGCTCTCTCTCACGGTTCTCAAAAAAAGTTTCTTGTTGGGGAAATCGGGCGCGAGGCAGCACTAAGAGGGGGGGGAGAATATTGGGGTGGGTGAGGAATGCAGGCCACGCCAGGGGTTAAAATGGGCGGCGCGAGACGGGTGCCAGGGAGAAGGCGAGAGCAGTTGGGCTGGGCCTGAGAGGAGAGATTGCGCGCGCAACTAGCTAACTGGCCGGTATTCCGTAGAACGAGCAGCAAGCCAGCAGAGCAAAGCAGCAATGCCTAGAGCCAACGTACCTGGTTATGAATTGGGGGGCAAGCTTGGTAAGACAAGATGCTTCCTTCTTCTGTCTTGTGGCTAGGACAGAAGGTCTAAAAGGTATGTCAGAAAAAGGGAGAATGGAAGGGAGAGAGTGGGAAGAGAGAGGTCGAAGGAGAGAGGAAAGAAGAGCTGCTGGGAAGTGGGAATAGAAGGATGTTATT
The DNA here is from genome assembly GCF_030867605.1 of Colletotrichum paranaense. NCBI lineage: Eukaryota > Fungi > Ascomycota > Sordariomycetes > Glomerellales > Glomerellaceae > Colletotrichum > Colletotrichum paranaense. The sequence continues at coordinate 4,687,155 of NW_026848960.1, read as the reverse complement.
GTAGTCCGGCGACTTTGCGGATGGGATGAGATGAGCCACCAAAAAAAAAAAAAAGGACAGGCAGTCAGAAGACTTGGTGAACTGGAGAACTGGAGACTAACGACAGCCAGCAATACTGTGTGTACTCCGTACAGGAACAAGCAATAATTAGGAGGAGGATCCAGGCGCAGGGGAGTGAGAGTGAGCGTGTGAGTGAGGTGTGTGTGAGGTGTGGACTCTTTGGACGGGAGTTCCGGGGTTGAGGCAATGAGCGATGTGGAATTTGGGACCTGGAACTTTGACGGGGATTGTTGGAGCGGCGTTGACGGCGTGGGAGGAGCGCAACGAAGGTGAGGATGGATGAGGAGGGGCGCAAAGTCACTTGGCCAAGTACCTTCTTCTGGAGATCAAAGTAGACGTCGTGTACCTTGATTTGTACCTCCAGCTGTAGGTACCTCCTGGTGGGACGGGATGAAATGTGTGGGGTCTGCGATGGGGGAAGGGGGGTGTGTACTTTGCATGGCGTACCGTATTCGAGAGAGGGAAGGAAGGGAAACTCGGGGACTGCTCAGGTAAGGCCGTATTAGGTGAGGAAGGAAGTCCGGGACGGAGAGGGAAAGAGGATGATATGGTAAAGGAAAGAGGACGGGAAGAGTATGCTTTCAGGCTTGGAGTTTCCGTATAGTCAAGGGTACCTACCGTACTGTATAGTGTTTTTTGCTGGTTTTGTTACTTCTCCGCGAGAAGCTCAAGGAAGCCGAAGCTGGATCTGAACGAAATGGTTGGTTTCCCTGCCTGAAGCTTCGCAATTAGATGTTCCCTCGACACTGCCACCTGCCAGGGAGGAGCTATCGGTTCCTGGAGATCCGTATCCGTATGAGAAAGGAGATATAGTAGGGGGGTCTAACAAGTACCCGGAGAATATAATAACAACGACGAGGAGGCCCGTCGGGAGATGGAGATAGAGACAAAAAGAAGGAGAAGGGGGAGGCCAAGTAATGGGACGACGCGGGGGCGGAGAGAGCGAGCAGGAGAAAGAAGGCACCAGACACGATACAGCAGGCGAGGTTCACTTGTTATACGTGATTCACTTGACGATGGCACGAAGCACCGGGCATCGCCATGGGGACGGGACCAAGACGAGGACGAAGCTTCCAATCTGCTTAGGGACGGAGTACGGTGTCAATGTGTGTACGGCGTCGGTCTCGGTGCTTGGTGCTTGGTGCATCGTGGTGCGGTTGTGCTTGGTGCTTGCCATTGTCGGTGCTGTGGTCGATGAGGAGGAAGGAGCATGGCAGATTTCCCGGGATGGGGAACTGGTGAGAGAGAGTACGTGCGAGGTGCAAAAAAGGTACTTGAGCCGGTACCCGAGTCCATGTACCGGGAGTACCTCACTCCGGCGGGTGACGGACCACCATCACCAAGTTTCCCCCAAAGTAAGTAGGCAAGATCGTCCTCAGCTAAAACTGCCCGTTCAACGCGCATCGCCATTTTTGAGACCAGACCAGCAAGGGCCACTAGACATTGGCATTGGGCAAGACCAAGGACTGAGATGATTCCTGCTCTTGTTCCTGGTGATACTTGCACCTGACACTACCGGCCAGTCTACGTATTGATCAATAGAAGTCTGTGAGCGTTAGGTCGGGTCTTTTTCTCACATCTAAGCTTACATCATACGCTCAACTAGACTACCATTGGGCTGCGCTGCAAATACACAAGATGTATGTAACTGGCTACATACAGAACACGACTGGATGGATACTCACACTTTTCCATATTGGCAACGCATTAATTGTTCACTGATTCCCTCGGTTCCTCCTTGCCTCCATCTGTCAAAATGCCCCAATCCATCTATCCGGCTGAGATTCTGCCCCCCTCCCTCAACCAATGGCCGGGGTGTTGGGGGAGCTCCTGCCCAAGGGTGGGCGGGCAAGCGGGCTGCACCAGTCCCTTCCTTGTCCATGCCCAAAACCCAAGGTGCCTACTACGTACCCAACCTACCGCAGTACGGATACCAAGGCTTAGGTAAGGCAATGTCTCTCAAGTCTCATTCTAAAGTCTCTCTTTCTTTTGAGTCTTCCCTCCAAACCCACAGAGTAAAGCCTCGGCGTTGTATCTCTCAGCCTTTTTCGGATGGTTTTGAATGCTGGCTCCCTTGCAACTCTCAGCCCAGCCCCCACGAAGATAAGGTTCGATTATAATTCGTTGATTGGGTTGGGTTGGGTAATGTTACCTCCCCTCCCAAAGCTGTCACTTCAAGATGAACATCAACTAGCAACAAAACAGATCCTGGGTACTTGACAAAAACTGTGAGGAAACAAACGTCAACCTGCATTCTCTGCCCCTGGTTTTCGGTACGTACCCGGCGGGAGCATTGAACACCCATGGACAGGGAACAAAAGATACTTGCGCCGGTACGTCTGCCATGACGGGGCTTCAGGTACCGATCCTCATCCCGTAGCGCATCTGATTGCCTCTTTCCCGGCCCAGGGGATTCTGCCGCTGGAATCTTTCTGTTTTTTTTTTCTCAGATTTGGGCCAGCAATGTGTGTCTCTCTCTCCAATCAAAGCTACTTGTTTGGTTCAGTCTCACAGCTTCTTCCTCGCATCTTTTTTTTTTCTCTTGAGGCAAGTTCCCCTGTACTCTGAGGCGCCTGTGTCTCCACCTGTAGACCCCGGGACGTTATCGTTGGCCTTATCGGTACGTACTCTTGGGCCAAAGCTCCTATTGCGCGTTGCTGCCGCATTCCTTCCTTACCTTGCACCTTGAGATTTTCGACTGTTGCGCAATTTCTCAACCATTTCGTCACCTCCAGCCTTGTAGACCTTGTCATTCTCCAACACCACACCTAATATTCGAGATGGATCGTTGGTCGCGACAGCGACACACACATACATACACGCATCACCTTCGCTACGAAATGTCACAATCGTATCCAAATTCAGCTCCTGGTTTTTTCTTACCAAAATCTGATGTACCCTCCGCGGGCTCCTGAACTTGATGGAGGATCGAATCGGGTCAGCCATCGTTGCCACCACCGAACCCCGACGGCATCTCCAAACAATGTCCGAAAGCTGTTGCGTTACCTGACTGCCACGATCCAATGGCACCCTGTCACTGTACTCTGACACCGCCGCACCGCACCGCCGGCCGTTAGACACCGATCGTTAACCTCATCAACGCCGTATAATTACACCCAGACCCGACACCCACAGCTCGAGAGCGCCGTTGGCAACCCCGGACTCAGCAAGCAAACACATACTTGCAAAGTCTGCCCTCCCACGAGTTCAGGAGCCCGGCACGATCAATGCGCGCATCTCTTGCATCCATCCCATTTGGCATCCCAACTTTCATCGGCCCCGACTTCTTGTCGCCCGGCACTGAGAGTCTGGGAGTATGGAACAAATGGACAGGCCGCCCCTTCAAGTTTCATCAGAAAAGCTCCATCAGGGTGTCCCCATCGACCACCCCTCCAGCCCATACCCAATCTCGCAGGCGGTCTGTCAGGCGTCGCCCACGTCGTCCAGGGGTGCAAGCCTCAACAACCTAACGCCGTAACTGTCGACTCGCTTACGCACCTCTAAACCGCCTAGCCTCGCCGGTTCTCCGTCCGGGGACGTCCATCAGCTTCCGCTAGTCCTACGCAGTACTCGCACCTACAGGCTACGCAGTACGCAGTACGCAGAACGGGCCAGGTACCCAAGTTTACCGACCTAGTACCTCCTTGGCCTTCTGCAGAACCTATGCACATATAGCGCAGGCTTCAGATCAAGTCCCCGTCGAGCACTATTACACTCGCTAGGGATGCCGGAGAATGCTGAACCACAAAGTTCAGGTCATACAGGGCAAATACAAACGTCCCAACTCTCGGTCTCACCCGCTGCTGGCTTGGACTGGTATTCACTCAGTGGCCAAACGCTTGTGTCTAAACCTTTGGTGTCTCGGATGGGACAGACCGCGCGAACCACGCCAAAGTCTCGTTCTCTTCAGTTTCGCATCTTGCATCCCCCCCCCCCTTAGAGTCCAAAGTCCTGTGGCAGAGCTTCACCATTCAACATGCAAATTCCAACCAAGCCAAGCGCCAGGCCAAAGGGCCACCGGTCCAACCCGATAAGGGGTCCTCGTCAAGCCGATAGCAGCTGGAACTGCTAGGCCCTGGCCTTGCCTCCCACCACCAACATCAATGCCGTCGCCGATGAGCTTTGCCGAGCCACGTCGACGTGGGCGGTAAATGTCGGTCCCCCCAACAATTGGGATTTTGGGACACAATTTGGGGGTCGCCTTCGATGGGCCCCTTCGAGAAATGCCAGGGGTTCTCCAAGCACCAATAGCGAACTCACGAAAACAACAAAGCCCCCACCCAAAGAAGGAGAAGAGAGCACCGAAGAAGGGGGAGAAAAAACATTGCCAACCAGCGCCAGACCAAAAGAGAAAATCTCCACCCGCAGATCCCCAACATCTTGTCCGTCCATCTGCGGACCCCGTGCTCCATTCCTGTCTCCACCCGGCTTGAAGCCAACCCGCCGGCGCCAACGACATCAATATCGATTCAGACTTGAACCGCGCCTAGAGCAGGGGGCTCGCAGCCTCAGTCGTCAGCTGCAGCCACAAATGTTCTGTGGGATGGGAAAGCCAAAATGCAGCCAGCATGCTGACTGAGGCTAATGATAGTGGGATCCTGACAGTGAGAGAGAGCAAGATACCACCTCGCGGACGAACGCCTTTCCTCAACTCAGGACCAAACCCATGGTATGGATACCTAGGCCTGCTTAGTTCCCAACTAGTTAATCTCAACTTCACCACGCAGTGCTTCTCTGCACCCTGAACGCGTCCGTCTCATGGCCACTGCCGCTGTCGCCGCTGCGAACCCGAAGCTTCGCTTCTTCCACCACCCCTCTGCGGCCGAGGTCTCCCGTCACCTACTCAAGTTCCCCGGCCCATCCCATCCACGGCACCGCAACATTCCGGCTTGTCAGTACATATGGCGCGGACTTCCGTTGGCTCATTCCCACCGCAATAGAGTACCAATCCCCATCATAACCCCAGACCAGAGGATACGAAACGTATCTGTACACCAATACGCCCCAGAGCGAGGATATCACCGAGCATTGGCCCCTCAGGCCGTCCCGTCCTCGGCGCCTCGTTCGGAGAGCAGAGCGGATGCTACACTAGCTCCCTACAAATACCTACCTGGCCGCGCTAAAGACGGGGCGAGCAGATCCGATCCTGTCAAAGCTGGGGACGTACTGCGCGTAATCTGACGCGCCCACTTCCGGTCATCATCCTTCGTCCTTTTTTTTTTATCTCAGAGAGACGGCACTCCCCAAAAGAGACGGGCCCCACCATTGACGTCCATCTCTCCTAGCCGGAGCGGGCGGACTGCTCGTGCCCCTAATAATAGCCAGGCTTCCCCCTTCAGCTCCGACCTGTGACGCCGATGGGCGGGAGCCAGCGCCGGTGAGACGGCGTTTGCTGACACTGAATTTAGCAGCACCATTAACGGGACGTTGATCAAAGGTAATCTACAGATCTCTGATCCAAGGTCATTTACAGATCTTTCCAGCCGCATCTTGACATGACAAGCCGTTGCCTACAAATACGTCCACGCTTCCTCAAACAACCTTCGTCGTCCAGATCGTGGCTACCCCACAGTCTTACTCACCAGAGCCACATAGGACTGCGCCTGCAGCTCGACTGCCGACCGCATCGTGTCTCGAGCGGCTCTGAACGCCGGTCTTAGCCTGCCCGTCCGAACTGGGTTTGCAGGTACGTGCGTCACTGTAGGTAGTCAACCGTTACTCTGAGACCGCATCTGCACAGCAAGTTTAGCCAAGCGACGTACAGATAGGTTTGGCCACTTGGCATGTCGCTCGTGACAGTTGGATGAGATGAGGCTAGTGCTATTCGAAGCCGAGACTGGGACGAATGTCTTGTTTGATGTCGATGACCTGGTTCTCTCTGCGCACCCCGCAAGCTACTTCTCTACGGCCAGCGGATGTCAAAGTTCCAGAGCTGGGATGGCTGCCTCTGTACCTACAGTCTTTGGGATGTATCGAAGCTTGAAAGGCAACCCGGCGACCCGCCGTATGATATTCTGCACGCACGTGCCAGGACACTACCTTGAGAGAAACCGACTCACGAAACGAAACAGCCAGCGCCGAAGCCGCGGCCTTGGTTCTGGTTTTGGATTCCTCCCTTAGACAAGCCTCGTCGACAGGTGGTTCCCGTGTCTCTTGACAGGTCTCCAGTAAATATTGGAGCTGTGTGCCGCACGTCAGACCTCAAGGTGCTTGCGCGTAGTTGTAGATATGTTTGCTTCGGCAGATCTGCGCATGCCATGTTCAAGGTATAGCGAGTGACACGCCTGCAGGAGGTACATGGGCGGATTGGCCGAGTCTTCATGGTCTTTACTCAAGCCAGTACAATGAACGTAGTCCGCGACATGTGTGCATGAGACAACACATACAAAGGTGATGAGATCAGCACCCCAATGAAGTACCTCATCTGGGCAGAATCATTGCAAGAAGAACATGTCTATTTGGCGGATTCTCTTCCTTCTGTTGTGGAGATATTTGCTCAAGTCTAGTGAGCTTTACTAGGGGACAAGGCTGACAGTGCGGCTTCTTCCGTGTATGGCTGTTTAGTAGGATAGTCGTGTTGAAGGATGCGTTATGAGTTGAGCTCGATGATCAAGTCGCACCACTACAGCGGCCACGACAGAATGATACATTTAAATTAGTATAATTATCCTTGGAATGGAAGGATCAGATCCTTTGTGTGGATTGAGTTGGTGTTCCCCCGTGGGTGATCTAGTAATATGTGGTGATGGATAAATGGTCTTTGGATGCGTGGTTCAGCAAAGATGTATACACAAAAGCGAGATAAATAAATTCTGAAACTTGGGGAAAGTTCTCTAGAGGTTCTCGGTTTGGATTCACGGGATAAATGGGCATTTCAACAAGCGTCAGCTGGTGTGGCTATTTTCCTCGTTCTAAGACCATGGTTTTGAATTCGTGATAAAATGGTACGTCGTGCACCAGTTGCTTTTAGAGTTGAGTAACCTGAACGAACCCCCCCTAAGGCCTGTCCAGTCTAAATTCTACACCTCAAAATGAACTCCTATCTTATCCCTACATATATCAACTCTTTCGCAATTCGTTCCAACCGAAAAGAGGCGGTGTCATTGTGCGCAGTGGCAAGCTAAGAAATGTGGCCGTCATCACCAAAGCACCTACTTGAACCACGAGCAGCCGCGATCCACCACGACCTCATCAAGGTCACCAACCCATGAAAAGTCCCATATAGTCCAGTGGTTAGGATACTCCGCTTTCAGTCTAGGGTTCTGACAACTTACCGGAGAGACCCGAGTTCGAACCTCGGTGTGGGAACGTCACCTTTTGTTTGGTTTGTTTAATGGCTTTTGGGTCGGTGATTTTGTTTATTTTTGCTGTGGTGAATGCGCGGGAGAGTGCGTGTCCGTGTAACAATACACACCGGCCACCCCAATAAAGACCACCAGTAGTAAGTGAATCATCCATGTAGAGTGGCATCGGGCGCATCCTGATTGAAGAGCAATCTATTCACTTCGTCAAGGATTCTTCTCTATCTGATTTGTCTGGGAGGCTCTTGCTACATTCACTATTCGGCACGCAGGTTCAACCTTCCCCAAAACTCGGCCCCTCCACAAACACAAACCGGAACGGCGGACAGGAACCAGCGCGGGGTCAGTCGGTCGGCCTCACCCACTCCACCACACCCCACCCACCCATTCTCCTCTACCACCGACGCAACGCCGAATCGGCGACAAACTGAACCCGGGAAACACATCACGCGACCTTCGTCTGATCTTCATTGACAAACAATACAGTGTTCACATAGCCTTGGCAGGGCACATGAGTACTCTGTCCGCGTCGAGTGCCGACATTGGTGTCGCAGTGTTTGGAGCAGAACTTCGGCTGTACAGGTGCCCACTCGCCAGGAATACCTCCCAACCATCACGCCCTTCACCGTACTTAGCCCGATGCTTCATCCCTTTCTCATCGTCACAGACTTGACCGATACGTTACTCACAAACACCTGCCTCAATGGAACTCAAGCAGCAAATCATGAAGTAATAAACCAGTATATTCAGACCAAGGTATGTTTCGACGGATCTTGGGGGGGGGGGGGGTTCGGTGTGTGTGTTTGCTAGTTGTAAAAGTGAGTTGTAGTAGTAGCAGTTTTGCTTGCGTGTCAACAAAAAGGTATTCCCCCGGACTGCGAAAAACAAGAGAGAAGAAACCGAAAAGAAGGCACCGCCATGCTGTATCCCCCGTTCCCGTTTGAAACCCTAGAATCATACCAACGCCTCGGATGCAGCAGTTTGTATCCACACGCCTGCCCTGGAAACCCCGTAGTCATGAAGAAGCAATGAACAAAGGAAATGAGATGAAGAAAAGAATGAGACTCTCTCGTCTCTCTTCTCTTTTGAAAATGAGGGTATGTATGTTGCTCGCTGTAATTGCGCAGCTGCCCATGGCCCGACTGCATATGCACCGGGTCAAGTAGTCAGAAGCAACGGTGCTGCTCTGTTGGTATCAAGTAATCCTCCTCCTGTGATGGTTTGATTCAACCCTGCCTAGTACGTCTCCTCTTCAACGAGTTGATCCTGAGCGCCCATGATGGAACTCCTCAGGCCCATCGAGCTTCGTCTCCCTGAGACGCTTCCTCCGCTTTGCCGTCTCCCGCTTGGCATCGGGATGCCGCTTGTAGGGGCTGGAATACCGCTCACAGAGTTTTCTGCCTCTAAGCGAGAATACGTGCCTCTCCTGCTAGGTGTTCTGAATTCGCCATTTTCGTCGCCCTCGTCAATATCGATGCGGCTGCTGATACTAGCAGAGCGCGCATGCAGGCTGCCACCCAAGGAGCTGCGAGGACGACCCAGGGGTGTCCGGGTGCCAGACATACTGGTGCGGCTGATGGGACGGGGCGGTGCCATTTCTGTGCGACTTGATGGCCTGGCGTACGACGAGATGCTAGCCCGTGAGCTCGGCCGAGACATTGTGGAATCGCTGTGTTCAAGACCAGCCCCTGGGTTTCGGTTCGGTAGCGGGCCAAAAGACAACCGGCTGACACCTGACGTGCTAAGACGAGGTACATGCTTGGATCGTGTGCTGGCAGAGAAGTTGGGGTTGGATGGCGTAGTGTCGTCGCCCCGTACTGATGAGGCGGTGGAGCCACTGGGACGTTTCCGTGAGCGGATAGTAACCGTTGACGGTACGCTGTGGACTCCGAGAACCGAGGAGCGGGGTGAGGCCCGAGGTGGTGTTGTGACGGGAGCAGGCAGCTTCGATCGTGCATTGTGTACGCGAGCTTCCAGACGCTGCATCTGAGCTGTAAGGGTTCTGATGTGGGCGAGAGAGTTGTTGGCAGGCTTGGGGGGCATGCGGGTGGAGATGGAGCGAGGGGCGGTGCGAGGAGCAGGTGTGCGTGTCGGTGGCCCGGTTGAGGGACGACCTCCAGACGGCCGGGTGCTGCTCACGGATGTCGTGAATGAACGAGGCTTGGGCGTGATGCTGTGTTCGGTGGACGGCAGACGCGACTTGCGAGTCGCCGATGCCGGAGTCTTGGCCGGGGTCTTGAGGGGTGTTCGGGAGACAATCCTCTTGGGTACGGAGGCGGAGACGTCGGACATTGGCGGGGATGGAGGCTCACTGATCTGGGCGGGTTTGGCAGCAGGGAGAGCTTCCGCATCGGGCGGTGTCGATACCATGGGCGAGCTCGCGGTCGAGCCGGGGGAGGCGTCGAGGGTCTTGTCGAAAACGGGGGATGAAAGAACGGAAAGGTCGGTGGATATGGCGGACAGATGACGTTGCTCCTGCTTCTTGATCTTGTCCTGGAGCACCTCGGCCTCAATCTTGAGGTCGGAAAGCTCCTCGCGCAGGCGTTGCGCCTCGATGCGCAGCGTTTCTCGCTCCTGTTCACCGATTTTGATCTCCTCCTCCATCATGACGTTGCGCTCGATCGCACTGTTAAACTTGGATTCGAGGTCCTCGAGGGAGGAGCTGGTGTTCCGTGCCTGTCTCTCGAAATCATCGTTGGCGACCTCGATATCGCGTAGCTTGAGCTGGAGTGTCCTGTTGGTGTCGCGCAGTGTTGTGATTTCCTTTTCCAGGGTGTTTTGAGCCGTATTCGCATCCTTCTTGGCTTGGTTGTATTTTGACTGGAGGGAAAGGTCAGTTAGAACTGGACATCTCTCGGTATGTGATATGCGCGCCGATAAACGGTAACCGGCGGGAGAGGGTATGATCTCACCTTCCACTCCTCGGCCTCGAACTTGAGGCTCTCTGCCTTTTCCTGGAGTTTGCGCTCCCTCTTTTCGGCCTGCTCGATATCCTTCTCGAGCTCCTGCTCTAGCTCCTTGCTGGACTCCCTGAACTCGGACAGTTCCTCCTCGAGTGATGCATACTGAGACTTGTACCAGCGCAGCTGATCTTCAGGGCTCATCGCCTCGCTGGGCGGTGAGGATGGTGGCTCTGCCATGGTTGTTGTGATTGTGCCGCCGTCGCGATGTTTATTCGGATCGCATGTGATGCTCGGCGGTTATCGGGCGAGTAACTGTGGGTGGTTGGGTTTGGTGGTGGTGGTGGTGGGCGCAAAACGTGCGAGGTGGGGGCACTCGCTGCGGTCGCAAATAGAAGTTGTTGAAGTGATACAAATGAAAATTGTAGTCGTCGATGTGAATGATTGTCAAAGTCGTCAAATGCGTGCTATTGTGTCGTTGTCGTCAGCCTTCTATCGCTCGCCAGATTTGACGCGATCGATGGTGGTAGAAAACATCGCACGTACCGACTTTCAAGTGTTGTTGTGGGTGGTTGGGAGTGTCGTATCAAAGCGTGGGAAAGACGAAGAGCCCGACTCGGAAAAGGAGGATGTCGAAATGGAAGAATGGAAAGGCCCGGAATGTCGCGTGGGTGGTTGTCGATGTTGATACTGGGCGTCGAAGACTTACCTGTGTCGTCGATCGGAGGTGGTCGGTTATCGGTGGCCGTGGTCGTTGTTTGTCGAAGTCGTAGTCGTCGTTGTCGTCGTCGGTGTCGAGATGTCGGCGGAAGAGAGATGCATCTGCACGCTCGCTATCGGCGACACAAGACTTTCAGGGACTGGACTGACCGGATACACAGCTGGGCATGGCTGGGACAGGACGGGAGTGGACAGGAAAGGGAAAGGTCGGTGCAATGTTGATGTCGGTCAGGCGTGAGTGGGCGTGGAGTGTGCGAGTGGGCGTGTGGGCGACGGGCGTGCGTGTGGTGTGTGTTCGTCGTTGTTGCTGTTGCGGGTTGCCCCCTGTCACCCCTTGTCGTGGCAGCGCGCTAGTCCTGTTCAGGACTACTGGCTGCTACCACGGGCAACAAAAGGTGAGTGGCTGATGACGATTATGTAATATCTCCTTACCTAAGGCACCCTCGTCAAGTATTAAGGTAGGCGCGGGAAAAGACGCAGGAAGGGACTCATCTGGCTGGACCTGCCAATCACAGCGCTGGATGGGGACCTTGATGGTGGAGAGTGTACCTTTTTTTGGCAACTGCCCTCAAGAGGAAACACCACCTGCCCTGAGCATCTCCGTGAACGATGTACGTACCGCTGCACCCGTCCACGACCTCACCTTCCATCTTCCTGGGAGAAAGATACGTACCGTAGATACTTGGTGTGTGTTGTCGCTGCCCCTCCTTCGTCATTTTACTCCTGCAACATCCGCTGGCAGCAGAGGAGTCATTCCAAGCTTCAACCACCCGCATTATTTCTTCGATCAACGTCTAGTCTTCCCTACCAGGACACTCCCAACTCCTCAGTCTATCCACCTTAGGCTCCCTCTCAATACATGTCCACGGCGAAGCTATTGCCATATGGCTGGCGGCGATCATCCACATTACGGCGGAGACGCCTTGTACAATGCGCCACGCGAAAACTATCTTAATGTCTAGGTGGAAGTAGAGCAAGTCGACACACCAAAGACCATCTGTCTCACTCATTGTCCGCCTTCGTCAAATCGGACGCCTCAAAGCTCCTCCCGCGTCATTGTTTTCTGACCCTCTGCAAACGCGCCCCGAAACTATGCCAGTGACTGAGCGCAGCCTACAGACGGACTCAGCAACGAGAAACCTAACCAACAGGCCAGACCAAAGAGACTTTGACCCCCAATTCCAATCTCAATCATCGGATGACGACGGGTCGACGGCAGCGAGCAGGGCCACTCCCGGGCTGACTTGATCACCGTATCAGGGTCATCCCAAGTTTCGGTTCATGCAATGCACTGATCCTTTCCGGCCCACCACTGGCACCAACTGCCTTGAGTTCCTTTGCTGTGGCTTTGGTGCCCACCCGCCTGGTCGGTGCTTGCTGTTGCTTTCGCTGGCTCTGGCTTCTGCACGACATTGGACAGCGACCTGTTAGACGCTTCGAGGTTGCTCTGCACAGGCGCAGCCGCGTTGGCGCCGATCGAAGCTGCGATGCTGATTGTCCTAGCCTCTCGGGAAGAAAAAGAAAAAAAGAAACAAGTCACATCACTCGCGGGAACCAGCAGAAAGGTTCGGATGCCATGTTTCAACGCCTAAGCGCCAAGGTCCAGTGTCCCATCCGCATGACACTGGAAATCCATCCGTCTCATGCCACCATCAACTCTACAAAGCTAAGAAAGTCGCCCATTTGCTCACCAAAATCCTAGGTCATCCTCTCATGCACCTAACCTTCCAAAAATTACCGGCTCACTAGTTCCAAGTTGCACTAGTCCAACGGATACGCACGCGGGAGATCCTCCTCAATAAGCAGGGAGCTCCGTTCCAGTGCTCCGCGCATTTTCCGTCGCCAATTTCTGCCCGGCCGGCGATCGTCACACCCGTCGCAGATACAAGTTGTCCCCTCCGTCCTCATGTCGCTTCCGATACAACCGTCCAATCGATATCGTCGTAACGGACCGGACGGCCGGCGCATGTGCAACCTCTCGGCGGACCCTGATCCAATGACCAAAAGATCCATCTCGCGCCGATACCACGGCCCTTTGACTGAAAAAGGCTCCCAACTTCAAAGTCTCCAATGTTTCACGCCAACCGCTCGGAAGTGGCGGTCATGGTGCCGGCTCTCGGGCCATTTGCGCCCTGCAGACAACGTACGTTCGCCGCGGCACTGAAATCTCGGTCGCCAAATAAACGTGGGAAATGAGGGGTCCATGTGTTGTTGTCTTGCCAATTTATCATCTTCACCCGAATTCTCCTCAAAGCCAAACTCCGCAAATCTTTCGGGACGAGCGTCCGTATTCTGTAAAAATTACGCAGCAACAGACTTATCATGTGTATTCGCATGCTCGGCAAATCGAAATTGAGCTGACGGTGAATGAGAAGATTGCATGTAGAATCATGAGCAACCTCAAAAAGCTTCGAAGCTCTGCCGTCCGTCTATTGATGAAAGTGGCTGGGATCATCAACAATTCTAGCCTTTCTATCCTTGGCGCTCTACATATTGCTTGGACAATGGCGCACCGCCACACACAATCGTCCGAGAACCATCGGGGAAAACAACTTGAGCCTCAGCATTTTCAGCACTAGGGTATTCCACCAATACCGGCTCTTTGATACTGCTGCTCTGCCACTCCAACGTCACAAGCCATCCACCCTTAGTTCGAACCCGTGAAAGCTCACCATCGGGCCAGCTTATGGGACATGACGGGAGAAGTCGAATCTCGACTACATGTTTCTCTGTGGTATCTTGCGAGACACTGGACTGAACCAAGCACTCGAGGATGCCGGCACACCCACCAAAGTTGCCGTCAATCTGGAACGGCGGGTGATTATCGAGCATGTTTGGCAACGTCGAGCTCTTAAGCAGCATATCCATATGCTGGCCGCAGCCTTCGGCATCCAGGAGTCGAGCATGGAGATTGAGTAACCAAGCCCTGCTCCACCCCGTGTGCCCACCTCCATGCGCTGCTCTTCGTTCCAGTACTCTTTTTGCAGCAGTCGCTAGTTCTGGAGATCTCCCAGGGCTGATGCTTTCTCCCGGGTACAACCCAAACAAGTGGGAGACATGTCGATGGCCCGGCTCAAGCTCTTTGTAGTCCTTTACTCCCCACTCTTGTATCAAGCCGTCGGCGTTGACAGACAACTCGGGCACCCTGCCGAGGGCCTCTATCACCTTGGTTCGCAACTGGCTGTTAACGCGCAGTTTATCAGTACTCCAAAGATATCTCTCAAAGGCTATTCGAACAATAGTCATGTCGATGGCGGAACCTTCGCAGAGAATACCAGCATCGCCTGAATCAGAGATGAAAGTGTTCTCGGGTGATAGCGATGGGTTCGTTACCAAGTATGTGCCGCAAGCTGATGGCACTAGAAAGTCGAGAAGAAAAACGATACAACCCTCCAAGACAGTTGCGGCTCGCTTGTGAAGGATCTCGTCATACTGGTACTGCAAAATCTCAAATATGTCGATACAAACCCAGACGCCCCCGAGAGGCCAGATAGTAGAGGGCATCCATCGGTCTTGGGGGTCTGTATCTGCCCAGATATCAGTGTTGTGATGCGCACACCATCCTCCACAGCCGTACATGGTCTTTGCCGTCTTTTTCCCTCGCTCCGCCATGCGCTCTAGCAAGTCGAGCATCGGAACAGAACATTCGGTCAAGTTACACGGTCCGGTTGGCCAATAGTTCATCTGGAGGTTGATGTTGATGGTATACTTGCATCCCCAAGGTGGAGCAAAAGAAGGGTTCCAGATGCCTTGCAGCGTCGCAGGCAGCGCCTTGACAGAGTCTCGGCTTGCCGAGATGAGCAAATACCTACCGTAATTCTGATATAGAGCAATCAGCCCGGGATCTCGGTTCTGTTTGATTCGCTGATCTGTTGGGAGATGGTCGGCATCAGGCCACATACGAAGTGTCGTTCTACCAAAGAGGTTCCGATAGTCCACCTGATGACGATCAACCAGCGTGGCCCACGGGGTTTTCAGTGCCTTGAGGACATCACCCCTAGCGGCTTCTTCGGGCTCGTTCTCTCGGTAGGTCGTCTGAGCACCAATGGCAATCGTACACGCTGAAGAGGTCACCACGACACAGTTACCGACAGTCTCTACGGATCCTGCAGCGTCATCGCAAGAAACCTTGAGAATAATAGACAATCGATTGCTATTCCGTCCGCCAGGCGTCGCACTCAGTGTAATCTGCCCGTCCACTGCGTCGATGCTGTCGAGGAACTCGTTGGTCTCCCACTCAATCTCGCTGACTCGGTTCAGTCGAATGACGAATCGAGCGGCCTCCGATGCCGTGATCCTAAACGCCAAAATATTATCTGGGAAGCTGGCAATGGTGTCTCGACGGTAAGAGACACCACCACATTGATATTCGACAGTCATCTGCGCGGTTTCCAGACACAAGTATCGGCGGTAGTCCGTGACATCCTCAGTGGCGTGACAGAATTCAATGGTGCAAGTGCCCAGCGGTTCATAGTGTCGCATGCTGGCCGGCGTCGCGAAGAAGGCCTCTCGCACGAGAGACTCGGCCTCGGCGTGCTTTTCATCTCGGATGAGCTGTCGGAGTGTCGGCAAGTGGCGGAGGGCGTCCTTTGGTGTCCTGTCCTGCGGCCCGCCGTACCACACCGAGTCCTCATTCAACTGCAAGAGCTCGATGTCAGTTCGCCCATAGACCATGGCACCCAGCCGCCCGTTGCCGATTGGTAGAGCTTCAGACCATTCGGAGGCAGGGAACTGGTAGTGGAGACGCGAGGAACTGGGAGATCGGCCCTCGCCGGAGCCGGAGCCGAAGCTTTCTGGACCATGAACGGGGGGCATTTTGCCTGGGAACGACGTGCCGGTATGCCGGTGCCCGGATTGGACTACTTCGAGAGACGTTCTGGTCTAGTCTGGACCGCAAACTTCCAAGACAAACGGGGTTGGGGAAGAGACAAAACTCTGATGAGCTGGTGATCAGAATCTGTTTTGGCCGTCCAAAAGCCCTCTTTCAAAGACGATGAGAGCCGGGCGGCCCTAGGCGACTTTAACCCCAGACAACCCACGATGGACTGGGGTAGAAGCCTCGGCGTCGTATCATTTGAGGAAAATTGGCTCGGGGAGTGTGGGGTAGCCGGCCGGCCGTTTGCCTCGAGCCAATCATCACGGGTGAAAGCAGACCGAATATGCTCATTCCGGAGGGATGTGATGCCTGGTCTGATCCAACTGCATGTTTACAACCGCCCCAGCCAATCATCATCAGACAAAGCCGATGCTGTCTGAGCTGTTGAGTGGATCTAAGGGAAATACAGAGGCTGCTCTAGAGGCGAAGGAAGGGGAATCGGCAGTGGATTTGGACTGGTTCGTGCTGCAAGGAGCATCTCATGTGAACCACATGGCCAGTTGGAACGTCTGAGAGTCTGGGGATCGCATCCCTCTTCAGGGCTCGGGACCCAGCTATCGGAAGGCCATTCCGTGTTGCACTAGAAGGGTAGCAGTGCAGGATGAAAGCAGCCCTTCTGGTCGTGTCTTCCCGCTCCCAGAGCTGAGGTTGGGGAAGCTCTATATATCCGCCGAGGCACCGCTGCAACCTGAGATCCTACGGTCCCAGAGACTCGGGCTTCTCGTTTCTTCACCCGCGTTTCCATTTGCCTCGATCCTCACCTGAGGAGACTTCACGAAGCGGTCTTCTGCGCCAAAGCAAGAACGTCTAGCCAATCATGGCGCCTCGAGAAGATGTTGACCACACGGTCATCTTTCACGACGATGTCGCTCAGGCGAATAAGATTGGTGTTGCCGTCGAAGAAGTTGCGGCAACCCGCATCTCAGAGGCTGACATGATGCGTAAGTCAGCTGAGGCCCTTACACTGAAGTCCAAGACCGGCCTTTACATCTTTGGATACATGCTCGTGATGGGCTGCAACCAAGCAGGGTAAGGAAACAACGGATCCTGTTTGTCTTTGACGGAGGTAAAGGGATGATGGTGCTGATCATTCTGTGAATAGTTTCGGTATCGACTGGGGTGTCATCAGCGGAATCAACTCCAACGACCGATGGCACGACTTCTACGGGTTCGGCAACGCTGGTGTCATCATCTCCACGATCAACGCCCTGATGCAAATTGGTGGCTTCTTGGGTGCTCCCTTCCTGAGCTGCGCCGACGTCCTCGGCCGTCGGGGTGTCAACTTCCTCGGCAACGCTCTCGTCATCATCGCTGCTATCATGCAGGCCATGGCCCCGAACCTGGCCTGTCTCTTCATCGGCCGTCTCGTCCTTGGATTCGGCACAGCGCTTTGCACCGCGCCGCAGTACGTTGCCGAGCTTGCGCCTGTACACCTTCGTGGTCGCCTCGTTGGTGTCTTTGGCGCGTGTTTCCAGGTCGGCTCGCTGATGATGATTGGTATCATGATGGGTTTGACGAACTGGGACAGCGACTGGCAGTGGCGGATAGCCTTCTTCATCCAGGCCATCTTCCCTCTCTTCGTGTGTGTCACAATCTACTTCGTGTGCCCAGAGTCGCCTCGTTTCCTCTACATGCGCGGCAAGAAGGAGGAAGCCCGTCGCGTCGTGGCAAGGTACATGACGACCGACAACGACATCAACCACGAGATTGTCGACCTCATGATCCTGCAGATTGAGGAGTCTATCGAGACCACAAAGGCTGGGTTCCGCGCTACCTGGGATTTCCGGGTCTTCTTCACCAAGGCCGTGTGGTTCCGCACCGTTGTCCTGGCTGTCTACGCTGTTTTCCAACAGTGGAATGGGTACGTTATCTCTCTGAACCCCCTCGCTCTTTATTGCTGTCAATGCTCACATAAATCACCAACAGTGGTGGCATCATCGGATACTACCTGGCTCCCGCGCTCGACACAATCGGTATCACCTCGCAACTCGACCAACTCGGCATCAGCCTCGGCTCGACGGCGATCTACTTCGTCTTCACTCTCTTCGGCTCCTATATCATCGACTACTTCCGTCGTCGCACCCTCATTTTCGCCGGACTGATTAGCATGATTTGCGCCCAGATTGCCGTCACCATCACGAGCTGGCAGTATAACCTCAGCGAGCAGAAGACAACGGCCATCCTGACGGTCGTCTGGATCTACCTCTTCCAGGTCTGCAGCGCCACCTTCATCGCGACCATGCACAACCTCTACCCGGTCGAGCTGCTCTCGCTGCCGTTGCGTGCCAAGGGCATGGGCCTGTTTGCCATGTTCCAGGCCATCGCGGCCGTGGTGCACAACTATGGTATCGGCATCGGCGTCGGGAAAGTTGGGTACAAGATCTGGGCCGTGTACATTGTGTACAACTTTATTCAGATTATCATTAGCTACTACGTCTTCCCTGAGACGAGTAAGCTGAACCTGGAGGAGATTGATACCATCTTTGAGACGCCGGGCGGCAAGCCTGTTAAGTTGAGTATCAAGATTGCGGATGCCAAGAGGGAGAAGGCGAAACTTGATCGCCAGAATGGGGTATCGCAGCTTTGAGATGCCTGAACTCGTGGTCACGCATGGCACAACACGAGGCATGAACTCGGTTTGGAGTTGATATGGATAGCGTGTTATTGGTAGTCTGTTCTTTGATTTTCAAGGAGCTCCGATATCCAATTCAAATTATCTTGCATCAAGGACTTTGAGAACGACACTTGGCGAAGGTCTGCCAGCATGCCCGCATGTCTACTTCGACTTCATCATGCCTACCTCAATTGTTCCTTACATCAACTCGCCCAATGACGGTTAACCCCGCAAGCCACTTCCTATCGTCACGTATACCCATAATCCACCCAATACTGCAAAAATCAACCTCCCCACACACCAAAGCCAAAGAGACAAAAGAATAACGCATCAGAGCGGTGATGTGTTGACAAGAGTGGGATTCGAACCCACGCCAATTACTTGACTAGCACCTGAAGCTAGCGCCTTAGACCGCTCGGCCATCTTGCCTTGTTGATTGGATGATGATTTGACGATGGTGAGGTGTTCATGGAAGGATGCGGACTGTGGTGGAGGGTGTGTGGCCCTAGGTGTGGAGCAATATGCATGGTTTTTGGTGTTGTGGATTGGTTGTTGGTTGGATCCATTCTGTTGTGGAACTTGGAGACCTCGGACCGGGATGGTTTGGAGCGGAGATTAGTGAGAGAGGTGAGTGGTGATTGGGAAGTTGGTTGTCTTCAAGATGAAGTATTGGGGGTTGAAGTTATGGGTTTCAAGTTCGTGATGGAGGCAGATGAGGAGTGTTGAGAGAAGAAGAGAAGACTAACTTTTCTATTGAGCCCATTCCAGGACTGACATGCTGAAAGCGACATCTTCCCAGAGATGGAAGAGTCCAAAATAGAAATCACATATTCAAAGTCATCAAGTAAATGTCCGAAATGAATAGTCTAGTCTACCAGGGATATCAAACCCAATAATCATAAGACAAGCGCCTCAAATCAGAATATATACGGCACAAACCGCGCCGTGGAAGCATGCCACCTCTCCCACTTCTCCCCAAACTCCTCCCTCAACATGCCCTCCTCCTCCCTCACCCTCGTCCACACACCAAACAAAAACACACAGCACGCAGCAGGCCCAAGAACCCACTGCACGCTCCTCAACCCCTGATGCCACGCCGGCGCAACCCAGCAGCTCAGCACGCCGTCGAGCCTAGCCAGCAGCGCGACATTGGAAAGCACGAGAACAATGACGCCCGTGTAGCTCGGGTGCTGGAGGTACTTGTAAATCCCCGTCGTCTTGAGCTGATCCGGTTTCGTGAGCTGGAAGGTGAAGTTTTTCCCGAGGGAGCGGTAGGGTCCGAGGCGGAGCGGGACGCCGGCGAAGAAGATTGCGGCGAGCGGGAGGAGGGTTGAGGCGGACCAGGTTGTTAGGGAGGCGCTGAGGCCGTTTTCGGCGCCGTGGCGGAGGATGGAGGGCGGAATGTTGGGTGTGTAGAGAGTGAGGGCGGCGAGGTGGAGGGAGAGGAGGGCGAGGGGAAGAAGGATTACTTTGGGGGTGTGTCTGTGGGTGAGGTGCATCCAGCGGATCGAGTCTGCGTGTTTGGTTTGCGGTTGGTGATGGTGATGGTGGTTGTGGTGGTGAAGGTCGTTGTTTGGTTTTTGAGGTGGTTCGGGGTTGGGGTTTAGGAGGCCTATGTAGGTTCCGATGGTGGAGGCCAAGATTGCGACCGAGAGTGATGCCTGGGATATAGACATCTTGTCGGCTTAAGCCTTGGGTTGTAGAGTAAAAGTGAAAAGAAGTGAAGATGAAGACGAGGAGTAAAGAGATAATGGAAAGAAGATCCGAGGCATCGCGAGACTACTAATTCAATCCCGCGTGACGCTTGTGGGGTGGCAAAAGCACAGGCCAGCTACATCTTGAGGTACTTTGGTGTGGTCACTTATCGTGTGGAAATGGAAGTACTCTCGATATCCATGCCTGTGCTGTCGGAATTACGTCTGGTTCATGCCGCGATATTCATACCCGCAGCTTCTTATGCGATTAGTTGTGAGCGAATGGTAATATTTTAACCTTGTTCCGATTATCGGAAGTCTAGATAAGTCAATCATAACTTTGTGTGGAGGGACGTGGGAGAGCAGTGAGATCGCCCTGTATCAGTGTAGGTAAGGTTGTCTTCAAACTTTCACATGTGGAAGCTCACTGGATCTCGAATATGATGACTTTGTATGAGTCCTGAATGACATAAAATGGCGTTCATAATAACAAAACTTCCATATGGGTTTAAGCTATTAGGTGAATTCGTTGGGTTGCTGCAGTTCCCTCATCAGCCTGTTAGCAGCTCATATGAGCCTCATTGCGCTCTCACACTCACTACCCTGGAGGTCACCTTAAGCCGGGGCATCAACTTAGCTCGATAGGCAGACCTTCGATGCTCCAAACTGTCAAGCTATATGTTGAGAGCTCTCTGGCTTGAAAAGACCGAAAGATAGAAAGAAGGCCTGCGACTTCGGGTGCGGATGCTGTATCTACATATCATTATCCATCGTAGTCGTGAGCTGCCTCCTGCAACTCACATCGCTCTAAAATAAAGGCTGAGTCTACCTCTCAGGCCACCTCTATGTCTACATGTACCTTATGCTAGGTAACACTAAATTAGAAATTATGTATTACACCTCTCCGGGCTCTCCTTCAACGACCTTAACCTCTGGTCCTTCAATCTGCTTCACCTTCCGGCCTTCCCACCAGGACATGAGACCGGCAAGCATAGCGACACCGCATCCCAAGCCGATGAAGGTGCCAGTAGCCCATGACTGGACTCGTTTGTTAGTACCATTCACAAAGTCGGGTCTGACACCATGGTTACGGCGTACCGCCCATTAGTAGAGTCAGAGAGGGTACTCACAGGTCGATCAAGTCGGTTGTATCCCCACATGAAATAGCACAACACAGCCTGCAAGAACGTATTCCAAACCATCATCCAAATCGTGAACCCCAGCTTCCACAGCGCCGTCGGCGGCGCGACCTGGCCAGTAAACGTCTCAGGCGCTTTCTCGCCCTGAAGAGCCCACGCAGGCGGCCGGAACCAGCTCTTATTCTGCGCCGCGAGCTTGAGCATCGCCGCCTGGTTCTTGAAGTTGACGGCGCGGATGTACCAGTACAGGTCGCGAAAGCGCCAGGGCGCGAGACCGAAGCCCGTTACGCAGAAGAGGGCGTTGAGGATCTGACTGGAGATTTCGAGCCATTTCTTGCGGGGTGAGTTATCGTCGTCGGCGGTTGGGTAGTTCATTGCTGGTGCGGCCTTGAGGAGGAGGAAGAAGAGCATAGCCTGGAAGGGTGGGTCAGTATGGACAGCTTCATTTTCATACATCATGATGTGAACTTACTCCCCAGGCCTAAGAGTCAACTCATGTTAGCATGTCTCATTTGCAAAGAGGCCGTGCAGCTGAGGTGGGAATACTTACGACAATATTCAAGCAGTAGATGGTGATGACAAACCCTGACGGCGTGAGGAAGAACTTCCAAAATGCCTTCAACCCATTGACAATGGTCGTCTTCCACGGCGCCTTCTCCTCCGCCGCGTGCTTCTGATACAGACTCTGTCGCCGCTGGAACTGCTGACCCTCGCTGGGCAGCAGGCTCTCATCATGCGTCCCCGTCCCCGGCCGTGCTTCGTCCGAAGTCTCATTCAGCACAGCGGGTTCGTCCGTTTCCCTGATATTTTCTGATTTATCGTTAAACACGTTTCGCCCACCGGCAGACGATTGCCCATTAATAGAAAACGTCGACGCGCGCCGACTCGTGTTGGATCGGATGAGCGCCAGGTCGCCGTGGGGTTCCTGGACGGCGTAGCGCGCCGAGTGGCCCTGCGCCGTGAAGGCGATGTTATCGCCGCCGGATTCGGGGTCGCGGAGCTCGGTGAGATTCGGCGCCTGGGCGATTGCTGTGCCGGCGGCCTGCCACATGCCCAATTGCGGGTTCGCGTTCATGATGGAGAGGGACGCGCCCCGGACGCGGCCTACGATGCCGCCGCCATTGTCGGCGGACGAGGGCTCGGTCATGGTTGACAGTTCACGGAGATTGTGAGGACGGGTTGATGATGGGGCCTCTTCCTGGCGGTTGCTACGGCGTCGGATGTCGCGGAACGGCCCTCATAAAAAGGTGAGCGGGAGGCCGGTGAGTGAATCGGGCGTGAGATTGCGCTCTCAACAGACAATCTGCGTCTGCTCACGGAGAGGGCTGTCGAGTTGTCGCGACTGTACAATGCAGACGCCTCACAGATCGCGGGGAGTCAATTTGCGATGATTGTTTATGTCAGATGCAGAACTTTGGTCCCCTTTTCCCTTTTTCCTAGGAACACCCATCTCCATGAAGAGACTGCAAAGAGAAAAGTGCCATGCCATCACGTGGGGGCTGAGGGAGAGACAGCGAGCTATCCGCGTATTCCAACCCGACACCCCGACGTGTTGGCCGGCCGGAACCCGCGAATAAGTCGAGCCTAGTCAGGTTCAGTCCTTTGGCAAAAAAGTCTAATTTGCTGCCTATTGCCCCTACCACGCTCTGAATGCAGATCCTGGGTTGGCTGAACGGGGTCGGAGAAAGCCAAGACACTGCCGTGATTAGCTAGCCCGCATATCTCTCGCTTTCCCCGTCCCCCCCGAATCCCCGCTGTTCTTTTCGCAATCCTAATCCGGCTTGGCCAGAACTCGCTCTCGCTTGCAATCGAACTTCTGAGGAACACAATGCCCACCGGCAGCGCCGCTGATGCCCTGAGTCGTGGGGTCATCTTCTGAAGGGATGATCTGATCAGGTGGTTGGGCGAATTTGACGCCGTCCTTCCGGCGCTAAACTTCAACGTCATAATACAAGACTCGTGATGAGAAGCTTCTGCGACGCCAGCGAGATATTTGTCTATCAATTGAGTTTGTTGACTCTCGGTCTCCGTCATTCTGATAGCCTCGAGCGCATGATACCGGCAGTGGGTGAGTTCCGGTCCGGGAGCCCGGGTCGACCTCACCGAGGTTTACTTTTCCCACTCTCTTTTCCTGAGACGGTTTGCTCTCTTGTGAGCCACCGCCGCCTGGATGTCGCCTACCCAGGTACCGCGATCTCGAGAGTCAGCGGAAATACTTTTTGACATTGCTTGTTTACTACGAGAATGCTCTTGAGAATGAGTATCCATCCGTATCAATTCATGAGGTTTTGAAAAGTGAATGATCACTCGAGGTCAGAGGAGTGAGTACCAACAGTCCTTGACGCGGTAAAACAGCCAGAGTCTACAGCCTTTTGTTCAACGAGGTATCCTGGTCGCTCTTTTACCGCCTCGTTGCCCTGGTAAGTCTACCAAGCACAAGCGACAACGAACATATGCATGTTCAATTAGCTAAGAAAAGCAACCATTGAGTTAATCTTCACCGGAACGTCTACCCGTATCGTGATGAAAGGCCAAAAACACCGCCACAATGGCCAGAGCCCACCCAAGTGATTCTGGCCGTTGAACAATCGGTAATTTCTGGAGTTTGCATCATGGTCGTGCTTGGATCTGTCGACTTGCCTCATTCCCAGTGCTTTCTTTGTCCTACTTAATTCGATGCGCCGTCTTGGCGTCAGACACACGTTCCCCTAAGACACAATGGCGAATCACTCGATGGCCATAATGAACAACACCCACTCTCCACCTTTTGCGAAGTTCCAACACCATTGGCTCCATCGCCAGATTGCCCAAATTTCTACATAGTATCAAGCAACATATCATGCTTGCTTGGTCCTTGTTGTTCAGGTAGCATGGGATAACCTACCGCGTCTTACCAACATCCAAACACCCGCAGACGTCAAACCATCCGTCTTAGAACCTTGCAATTCACCTCTGGGATGCAAACAACGTGATGCGAGTTGCCATCTTTAGGATGTACAGTAATGACGAGTATAAAACCTGTTGCTAAGGGGGAAAATATCACATGTCCCCTTCCCACACAGTCCTATATCGGAAGTACCTAGAATCTGAACCAACATCCGGCATTCCTTCGATAACCATCACTACCGAAGTTACGCAATTGTCCCTCCGCTCCAAGTCAAGCCAGTTTTCAGAAGCAATGAGCAAAGTACCAGCAATATTCATCCACAACACAGAAGAACTCCCAGCTGAGGGCCTACTCTCGGAACTAAATGATCTTCATATTAACGACCGGAAAGATGCGCGCGGTGACGGGCACCCTGCCAGCCCACAGTACGACATGAGTTTCAGACATGCCGACGACTATGGAAAAAAGTTCCTGGAAGTACCCAAACCCAGTAACTGTGATTCGGACAGTGAAGCGGCTCGAGCTCAAAGCAGCACGAAGGCTTCGAGCGAGGCCCAATGCGAATTGACGGCGACCGAATCAATCGACCGCAACGGACAGAAACTGGCTGTCCAGAGTGCGCCACATCTTTCCGAATCCGATCGCAAGACTGACGTCCTCGGTTTGGGAGTCTGGGCTGGAAAATCACTCACGAATGATGTTAAAAAGACCCCCATTGACTATCGTGAATCGCAAAGCCGACGACAATCCGAAAATCATCACGGCTCTGCTACAGAAAACCCCAACCATGCCTTAAGTTGGGCTTCTTTTCTTTCGGATGAAATTGTGTACGTACCCAAACCCCATGACAATCCATATGGAGCTTGGTATGCTGAAAATAGAGGTGAATGACCTGCCCAGTAAGAGGATTGTGTCGTTATCTGGTACTTAAACCACAGTAATTCAGCATACATCAGCAACACCGGGACTTCTAGAAAGGAAGGCACCTGCAAGTTTCACGACTCATACCGCAAACAGTTCCGCAACGTAGGTCTCTCGACATATTGGTCTGAGAAGAACGTCGAATTTTTGATTCGGTGCGGTGTGCTTCGAGAGACCGATGATGAGGGCTGGGATGATATTGTTGGCGAAGGGGAAGGGGGGGGGGGGGCAAATTTGAGAGGAAATCCGGCCTAAGCCTCGACCTCTCCATTTCTTGCGAAGGCTTCTTAGATGTAGAATTGTGAAGTCGTGGTATAAAAGGGGAAATACGAATTACAACATCGACGCATCTGCTCAAGCCTTTTCTCTGAATTGCTTGCATTGAGGGGTTGTTCAATGGGTAAAAGAACTATATCGATTTCAATGTAGCCAACGAGCCCATATCATAACATTTGCAGTTGGATTTTGATGCCTATGACGTTGAAGAACTTCCCGTCACTTTAGAAACAATAATAAGGCTTGCAGTTTCTGTCTTTAGTCAAAGCTGATAATAGGGAGTGAAATATACGGAAGTAACCAGACCAACTTGGTCGTCATTAGCCAGTAAGCCACTGTTCCAGCCTGCAATAAATCTATTTGTCTTGTTGAGAGAGAAAGGAGAATAGGACGGCATCTCTGCGTAGATATGCCGAAGTACCTGTATGTCAAAAGCTCCGGCCCGCAATATCACCAGCCCAAACATAATTCGAGACATTCATCATAGAAAGTGATCATCAACGCAGCCTATTCAGACTATATCTGAGAGGAGAGTGTTGTTTGACACCGCTTTGTAGCAAGAGGCGATAGGTTTCTGGGTGCCTGTAGGCTGTTCAACTTAATACCCAAGACGGTGTATTAACCAACGTTGTATCAGCTGTTCAGTATTAAGTAATACTAGAAGGGTACAGCTGCAGCTTGAAAGATCCCGACTAGTCTAGATGGAATTTGCGGATCGGAGAAAGAAGGTTTCCTTCCCGTCACCACGAATGTGAGGTTCGAGTCACGTAAGGTAGGCCTTGTATACTCATTGCATAATTGACGCGCGTTGGAAACGTCTCACGGGCTGTGCTCCCCCAAGTTATCCCAAGCACGCCCCTTCCCGTGATCAAGCCCCTTCATGAAGGAGCCGCCTTCTCTCAGGCTTCGGATGGTTCAAGCTTTCTCTGGCTGACGATCGTCTCGGGTTCAAGACTATGTCCGAAGATTCCATCGCGCTTACAAAAATCACACTTTTTGCTGTACAATCTTACCGTAAAGCTTATTGTAGGTACAGACATTCTTTTGGATGGAACACTACACATTTGACTTTCATTCGCTTTCGGATTCTAGCTACATTTGGAATAGTCCATCGTCCAAACGAAGAAGTGTCCAACAACCACCAATTTCGTACTCGTTTTCCATCATGTGGTCTTTGTGGTGCCTTAGCGGACTTTTTGAAGTTCGTGCGGTCTCAATACCGTAATCTTTGGAAAGGTGTATGAGGATGAAGCTTCCTCCGCAACTGAATCTCCATCCAATGAGTCTTTCATCAGATATAGGCCTTCGACCATGTTCCGCGATCTCCTTGACTGACTGATCAGCAGGTACCAAGAAAACAAGATCTAGACCTGGCGAAGGCTAAGTAAAGCCTGCGAGAACCGGAGAGTTCTTCATCAAGTCATGATTCCTCAAACATCAACACACTTGAGCATACTCTCGTTACGGTTGAGCTGGAACAACCATTTCGGGCCCCATATTCTTCTAATCGACAGAGCAGCCGACTCTGCAATGGTTTCGTAAGACGAGGGGCAGAGACCCGATGAATCCGGAGTTTTGAAGTGACCTGAGGCGGGATGCTGGTGAAAGACCGTCCCCTTGGAAACCTGAAACTGACTAACGATGTGACCCTCGACCATAGAGAGATACTGCGACATCAGGTGGACCCATACTCAGACAAGTTTCGGCCGTGGCGACGCCCGCATCTTTAGCTTTAGGCTATGTTTCGATAATTGACTCGAACTGCTCGCTCGTTAGTCAAGTGCCGAATGAACCAGGAGGCTTTGTAGTTTATACGGCCGTCCTGGTGCAACACGAACGAGGTCTCAAGGTCTTATTACTACTTCCTCCCCAAATGCCCCGCGAAACGTTTTAAGCTATTTGCAAATATTCGGCCTGTTCTATTCCTTTCTTGCTGTGTAATTTTGTCTGATAGTCCGGTGCCTAGGGCACGAACTCGTTTTGCAAGATGCTTATCCTTCTTGCGGCGTTTACAGTTATTTCCTTCATCGGGCCGTTTGCCATCGCTTCGAGAGCTGGCTCAATACAAGTAGAGTATAGTAGAGATCCACCATCGGGATGGACACTCTCTCGTCCCACAGATTCAAATCATCTATTCAGCATATCCATCGCAGCCGATAGAAGCAGGCATGTAGAACGGGCCCTCTATAGTGTCTCCACGCCGGGACATGAGCTTTACGGCAGGCACCTCTCTCGGGAGGAGGCACAAGCACTTCTCAACCCCGATACGGAGTCACGAGACATCATCATAAACTGGCTTCAGGAACACGGGAACGCAACAGCGGCAGATATAGAAAGCGACGGTCATTGGATCAAAGTGCAGACGACGGTGAAGAAGGCGAATAATCTGCTCGACGCAGACTTTAGATGGTTTCGAAACATTGACAGCGGCAAGGAAGTGCTGCGGACGTTGCAGTATTCTTTACCCTTGGAGTTGAAGAACAAGATCTCGTTAATCACTCCGTCGACGAGATTTTGTTCTCACCCGATGATGCACCAAGGATCGGCCATGGTTGCGCCTCTTGCCGACGACACCCCCCGCGACGAGCTCCGGAAGGTGAAGAGGTCGTTGGCTGGGGTGAACCCGAAACTTCTTTACACGGCACAGGTAGATAGGATTACACCACCCGCATCGCAAGCACAAGTCGATCCTACGTGTAACAGGACCATCACACCTAACTGCATACGATCTCTGTATAATGTTCCTGCCAAAATGAACGTCAGTCTGGCCCGAGGTCTTGGTATCTACGCTTCGCAGAATCAGGTTGCCAAATTTGACGACTTTGCCCTGTTTGCCAAGAACGTCGATCAACCATCAACGGAAGTGAAGTTTTCTTTCCTTAGCATCAATAATGGCACAACAGATCAGGCTCAGAACAAGTTCTCAAACGCCGAACTCAACTTCGACGTTCAGTATACGGCTTCACTGTCCAACCCGGTACCCAACATCGTCACCGCCGTGGCGGGAGATGGACCAATCAAGCTCGAACTAGGCGGTCAACCTGGGGACACGACGGAACCTTGGCTGATCTGGTTAGACGCGATGCTCAAGCTACCCGACGAAAAGCTTCCTCACACAATCACTACTAGTTTCGGCGAGAACGAACAGTCACTTCCGGACGGCTATGTTCAGCAAATTTGCGATCAGTTCGGTGCACTTGGTGCCCGGGGCGTTACGATGTTTGCCGCGTCGGGTGACTCTGGACCGGGCAACACGTGTGTCACGAACGACGGTACCAACAGCACGCGTTTCAATGCCGTCTTTCCGGCATCATGCCCCTTTGTCACAGGAGTTGGCGGGGTGAGGGGTATCGCGCCTGAGAGGGCCAGCGACTTCTCGAGCGGTGGGTTCTCGGACAAGTTCGCCAGACCGACATACCAAGAACAAGTTGTGCCGGCGTACTTGAAGAACACCATTGGCACCCAGTTCAACGGCCTCTTCAACGCATCAGGCCGAGGCTTCCCAGACGTTAGCGCCCAAAGCTTCAACCTCACATTCGTGACGGGCGGCCAACTAGGTGGCTTCCAAGGTACCAGCGCCGCCGCTCCAATCTGGGCAGGCATGGTGGGCATGGTTAACGCCGCTCTCATCCAAGCGGGAAAGCCGCCAATGGGATTTATCAATCCATGGCTATATGGCGCTGGGTTGCAAGCCATCAACGACGTGTCTGCTGGGCAGTCCGTGGGCTGCACTGGCACAACTGGTTTTGGCACGCAAAAGTTCCCGCCTGAGTTCGGAGCCAAGCTTGTGCCGAACGCGAGTTGGCCCTCAGTGGCTGGCTGGGACGCTGTCACTGGGTTGGGGACTCCGGATATTGGCAAAATGTTGGCGCTGAGAATGGCAATGTGATGAGAGTAATGCAATTTTAGACTACAAACAATTTGGGGTACAAATTTGACCTAATCCTTAACATACAAGTTTTCCGCCCAGTCCAGTTTTTAGAGCAGTACATAGTCCCGTTCATAACTTTGCATTGTTGATTGCAGTAATTGCGAACGGATTTGCAGTAAACGTTCCGTTGGGATCAGCGAGTGCTCTGGCCTTTCCAAGCCGCCTGTACTTCTCCTCATCTTCGTAGTAGCACTTCCAGATC
Organism: Colletotrichum paranaense; assembly: GCF_030867605.1. Classification (NCBI taxonomy): domain Eukaryota; kingdom Fungi; phylum Ascomycota; class Sordariomycetes; order Glomerellales; family Glomerellaceae; genus Colletotrichum; species Colletotrichum paranaense. The sequence continues at coordinate 4,657,634 of NW_026848960.1, read as the reverse complement.
TTCTCATCACCCAGGTTCCAATCACCGTAGGATCCCCAAAGAAGACGTCTATCCTTTTTGCTGAACGGGCTGTCAGGTCCGTTCATAATCTGATCGTTCTTGGCTTGCCATGATTGAGCCAGCTTCCTGGAATCTTCATCGGGCTCGTGGAAGCAGTCCAAAGTCTGGACAACAGACGAGTCTCTCCAGCTGTAGGATGTGCCGTTGTCTCTGTTGACGAAGAAGCGCGAGTTCTTGCCTCCAAAGCACTGGATTTGAACTGACAGCTTACATCGCATGAAACGCTCATAATCCTTCTCACCCTCATGTCCCTTGAGGTACTGTTCAGGGTTATAGATGAGGTCAATGCGATCAACCACAGCATCAACCCACTTGTCCTTTGTGAGGCTGGTGGAGTTGGTCGAGTATGTGCGCTTGACGTATGGGAGGTCAAACTCGCGCGCTCTGGGGAAGATCCACTGCCCAGTCATATCCGACATCTCCATGTCGAACTCTCCAAACTGAAGCGAGAAGTCTTCCAACAGGCTCTTGAGCTCTCGGAACTTGCCAAACCAGGCGTCGACATTGGCATCGTACTTGTCCTCCTTGCTGGTCGGGCACCACTGCGCATACAGGATTATCGAGGCTGGAAATCGTCCATTGAGCAACTCCAGGAAGTCGTCTTCGAGTGCATTCTTGATGCGGTCCTGGATGCGCTGCCAGACGTTGGCGTCTTTGAGCTCCTTGAACAGAGTCGACATGGGGAAATCTGTGCTGATGACACTGACACAGAGGTCAAAGCCGCGGGGGAATGTAGGGTCATCAGCCATCTCGGCAATGGCATTGAGAAGTGTGCTAAGAACTTCCTTGGAGTAGAGCCAGAGTGCCTTGATGCCATGAGGTCCTTTGAAGCCGTTAGGTCCAGCGACGGTACCAAGGTAGCTACTAGACTTATACACCTCGACGATGTAGTGAGTGATGACGCCGAAGTTTCCTGGGCTGCCACCAAGGATGGCATAGAACATCTCAGGGTTGTTCTCCTTGGTGATGTCGCGGATGACACCGTCGTGGCATACCATGCGGATGGTTCTGATATTGTCTCCAAAAAGGCCGAAACTTCGGCCTAACTGTCCGTAACCGCCAGTCTGGCCGTGACCTCCGACGCCGACGTACGCACACTGGCCAGTGGGAACAAAGAGCTTCGTCTGCTTGAGGTACTTGTTGAGATCCATCATGGTGATGCTGACGCCAATATAAACAAGTGTGCGGTTGTCTGCAATGGGTTCCTTGGGCTTCAAGATCATCAGATCCTTGTACGTGTTACCCAAGTCGATCTGGATGTTTTTGCCGCTTGTGGACGAGGCTCCGCTGTACTGGTGGCCTCCACTCTTGACGGCAACGGCCACCTTGTTTTCCCTGGCCCAGTTGACCGCTCTGATGACATCTTGGTCGTTTTGAGGTCGCACTATGAGATCGGGGTTCATGTCGTGCTCTTTCTGATATGTTGAAGTTGCATATTGCTGGTTGAAGAAAGCGTATTCTTGCATCTCAGACTCGTCTCCCACCCTGGAGTATTGCATACCCTCGAAATCTTCAATGCGAACCATGATTGAGATTTCTAGAACGGAAAGTAAATAATATTTTTTTGAGAGGTGTCTCTTAGAAGAAGCAGAGTTGCAAAGGACTTGATCAGCAGAAACAGGACAGCCAACAGCAATAAATAAGAATCAATCAGCATCACATGCATGGACCCCATTTACACGGAACCCCCAAGGCAGGCTACATACTGCTCAGCCGCAGAGTCGTCTTCAATCGGGAAAAGTTGTGCAACAGTTGATCGTAGGCTTTCTAGGTGAATGACGGACGTTGATTGGTGTAATCAAAGACAAGATGGTCAGCAGTCTGACGCCGAGTCCCATCACCAAGCCAGACAGACTACTCAGCCAGCCTTGATAGCCTTCTGCATTCCGACGAGTAATTGCTGCAACCAGTTCGGCCCTCAGTCTCCGGAGTGGCTGACTATCACACCGGCTTACGCTGCATAGTCTAGGGGCCGGGCCGCGCAGGTGCGTTTACGAGCGTTGTCGAAAGAGCCGTGGCGTGGAGCTGGCATAAGACACGCTAGCCTGATCCGAGCATATCTGATGTTTTGGGGCGCGGCTGAAATATATCAACCATGTCCACCTTCTGATAGGTGGCCAGGCATCACTTCGGTTATGCCGCATTCCCGCTTACTGGCCAATGTTGTGCTTTCGCTGGCAAGGCGACCCCCATAGGGCGTCTGCTGGACCTTTTTGCGAGATGCTGTTTTCAGGGGAAACGAATGACTTGCAGAAGTAAGGGTTCCAACCAGCTCTTGGCCAAAACCAACTGTGCAACTGAGAGCCTGGTTGGTTGAAAGCTTTGAAATCTGTGAACGTCATGTGGTTGCAGCATAGTGGAGCTGTAAGGCTGTGTTGCAGATGCTGCCTGCGTTCGTTTGCCTCATGGCACGCATGGCAGTTCACGTGGCCGCAATGTCTAGTGCGCAAAATCCGTGATGTCAATCGGATCTTGCTCGGTAATTAAATGAAGAAACCAGCCGTTTCTCGTGTGTTTCCTGATTCACGATAGGATCAATCTCATGGGCACCGCATGGCAGGAGTAGATTAAACTCAAAGTCTAGTCCTTGTTGTTTCTACTGTCACTTTCCTAGTCATTCGTATGCTCACTGCAGTTTCTAACTCTTATTTACCACCACCGGACATCATCTGTTGGAACTTGAGAAATTGTTGGTACTGTTCCATGTCAAGGGACACTCCAGCGGTAGCAAGAGATTGACGTCCAACGGTGCTGGGGGTAGCTTTTTTCTCCGATCCTCTTCCATCTTTGGCCTCGTCCTCAGAATCCTCGTCACTTTCTTTCTCTGTCTCGGAGCTATCTTCAGACTCGAGGTTTCGCGCAGGATTTTTCAAACCCTGCTGGAAGCGACTAGCCTGGGTGAATCTGTGCGGCGTCGGCGAAGGTACGGTCTTCCTAACATCATATCGCCAGCCCTCGCGTCTAGCCTCGTCTGCCTCAGTCGCTCCGTTCACATTGATGAGATAGTCGTCGAACTCTTTGAACCCCTTTGCAACCTTTTTGAATTGCTTCTTGCCAAGACTGGGTTTGGGCTCGTCTGCCTCTTTTGATATGTATTGGTACTCAACTAGAGCAATGGCTGTTTGAAAAGCGTTTCGGATTTGTCTACATCATTTGGTTGTCAGTAAACTTAGCGATTCTAGACATTGAAAGACATTACTCGAAAGCTGGGCGAGGGAGACATAACCATACCTTCCATTCCACGTGTATCGTCCTTCAAGCTCAAGGCGATTGTAGTGCTTTTCGGCAAAGCTCATGATTTCCTTCTCTTTTATCTTGAAGTTTTGGGTCTTCGTACTGCGCTGCTCTTCTTTGGCTCTTTTGATGAACTTCTCGTAAATTTTGAGAGTCACTGGGAGATCCAAATCGTTGTAGGAGAGAGACATCTGAATCCTTGACTTGAATGCTGGATCGATGGCTCCCACACGGTTGGAGGTAAGAAATAGAATCCCCGCGTAGTACTCAAGTGTGCGAAGGAATACGCTCGTCACGGCATTGTGACGGATGTTGTCTCGAACTCTCTTCGCGAGGAAGATGTCAGCCTCATCCAGCAATAGCACGCAACCCCATTTATGTGCAAGCTTGAAGCTATATTGCAAGTTGGTCTCAACCTCGGCCGCCGTCTCTCCAATATCGCCGCATGTAATGGGGAAGAGAGGTCGATGGGTGTCATCGGCAACGCACTCAGCCGTCGACGTCTTCCCCACGCCAGGCGGACCGTGGAGAAGAATGACAAGGCCAGCCCCTTTGCCCTTGACAAGATCCAACGCTGTTCCTACGCTACGTGAGACGCCAGGAGATGACTCTGCGGCCCGCTTGTTCTCATGCGTTTTTACCAGTGCCCTGACAGTCTCCTTGTGGTCTTCAGAAATGACGAGGTCGTTGAAGTTATTCTCAAACACAACTTCTTTCAGGTCTGTTGTCCAGATGGTTGCCCACTGTCTAGATCGAAGAACGAAGGCGTAGACGTAAGGCTGCATTAACATCAAATCTTCCTCTGTCAGATCTTCTTCCTGCAACGGACCTAACATCCTGGTCAGTTTCTGACCGAAGGCGGCAGCATGCTCTTCATCGTATACGAGGTCGTTAAAAATGACATCGCCACCGCAACAACCTGGTTCACGATGATAACACCAGGATCCTTCAATAGTCTCCCTTTTGTCCCTTCGTGTGAGCTCTTCCGACGATATACTGGTCTTCATTCTCCACTCAGTTTTAGCCGTCATCGCGAGGCGCATGTCGACTATGACTTGATTGTCTAAGTCATGAGATGGCTCATCGAGTGTCTTGCCACGAGCCAGCTTGTGGCAACTTGTTTCTCGAGTCAAGTCCAGGAACCTCGTGCCCATTGCTTCGAATTCGGCTCGTAATGTATTCTGCTTCGGGTCGAACCGCAAAGGATAAACGGGTAACGAAGTAATCAATCGTTTCCCATGAAACCGATGAATTGGGAGTCTCTGTAGTTTTGGAATGTATGCGGTGCCATCGGATCCAAAGCTTAAGCAGTCCAGAACAAAACCGTCCACAGGAACAGGCTTCTCCACGTCACTTCGCGGGTACCTAGCTTCGTACTGCAGTGGCTCGCGACCGCCCGCCATGTTGATGACTCGGTAAGCTTGATTGGGGTCAGAAGGCGTAATAACGATATCTCCCCGTGCAAAGAGATGCCAAAGATCGTCATACTCGATTTCAAGCGCCGTTCCATCCTTGACCTTTTGGCGCAGGTCCAAGGTGGACTTAAGGTCGTTATCAAGAAAGTGGACAAGTAGCTTCAAATCTTCCACAAGGTTCTTATCATCAAAGTCATGCTGAGTCGGACTTTCGCGAATAGGCTCAGCCGCTTGCTTCTGAGATTCTTTTCGGCGATTAGAGGGTGTGCCAGTGTGCATCCAAGCTTCCAGTTCAGCCTGACTCTTCCTGATTGCATCATGGTGCTCGGCGAAGAATTTGAAAGGCCGGAGAAACGCGACGCCGCTGTGCACCTTTACACCGTCCATCTTAGTCGACTGTGCAAGGCCCATTATAGCTCGTCCAGTTATCTTCTCGAGATGTGACAAAAGAGACCACGACCTGATTCGCAGACGCTCTGGGGTCTTCAGAGAGCCGCTTTGCAACGGTATACCTTCAGCATTCCCAGGCGTTTGGTGAGACAGACTGTGCGATTCATTGTCCAAGGTCAAAAGAGTAGGTGGAATCCTTTCGGTGACTTGTACTTCTAGGGCTGGTTGCTGAGCGCAATGCAGCATAGCCGTCAGCCGCGTGATGCGAAACTGATTTGCGTATGACCTCCGCAGTTCATGTCGATGAATGGGAAATTTGGTCCTTTTCGGGGCTTCCCAAGTGTCATTGCGATTCTCAAAAGCAGCTTTCAGCTCCTTGAGACCGCGCTCGAGATCTTCAATCCGCAAGTTGGTAAATGTGTGGTGTAGAGATGCTTGATGGTATCGCATTTTCATCCGGCCGGATTCTTTCTCCTCTTCGAATACATGACGCACCTGTGTCGCATTCGGGTACGCCGCTCGATGGGCCGCACTTATTACCTCGCCTTCATCCTCTTCCACTGTGTCTTCTAAGGGTACATCCTCTTGATCCGCTGATGAGTGACCATCTTGTTCAGAACTCGGAGTATCGGCTTTTTGGCTCGTCGGGTCGACATTCTCACTCTCGGAACCGCAGACAGACTCCGGCATTTTATTAGCTTCGGAGGTTTCCTCGTGATCTTTTTGCTGGAAATCCTTGTTCGTGGCAATGACAGAATCTTCTCGTGCTGCTTGCGATAGTTCTGGCGGCATATCCAGGTAAGGTAGGTTGTGCAGAAACCAATGGTGATGAGAAAGCCGTAGAAGGAAGGGTCTAAAAGGCAGAAATCCCCCGTATGACAGCGTTCCTTTAAGTACGACGGGACTATAGACCGACACCGGATTCAAATGTGTAGGAAGACACCGCCGCACTTGAGAGAGTGATGGTCCTAGGCTCTCGGTTAGCAAGGGGCTTCGGTGTCATCTCTTTCCGCACTGTCTGTATCCAGTCAATACCGACATTTGGTGACGCTGCAAATGCCACCGGTAGGTACAGAAGAACGAGACACTCACATTGGCTAATTTTCAGAAGCACTATCGTCCTCTGCATGTAATGTATCACACTTGATTGATGGAGGGTCACAGGATGCCGTAAGCCTGCCTACAGCCTGCTTGAAATGCGTTGGTCAAACTACGCGCAGCCAATAAAGATTGGTACCACCATGCAGTCATGTAATATTCAGCGGCTATTGAGGCAACAGTAGCTCCTTCCAGCTAGGGTGTCGAAATTCAATTGCCACATGTCCTGCACTCATAATCATCCCTAGCCTTCTCTTGGAGATGATGTGATGTACGCAGGCCCAGTCCTTTCGTTCTGATCATTACTGACAGTCTGTTCCCAAGAGTCTCATGGTTATTAACTTCAGACCATGGAGAGTGGCCAAAGAGATTCGTTCCTCCTTTCCAGGGATCGCTACCCTCAAAAAGAGGCAGTATCTTTCATCGAGAATCAAATCTGTCCACCGGGACAGCTACTACCAGTGTATAGCGAGCAAAGTGGAAGTTTCGTTTCTGCAGATGAAGCATGGAAGCTGAAAGATGCGAGGTAGACGCTTGCCACTCTCTGTTTCAATACATGTGTATCTTCATTACATGTAAGACTGGCTCAACTAACAAGTTCTTCATCAACAAAAGCACAGCAATGTGGGAGCAGGCGAATGAGGAAAAGGAACGCCTTTTTGCCTTAATGACACAAGTGGAACAGAAACTTGCAAAAAAGAAAAGCGCAGCCCACATCCCACTCGACGCGGCATCGGAATTGCGACGCAGCAGCTGGTCTCAAGTTTTGACGGAGGTTGAGAGGACTGCAGAGCATTGGAGAAGTAGCCCAAACCAGGAGAGTAAAAGAATGGTCTTCATTGATAGAATTGGGCGGCATTCAGAGTCTCTGGAAGCTTGGTTAAGTTTGTTGCCGATGGGAGATTACGGAGCAAGGTAATGTCGACATTAGCCACTCCCGCCGACTTCATGCAAATTTGCACTTACGCGTTTTTTGATCAGTATCTGTGGAGTATTCAAGCTTTTCATCGGGGTATGCCTTGCCTTATGTTTTCGGTGACGTACGCAAGGGAAGCCCTATATTAACGATAGACCAGGCTGCCTCGACCTACTCCAACACCCCGGAGATCATCTTCGAATTCTTGGCACAAATTCCAGATATGATGGAAAGCTCAAGGCAGTACATGGCAATGTATCGGAACATGGGAGGCCACCGTCTTGACAAAAGAAGCTTTGAGTTGTTCCAAGCCGTTCTAGAGGCACTCATTCATGTGATGCAGTTCTTTCTCAACAGCAGGCTCAGTAGGTTGCCTTCCGATTTCCAGATACTAATCAACAATGATCTTTCCCAAGCAGGCTATGACTTACTAACTAATTAATCATCTAGAAAATGTGACCCATGCTTGGCTCAAGCAGGGAGCATACCAAGAAGATCTCCAGAAAAGTACTGAGAACGTCAGAACTAAGGTCAGAGCGTTCAGAGACGAGGCTCAGCAATGTCACGCTCAAGAAACACATGAGAGCATTCGCCTTCTATCTGAAATGAATCAACAATCGAAGACATTGGCCCCCTTTTTTCAGAGATTTTTCAAACTACTGGAGACGAATCTAGGTTTAGGTACCCAAGCTCTCCAATCTTTCCCTGCATGTTCAACACCCGTATTCCTCGCTCCTTGATTCTTTAACTTCCTATGTTCACTCAACTGGTCATATTCTTTATCCTCCCTTACCCCTCCACTTTTGCTTGCATCCTCCCCCTCTTGGACAGACATTCCACGCGATAAGCTAACGTGATCTCATGTAGAACAATCTGATCAGCAATCTAGTTCCTCACAACCACGAATTTCGGCTTACGACATGGTGAACGCAACCCACATCCTTCCCGGGACATCGATATCCCCGAACACGCGGGCGAATGCCGACGAACGACAAGCGGAGGCTAGAAGATCACAAGAGCGATTACTTGAATCTCTTCAATACGACCCAAGCCTTGTTCCACGGGACGTGGCCACTCAAATTCGTCTTGGCAGTAGACTGACTGGCAAACAAATCGCCAAAGCAGCCACCCTCATAAGACACGAAAGTTTCAAGTCATTCATGACGAATACAACGTCGTCAAGCTGTCTTCTCGTCAATGGAAGAGACGACACCGCTGCCGTTGACGGTATCTCACCGCTCAGTCTTGTAGCTGCTCAGGCGACGCAAAGCTTCATGGCTGCAGGGGATACCTCGACACCGTTCTACGTCATCAATTGGTTTTGCGCAGAGCATAAGCCAGCCCTCGTGGCAGGCAACAATGCTAGAACGGATCGCTGCCCCAGCAAAATGATGACGAGCCTCATCGGTCAGCTTCTCGAGAAAATGATCGACAGTGGCGTAGAGGTCGACTTATCATTTATCTACGATTCCAAGTGGCGGCATGTGGAGCAGCTCAAACCGACGACTCTGTGTTCGGTCTTTGCCAGACTAGTAGAGCAGCTTCCTCAAGGGAGTATCTTATTATGTATAGTTGATGAAATTGTCTTGTACGAGACGCGAGTTCTGGAGAGCGACACGAACGTAGTCATAGGGAAGCTGGCAAGGTTGGCTGAGAAACTTTGCACTGGACCGCAAATTTTCAAACTTCTCACAACTTGTCAGAATAGAGCTTTGGGTATGGCGCAACATTTTGGCTACATCAACATCGTCGACTTGGGTGGCAGCACGGGTTCAGATGAATCAGCACAGTGGACGATATCAAATATGTCCATGGCATACTAGGACTCTGGGATGGATGGTCAGATGGATTGCCACGACCACGCTTGATAAAAGTTCAGGTGGCAGCACTCTGATACTTCCCAATTTGACAAGAAACTCAATCTCGAGAGTCGGCACTAATCGTTCGGACATGTCCTGTGTATTTAGCTTCATCTGCGCGTTTGAGCTACTAATTCCATATCGACACACTAGTGATCCAGCCAGCTTAGGTGACACTTCTGAAGATGGTGATTGCAAGTTCTTTCGACAAAGATGCCATAGCTTTCCGAAATCTATCAAAGCTGTAATCCCATCATCGGCACTCTGGGCCACTCGTGATAGCATTGGGCAGTCTAATACACTGATAGAAGGTAGATTCTCATTGAGTATTTGAACAACATCAATACTTACCACTACCTGCATCGTTGACAATAGTAAATTCACTTCTTACAAACGATCTATCTCACCTCCCAACATGGCAAATGATATCAACACATTGGCCGGCCGTTCCGATATGATACCGGTATGGAACTACCTCTGGTCGCGCTTGGCCAACTCGGTTGACAAACACCTTTGTCGAGCAGCTTTCCAGAATTTGCAGGCGAGAATTGGGAAAGACCAAACATGGACTCCTGAACTGCCCCGATGTCATCAAAACGAAATCGAACACGGTTCTTTGATGCAGATATCTAGTTTGTCGGCTTTGTCTGGTTAAACCTGTCACGATGACTCTGTGTTCGGTTTTCTTTGTCCGTTCCACTCTCTTCGCTCACCTTCACACTCTGTTCAGCTTTCTTTATTAGACGGCCGTGGTGTTCTCTACACGGAGATTCTGTTATAAATGAGAAGAGGAGAAGGACTCTGGGGGGATGAGACAACGATCCGTCTTCCAATTATTCCTCATTCACTCTCACTATCTAAGAAGTACGAAGCACTACCAACGAAACACCTTGTACGGCTTGATTTGTGACTTATGACTTTCAGTCATTTGCATGAGTTTAAAATATGGAACAAGAAGCTTACGCGAAGAATTACATGGGATATATCGAGTCCTGCTACCTGACTGCATGCGTGGATGATGCGGTACCCGAAGCCTTATCAGGGCCCTCCGCACCGCCTCGAGTATGGCCTTTCGATATGACAGGCGTGATAGACGCTTTGCGTCCAAAACAGGCAGTTTCGGAACAGAGTGAGCTAGACTTCAGAGTAGAATCAACCGCCGAGATGGAAGAAAATCGCAAGATGTTCTGCGAGGCCAAGCTGAGTGCTGACCAAGAAAAAACTTGGGACTTGATAATCGAGAACGATCTCTACAAGAAATTCGTCCGGAGGAACCCACAGGCAACCCGTTGCTTGCTGATTATGGCTGGGGAGCACTACGGAGAGGTGATCTCAACGACTGGCAAATTAGCCGCCATTGTAATGAAAGAATCCGCATGCAAACGGAACAAGGAGGATGGTATCCCGACTTTCGTCATTGGCTGGTTCTGCGCTGATGATACCCAAATGGAGGATCGAACAGACCCTTATAAGCCAGTCAATCTTTCCTCAAAATTGATGATGGCAAGCCTTGTGTGCAAACTTCGAGACCAGATGATGGCTGAGAAGATTGAATGCGACCTATCGTCCATCAATAGCGAGCTCAACTGGGATGACATCGGTAAATGGGAACTTGGGGTGCTGAGCGAGATATTTGCCAAACTGATATCACAGACTCCTGAAGGAAGTCAGATAATTTGTGTCATCGACGAAATATGCTCTTACGAGTATTGCGATTACACTGATGACACAAACAAGGCTATCAACGCACTGGTGGCAATAGCCAATTCTGCAGAGCTGCTCACAGGACCTCGATATTCCAAACTACCTCTGACTTGTAAGCACGAGGCTTCCGGAATAGAGGAAAAATTCAGAAGTGAAGATCAAATCATGAAAGTCCCACAGGAAGTAGAGATCCCATCACCCTGTGACGACTATCCTGATTTCTCTGCCGGATTGGAACCCTGAGGCGATTCGTGGCCCGGCGGAGGTTGAGATATTAGAGACACAAAATACGTTATTGCACGTTTCAAATGACAGTTGTGGCCATGACGCTATTGTGAGAAATATGCAAAATGATGACTGAAAGCGTTACGTGATTCTTGAATACTTTTCTAAGTACTAAGTAAGGTAACTTGAGAAACACACCTCAGGAGACATAAAAGGAGTTGAAATTATAGCAGTGCAGTTCTATTAGTTGTAGGAGCAGTAACTGAAGGGATACTCATTGATATTTCTTTACCACTTGCACCACCAAACCGAAGCATTCTGACTCTAACAGGGGATACAGATCTGCCAATCATGAAGGCCATATGATGAGACGAGAATCTCAACATCTGCAGAGATGGACATCCCTTTGATTCATTTGTGTCTAGTGCCAGACCTCAAAATATTGCAATGAGCTACTCGGTGTCATTATTCCAACCTGATTGTCTGTAGTACCAAGACGTGGAACGTGGTTTGCAGCCACAGTGTCTATCACTATAGTGAGATGTCACATGATTCATAATAGATTTTCTTGTCATTGATTGTCCTTGAATTATTGGCTCATTTGGCTCCGAGGCTTTCATTTCTCGGAAGGACTGTTGGGCATGGTCTTTGATATCTTTTGACTGATCTTCGTCTCGCGTTTAAGAAGCCGCGCGTGGCTGGCTTGATTAATTTCTTTGTCCCGAGACGCATCGGAATTTCCAGCAGTAATTCTCTAGACATTTGAAAGACTCCAATGCTTTTTGCCGCGGGATCAAACACGCTCTTTGACACGGGTGTTTGACTTGCCGACCTTTCTCTACTTCCCCCCGTAGTCATGGGTCATACACATATCCTGTTCGGTTTTCATTGTTCGCATTTCTATCTCTGCCTATCCATCTCCCTATTACCACTACTTCTTCAACCGATTGATGGAGTATGACTCAAGCTTGGGCCCTTCTATAAATCAGCAGTCGTCTCGGGGTTCAGGGAAACGGTTTCGAGAACGACAGATTGCGATAATGACCAGCACTACTCAAAAACCAAACAGTTTTCTTTTTCTGAATACTACCAACCACCACAAACTTCATCCTATTGAAGAGTCGCCTAGAAGCCATGTTTTCTCCAATACCAAAGAAAGCTTACATGTAATTACAGCATGACCGACAATGCCCACGACCCCCTTGAAACCTCTCCACACCTGCCTACAGCGAACTGCAGCCTTGCGTACCTGCTCAGTTTTCGACTTTCGATATGAAAGATGTCAATGACGCGCTGCCTCCGGTACTGGGACGAAAAGCGAGGGTCAACATAACGGATTGTATTTTCAATTATCTCAACTACGACGAAAGACTTGTTCCGAGAGACATCATCGATTGTATTCGCAGTTACGAAGAACTTGTTAATGGGTCTTATGAACTAAGGTACAAGACAAATAACTTGCTCCGCCACGCATCTCTCGAGGAATTCCGTGGAAACTTAGAGCCATCCTGCCCGACCTGGTCTATCCTCTTTAATGGTAACGATTTGGAAAAGGCTGCGAAAGACTCCCGGGATGGAATCACTACTTTCAGCGTTATTGCTGCGATAGTGGCGAACGATCTCGCAATTGAAACCGATGCCTTCATCCTCACCTGGTTTTGCGCCAAGCTGGACCGCCATTCTGCAGAGAGATACCGCCCTCAAGCAATGATGGCCAGCCTTGTGTGCCAACTTCTGGATCAAATAATGAAAGAAAACATTGAACTCAACCTTAGTACCAAATCAATCGTACGAAGATGCGAAAGGGAACAACTGAAACGTCGTGATATGGACACCCTTTGCCGAGTATTTGCTAGACTCATCAAAATGCTGCCTGTGGGGAAAAGGGTGTTCTGCATTCTCGATGAGGTTACCTTCTGCGAGAAGCCGAACTTGGAGCGTGATCTATATATGGCGTTGGGATTACTGAAGCATCTTTCTGGGACGCAGACGTCGAAGGGGGATAGAGTTCTTAAACTTATGCTGACGTCCCAGGCCGAGGTCTCGCAAATGGTGGCTTTGGGAATTGTCGAAATACTACATTATGGTCGGTACAGACCAGAGTGGGCCGATCTCTTTGAACAAGAACCTTGTCATCGATTTAAGGGACCGGCCTGGATGCGATACCCTTATCGCTGTGGTCATCCAGGATGCGGATAAGATAGGCCTATCCTTTGTTTCTCCTGTCCATGTATGACAGAGTCAGGTACCTTGAACACGAAATCATGGAATGAGTCAGTAAGCCGAAAGCCTTTTGGATTGCCCCACTACTTTGGGACTAAAACGACTGGGTGTTTCTCCTTGTTCTTCCAAAATCGACCCCCAAATTTCATTCTCAGGGTGAAGGCACTGCACCGATGCATATATCCACCACTAGGCGTTGAACCCCGAATTTCAGTAAACCTCCCGAATAAGATGTGAGAATGGGCGACCATTGAGACTACTTAGCAACGATCCCAGCGAGCGACAACGGTCCAATTGTCCTTGTGTAAGGCACGACTGCTGACAAGAGTGCCAACACCGCGGTAGCACTTCTCAATGACGTAGTAGGCGCCATCGGAGATCTCCTTGAAGGAGTTGGGGTCTTTGCCTTGCTGTCCCGTATTGTTTCCACAATGTCAGTCTCGTTCTTGATGTCATAAAGTTGTCGGAGGAAGCATCCACTTACCATGTTGCACCAGTGGATGGCAGAGTTCCAGCTGGAGCTGACACGGTCACAGCTTCCGGGGCCAGGGCCGAGAGTGGGCTTGCCCTTGATGTCGAGAAGGTAGTGGGCACCCTGGGCGTGGCGCTTGCGATCGGCATCGTCGTAGCCGGCGCAGTTGACAGGGGTGTCCTTGAAGGTATCGTCGGCCTGGGTGACGGCAGACTCGATGGCAGCGTCGATGGCCTCGGTGGAAGTCAGAGCAGTGATTCCAAACTCCTGGCCGTAGTCGGGGTTGACGGTGCGGAGCTCCTTGAGGACCTCCTCGACGGTGCCGGTGAGGGTGAGGTTCTCGCCACTGGGGTGGGCCTGGACTTCCCACTCGATGGTCAGTCATGAGGTCGAAGCCCTCGATACCCATGGGGCCGTTGACGTCCTTGTCAACAGTCGCGCCCTGGTATTTCAAGTGTCAGTTGCATCTGGAAACTTTTATGGAGAAAACACGTTGCAAGAAATTACTTTGACAGCCATGGCGGCAAGAGAGAGGAGGGAGATGTTCTTGATCTGTATCTTGATGGTTGGAGCGTGTAAAGATAGTGCGGATGGTGTTTTATGGGGTGAAGTTGAGATCTGGTTGTGATACTAAAGTTTGAGGTGGGGGAAAAAGAGAGAAGATTGTCTTGTGCGGGATGAAGTGTGGTATTTTATATTGGGCAAGTAGAGATTCAATCACCCGCCTCCATATCCACACAACGACCTCACGATGCCCTCTACTTTTTCACCTCAGGCTCCTGGTGCTGTCTTCATCTATCACAGCAGATCAGTCACGTAAACTTCGGTCCCATGTCTAGCTTTTGATTTCCAACAAAGGAAGTAATTAAGCGTCTGCAAGGATCGATTGAGCCTTCCCATTAAGATCTTCGGAATAATGGCCAAGGAAGTGAGTTATGGAACACAAAATCATGCTAAAGGTATTCCACACCACGGCAGGAACGTGTGTGCGCTCATCCAAGACCTACTGCCGTTTGGAAATGGACCGCCGACTCACAAACATGTTTGATTGATACCTTTAGCAACCCTGGCCAAGTTTGCCCAGGTGATTCAGACCACCTCGACCACTTGATAGTACTTTGATGAGAGCGTTGGCAGTGATGCCACACTACTTAGGATACAAGCCATGTATGCTCGCTTCCGCACTCGTGATGTCTTGGAAGATGTTTCAGTTTTAGTCTGCTCAGCATGTCACTCAAACCTTGTGGTCATGGCGAGGGCATAGTTGCCGTTGAACATCTTACAAAAATTGTGAGATCTGGATGCGTGTGACACATGGACGACACGAAGAGGCTAGGGAAATCTTGGAGATCGCCAGTTCATCATTCGACCAATATCAGAGCTAGCATACAAACCAACCAGGTACTCGTTCATGGAAGGAAGAAAAGAAGAAACATCATGGATCCGATCATGATGTAGCAGTCAAGATTCCTTAGCCCACTGCTTTCCGCTCCAAAGATTTCCCGTCGTCCACAACCAATAATCCCTACCCTTGATCATCCACACCATAAAGCTGGGAAGCTGATATCCCATGGCGGCACCGACCCCCTTGCTCTTTCCCACCGGAACCAACTGAGTCTCACGAACGTCCTCCTCGAATAGTCTATCCTTGTCACTGGCGCTCTCCGGTCTTTCAGAAGCCAGCAGTAGGTCTCGTTTGATGTTGGCGCACATGACCGGAACCGCACTCAGGATGTTGTGAATAGCTGGCCTGGCGAATGAAGACGCGTCGCCGATGGCGTAGACGCGAGGTCCAGCTGGATCAACGCGAAGAGTTTGGGGGTTGGTATTGACTCGTCCATCAGGGAGGAGCAGCGCGTTGTCGATAAAACTCGTGTTCGGGCGTGTGCCAGTTGCGGGGATGTAGATATCAGTCTCGATCGTCTTCCCGTTGTCTAGAGTGACCGTTGCATTTGTCGTCACTCCTGTGATTCCAGCTTCAGCCGGCACTACATCCCTTACCCGAACCCCTTTCAGCGCAGTGACTCCGACCTGAGCGAGATAGCCTTCTGCTTTACGAGCAATAGCAGGACGAAGCGCGGGAAGGATTTCAGGCGTAGATGAGACAAGGGTAATGGGAACCTTTGGACGTTGCGACTTCCGGCCGTTCAAATGCTCGCCCAGCTCGCCGGCGGTCTCGACACCCGCTGGCCCTCCACCTACGACCATTATGCTTCTCGCCTTCGGCAAAGTCTTGCGGAAATCGGCCCAGCTGTTTCGTAAACTCTCATAGTCGCTGTTGAGACCGAGGAGAGGTGAGGGAGTAGATGCACCAGTAGCAATCACTAGGACGTGGTAGGAAAGAGTGACCGGATCGCTCTTGCCTTTCGGGGTGACAGATACCGCTCTCTCGCCATGGCTTAGACTTGTTGCGGTTCCTTGAATGAAAAGGAAGCTTTCACTATCGTATTGCTTGAAGACGGTGGGTATGTCGACGAAGAGCTTGTCTTGAGGAAACATATCGTCAGATATTAGTGCGCGTGGGCATGCAGGCCGGCACATGACTTCTGCGGACGGGCTGACGAGGACGACCTTGAAGTCTGTTGCGTTTGGTAAAGCTGGAACGGCATGTTTGAAAAGGTAGTGAGCTGTAGATGGACCGCCATAGGAGCCACCAAGGATGACGATGAGTTTCTTTGATGCAGCGAGGTCCGTCATGACTGAGGCAACCGAGGACCATCATACACAGACAATGCGAATGTAGCGGCCTTATATACTTTGGTCACGTTTCAATCATTCTAAAGCCAACTGGTCTTATTGACTTACATGGGGTTCATATGCTCTATCCCGGGCCATCACGGGCGGATGAACACTGCTTAATACGCTTAGGTAATGCTGGTTGGTGGCGGTGGCTTGCCGAGAAGGAAATCAGTGGCTGGTCCTTCGGCCGAATTGCGGACGAGTTCACTCAAGTCTTCTGCTGTGCTGCATCTCTAGTCATGTAATTCAAGAAAAGTAAATTACCATTCGTATACATGTATGCTAACCGTGATCCCTTGATGCTGACAGTGTTCATGGTTGCGTGGAATTGAGACAGACGCGAGTGGGGTGAGTGAGAAGAGACGTCAAGGCTCGCGGAGAAGGACTTATTCATCTCGTTCGGCCGAGTTGTGTCCCGGCCGAGACATAGACACATGTACGAAACCATATAAAACTTCGTTGGCAATTGTCGTTGGCAATTGTCCTTGACAATGAGTATGCGGCGACCACGTTCCAAAAAAGGTCCAGAACTGCACTTATGCAGTCCCTCGAGTCAGAAACTGTACAGCGTACACTGGTAAAGCCCACGTGCCTCGGATGAAGCAGAAAGACTCGGGGAACGCCGAGTGACGGGGATTCAAAGTCGGCTCGGGATGACATAATGACAACTGGAAATGGCCCGACCTGCAGCATCAGAAAATTTCTAGAACGACACCAAAGAAAAAAAAAGAAAGGCAGAAACTTCACCGGTCGGGCTTTTTTGGGCTTGTCTTACGTAAGGAAGAGAGACAAGTGTGCCGCTGGATGTATCGTGTGGGGTGTTCTTTACCGCCGCCGTTCGCCGCAAAGCCGCTGCAAGGCCCGGACCTTGTGTCGCTGCGTTGCACTGTCCCGAAGCTGTCAGGTCACTCCTTGGTGTACCTGCACTGGTACAGTGGTACTGAACAGCGTCTTGGGTACCTGTATGGTCAGGGGCCTTAGGTAAGCTCGGTAAGGTACCTCGACGTAGCAGAGGGGTGGGAAAGTGACCATTTTTGGTAGGTGGGCGGATATCTTCGGCGTTGGCGGGGTCATTTTTCACTCCCGATTCCTGTGCTCTCCCTCGCTCCGTCTCAATTCTCGCACCATCCCACCACGACGATTGCGTTTCTCTTTTCCTACCACTTGCATATCTATAGCCCGTGGACTGATTTTCATTCTTACACTTTCTCCTTTCCTACTTCTTCTCCTTTCTCCCTTCTCCTCTTTCTCTCTATCAGCCTCCCTCCTATAAGCCAACCACATTATACCCATCCCAATCGCAATCATGGGAGACGCCATCAACGCCACTCGCGCGGCCGTCACCGCAAAGTCGGCCACCGAGCTCATCGGCAACACGCCTCTGGTCCGCCTCAACAAGATCCCTCAGAGCTTGGGTATCGAGTGTGAGGTCTACGCCAAAGTCGAGCTCTTCAATGCTGGCGGCAGTGTCAAGGACAGAATCGCCCTGCGCATGATTGAGGAGGCCGAGCGAACTGGCCGCATCAAGCCCGGTGACACTCTCATCGAGCCCACCAGTGGAAACACGTATGTCCCAACGAAGCTTAAAATCACCAAATTTCACGACTAACGTTGAAAAGTGGTATCGGTCTGGCCCTCGTTGGCGCCATCAAGGGCTACAAGACAATCATCACCCTCCCCGAGAAGATGTCCGCCGAAAAGGTCTCCGTCCTCCGCGCCCTTGGCGCCACCATCATCCGTACCCCGACCCAAGCCGCCTGGGACAGCCCCGAGTCGCACATTGGCGTCGCCCGCCGCCTCGAGAAGGAGATCCCCAACGCCCACATCCTCGACCAGTACGGCAACCTCGACAACCCGCTCGCCCACGAGTTCGGCACCGCCGAGGAGATCTGGGCCCAGACGGGCGGCAAGATCGACGCCCTCGTCGCCGGCGCCGGCACGGGAGGTACCATTTCTGGCATTGCCCGCGGTCTGAAGAAGCACAACAAGGACGTCAAGATCATCGCTGCCGATCCCCACGGCAGTATTCTCGCCCTCCCCGAGTCCCTGAACAAGGAGCACGAGAACGAGGGCTACAAGGTCGAGGGTATCGGCTACGACTTCATCCCCGATGTTCTCTCCCGCGATCTCGTCGACAAGTGGTACAAGACCGAGGACCGCGAGTCCTTCCAGCTCGCCAGACGCCTTATCGCCGAGGAGGGTCTTCTCGTCGGTGGCAGCTCCGGCTCCGCCATGGCCGCCATGGTCCGCGCCGTCAAGGACCTCGGCCTCGGAAAGGGCCAGACCGTCGTCGTCGTTCTCCCCGATAGCATCCGCTCCTACCTCTCCAAGTTCGCTGACGATGACTGGCTCGCCGCGAACGACCTCCTCCCCGAGGTCAACGGCCTCGAGACCCAGGCCACCTCCAACGGCAACGCCACCAGCGCAAAGGGCTCCGTCGACCCCTACGAGGGCGCCACCGTCCGCGCTCTCCGGCTCAAGCCCGTCATGTCCGTCCCCGCGACCAGCCCCTGCTCCGAGGCGTCCGAGATCATGCGCGACAAGGGCTTCGACCAGCTCCCCGTGCTGTCCGCCAGCGGCCACAAGCTTGTCGGTCTCGTCACGCTCGGTAACCTGCTCAGCTACATCTCTTCGGGCCGCGCCACGGGCTCCAGCCCCGTCAGCGACGTCATGTTCGACTTTGGCCGCTTCGATGAGGTCGTCACGGATCCCAGACAGGCTGGTGAGACGGGCGAGAAGAGCAAGAAGAAGCGCAACTTTGTCGAGATTACTCTCGACACCCCTCTCTCCACCCTCAGCAAGTTCCTCGAGTGGAACAGCGCTGCTGTTGTTACTGAGAAGGCCGAGGGCGCTAAGAACCTGTCCAAGCCCGTGGCTGTCGTCACAAAGGTCGATCTGCTCACCTGGGTCGTCAACAAGAAGGCCTAAACGCTTTCTCCCCTTTTTTCCTACGATAATCAAAAAAATCACGACTTGGCCTATATAGAGTATCAAGGTTACGCATGAGGATGCAGATGATGTTGCTTTTTTACCTGGGTATCGGCGTTTTGAAAGCGGGCATAGCAAAGGTGGCAGGGGCGAATCTTGGGTCGCATCAACTGACCCCGGTTGGCAGCATTTTGCCTGGAAATCTTGGGATGGGAGTAGACTCAACATCTACATAGAGAACAGGGCAGCCAGTCTGATTCTATAAGGATAGAATCACAACCACAAAGTTTTTTGCGCAATCTTCAGTTCACAGAGATATCTTTTGTCATCAACGTAATAATTATGTGTTTTGTAGTATTATATGCCATTTACTGCTGCATCACTCATTATATCCGCTGGGCAATCCAAGACCACCACTTATCGGGGCCTGTTGCGCTACCAGTAACATTACCCGCGATGACATCCACATCCACGTCAAACTCGCGCAGCTGGTCAAAGGTGAACTTCTCGGTGCCGTACGCGCCCAACCAGTCATCGTGCTCCTCCGAACCGACGTCATCAATGCCGACACCGGAATCCAACAAACCCTTGCTGCGCGACGACCGTATCCGCGTAATCTCAGCCTCGAGGTTCGACTTGACCAGCGCGCCAGGCAGCGCCGTAAACAGATCCGTCTTGTTGGCGGCGACGAGAACGGGGATAGGCGGGGGTGGCTTGGACGACTTGCTCGAGGCGGCGCGCTTCTGGAGACCGAGGAGGACTTCGTAGAGGTAGCTCGCCGTTGGCGCGAGGGCCTCGTTCTCGCCAATGGCGGCGGCGTCGACCATGAAGACGATTGCTTTAAGCTTGGAATTCTTGCTGTTGCTGCCGCCGGCGCCGCTGGCGAGCTTGCCGAGGGCGTAGTTGCGGAGCTTGCCGTGGCCGGGGGTGTCGACGAGGAGGAACTTGGTGTGGGTGCCGCTGGTGTCGTCGTGATTGCGGAAGCTCTGGGCCGTCTTGCTGTCGCGCGAGGCCGTGAGCTCGACGGTTTGGGGGCGCTGGCTCGTGTGGGTTGTCGCGGGGGCGTCGCCTCGTTCGAAGAGGGTGAGGAGGGCGGTCTTGCCTGCGCCAGCGGGGCCGAGGAGGAGGACGGAGGGGAGGGTTGTGTAGGGTGTTGACTTGATGAGGATGTAGTGGAGGAGGATGGGGAAGAGGAGGACGATGGCGGCGCCGATGAGGATGACGGGCGTCGAGGGGGTCATGATGAATTCGAGGAACTCTGTGAAGGAGCCCATCTTGTCGGCCATGGTTGCGGTTTCGCTGTTGCTGGCGATGGTGAGAATTGTCAAGTGTGTTGAGAGAGTGTCCCCGGAGACCCTGCGCGAAACGGCTGACTAGGGGTGGAGGGGTTGGATGGTGTGAGTCGTGTCGGGTGGTCGTTGACAGATTTCCAGAAGAAATCGCCAAATGCCGTCAGTGGAGCTCTTTCCTTCCCCAACGAGCGCAAGAGACAGGAGAGTGGCAGGAGTGGCAGGTGGTACGTGCACCTCGGAACTTCAGCCACAGTTTACCCGCTTTTTCGGACGAGGCTGAGGGAGGCCGAGGAATCCGCCCTAACCTCTAAGGTGAGGCTAAGCATGGGTGTTACTGGCACTTTATGCCAAGCTTTGGGGCGCTGAGTCTTCCCCAGCCAATCACGGCTATCACGGCAGACGACTGCATCAGTGGTCGACCCGCCTTTGTCAGCTCAGCCTTGCTAGTCCGATTTAGGGGGAGGGTCTCCCGGCGATCCCCTTCCACTCACTGCACTCGGTGCTCACCTCGAATTCCCCAGTCGTCAACGCTTTGCCAACGCTGCCGAGCTCTGCCAAAGCTGACGACACGCAATCTCGTCACTCTTGGCTTCCAGGCGTCTTTTGCGTCCTCCTTCCAACTGTGGCACATTTTTCTCTTTCTTGTTTCCACTCTGCTGTGTTTATCATCAATCTCTCGTTTGTTGGTGACACCCCTGTCCACCGTTGCACGCGTGCGAGCCCCCCGTCTCAATTCTTTCGCCTGGACCACATCCATCCATCCATCCCCTTACCTCAAGCAATGCGACGCTAGGTTCGAGCCGAAGTTTAAACTCCCCGAACAAAATAATACTCTTTCCTTTCCCACCCTCCACAGCTCCTCCGAATCGATAACCGATCGTACTCCTTCTCAATCCGAGACATCGAAAGAAAGGCTTGGCCCTCGCGACCGCCGACCCGCCGACTTCGATGGACAAATCTACCACGCCGGCCGCCGCCGCTGCCGCCGCGTCCGTGGCCCCGAATCAACCTGCAAACAAGACGAGCGCCGCGGCGCCTACACTGAATAATGAGCTGGAGATGGGAAGCATCGGCGGCGATGCGCCCAGCGCAGAGAACGACATCATGCAGGTTGCGCGTGTAGGCGACGTTCCGGCCATGGAGAAGCTCTTCGAGTCGGGCGAGTACGATGCGACCTTCACCGATGATGAAGGCATCACACCCTTGCATGTACGTTGCATGCTACCTCTTTGAAGGCCTCCCAACCTTTGTCACGGCCAGGTCTGATCTCATTGTGCTAATACATCCCAGTGGGCAGCTATAAACAACCAGTATGCCATGTGCAAGTTCCTCATCGACAACGGCGCAGAGATCAACAAGAAGGGAGGCGAGTCCATCGCAACACCTCTCCAATGGGCCGCCCAGAGATGTCACTACTACACTGTCAACCTCCTCCTCCAACACGGAGCCGACCCCCTCATCACCGACGCCCAGGGCTACAACACCCTCCACATCTCGACCTTCAACGGCAACACCCTCCTCCTCGTCCTCCTGCTCCACCAAGGCATCCCCGTAGACGTGCTCGATAGTTACGGTCACACGGCGCTCATGTGGTCCGCCTACAAGGGCTTCCCTCAATGCGTGGACCTCTTCCTCCGCTGGGGCGCTAGCATCCACACCACGGACGAGCAGGGCTTCACTGCGCTTCACTGGGCGTTAGTCAAGGGCTCCCCGGCCTGTATACAGAGGCTCCTCGAGTACGGAGCGGATCGATTCGCAAAGACGCAGACCGGCAAGACGCCCGCTGTCACGGCTAAGGAGCTTAACACGACCGGCGCATGGCATCGGGCTCTTAAGGAGTGCGGATATGATGAAGATGGACAGCCGATCGAGCCTAGCTTCCCTGGTTCACGCTTCCTACGCCAGGATAAGAGGGGTTTCGTAACCAAGTTCTTGTTCTTGTGGCCCTTCCTTCTGGTCTGGTCTATGATCACGATACTGGGAAGCTTGAACGTTTTTGCTGGTGTCTTCTTCTCTCTAGTCGTTGGTTATGCGCTTCAGTGGTGTGCTCAACAGGTCATCGAGTTTGCGCCTCCCGACATGAGACACTTCCACAAGACTGTAAGTCCCTCAATTGGCATTATTAACGATCTGGACTGACAAGAGTAGCCCTGGTTGGCTGGTATCTTCTCTGCGTCTTTGTTTTTGGTCGGTCTGAGGTGGTTGACTACTATTCTTCCCGCGACTACCGGGTCTGCTGGTAAGCTTTGCTACACTATACGACGCTGAATCGTTTGCTAATATCACACAGCTGGCACTTCCTCTCACTGGTGGCTCAACTTGATCTTTGGCGTTTTCCTCGGTCTCTGTGCCTATTTCTACAGCGCTGCGATGAGATACGACCCCGGATTTGTCCCCAAGATGAACGGCATTGCCGAGCAAAAGGCCGTCATTGATGAGCTGCTCAAGGAGTGGAAGTTTGATGAGACCAACTTTTGTGTTACGTGCATGATCCGGACGCCTCTCCGCAGTAAGCACTGCAAGCGGTGCCAGAAGTGTGTCGCGAAACACGACCAGTGAGTAGACCTTTTACCTCTAATGTCAAACCTCACTGACCAGACTAGTCACTGTCCTTGGGTTTACAACTGCGTTGGAATTAACAACCACCGCCACTTCTTTATGTACCTGATCAGCTTGACGTTGGGCATCGTTTCCTACGACTTCCTCGTATACTACTGTAAGCATCGATTCTCTGAGCTCTACTTCCACGCTAACACCAATGGCACAGACTTCACAGACATTTCGGACAAGGTCTCAGAAACCTGCAACTTCCTTAGCCCCAGCCTCTGCAAGGTTGTCAACGCCGATGGCTACACGGCAATTCTTACTGTGTGGACAACTCTCCAGCTCACCTGGGTTGGCATGCTGCTGTTCGTGCAATTTGTCCAAGTCTCTCGCGCAATGACCACCTACGAAAACATGTTCGGCATCCAAGACGGCTCTCTCACGACCGCCTTCACCTCAACAGGCACCCCTCTCGACCCCAACCACCCGTCGTTGACTCCTCCGGAATCCACTGGCGCGCACGCTCACGGCCACAAGCACAAGGGCGGCCGTCTTCAGCAATGGTCTCGTCTCCTCGGTGTCGACCCCTTCATCGAGACCATCCGCGGTCGCGGCGCCGCAACCCAGAACAAGCGCAGGAAGAAGAACCCCTACTCCAACGGCTGCATGGCCAACTGCCGCGACTTCTGGTGCGATCCCGCGCCTACGTTTGGCCAGCGCGAGAACGGTTCTGCTATGCTGGGTGGCGAGCCTGTCAACTACACCGCCATGTACGAGAGCCCGACCCTTATGAACATGAGCAGGGGCCGTAGGAGAGCAGGCGGCTACGAGTCCGTTGCTGCAGAGGAGGTATAATAGACTTGATTTTGTCATGATTGGAGGGAGGGGTACTTGATCAGTTCCACGACTGTTGGTGGGAAGTAAAGCTGAAAGCGCTGCCCTTCCCACCCCCCTCCTTTTGCGCGCTTTGCTTTTTCTCCAAGCGACGACTTCTATGGAAGAAAGATTACGACGAGGCTTAAGATGATGTTATTTTACTCCCACAATGAAGAGAAGACGCGGCGTCAACGGGCGGCTGCAATTGCATGGCTCGGGATGTATTAATTGTTCGTATATGTAGAAGTATGACCTAGGTTGGTGTTGAGGAATGGGAGTCTTTTCTCCGTGTATACAATCTTGAGTCGGCTCTACGCTGTTCATGCCGTCTGACTATGCTTGAATCCCTTCGCCGTGTTCTCCTTGATGTTGCTTTCATTCGATTTGCTGGAGAGTGCATTTGTAGACCAGGCTCGTGACAAACTAGAGTCTCGATCAACCATCTCCCAGAGTAATCGACGATCTGAACCTGTCGTTGAAATTCTGATGTTTTCTTTTGAACGCAGCCCTGAACCTGGGCTGCTTCATCAGTCGCTCAATCTTCCGTCCTCTGTCAGTGAACAGATGCCTATCGTCGAAAATGGATTCGGCATCTATGGAGGTATTTGCACTAAACCTCCATGATACAACGATGACTTTGACAGTTCTTCCTTTCGATTGTGACATGCTTACGATCCGATCCATGAAGTCACTGACCCTAAAATACTGTTTGTCGGCTTCTCTTTGCTCCAAAGCAGCTTCGATTGCACTCATGTCTAAAACAATGAAAAGTTGCTGGAAAGTTGATACACAACGCTCGAGTATATCGAACCACTGGGTAATGCTGACAGCCGACTTGAAGTGTTTGGGCGTGAGCGGATTAGTATCTTCGCTTACCACGGCATCGTTCAGTGCTAGAGCTTGTGATATGAGTGACCGAACTATTCCGGAGATCGACGGTGCTAGACTATCATCATCGACCTCAGTGATGATTGAAGACAAGGCCCAGATGACGGGGTACCCGTGCTCAAGCACAATGTCGAGGAAATCGGCTGCAAAATCGAGCGAGCTCGTCTTTACTCCTTGTCCTTCTGCAAGTAAGAGGGAAGAGGAGGGATCGCTTGCCCAGGTCTTGAGTTTGTACAATTCTGGTAGAGGGAGTTGTGTGGGTGCTTTCTGCCTCCGTCGATTTCGCATTGACCGGCACCATGCCAGGCTATCATCCGCAACGGCTGTATCTTCCAGTAGTGCGACTGTTCTGATGTCCTCAAGTTGGCTGACTCTGAACATTTGTTTGTGCTCTTCCTTCAACGCCAGTAGTGACTGTGTCTGTAGAGACTGTTGCTGTTGCATGACTTTGATGATGTTAGCCTCGAATCCAACGAGCTAACCAAATTAAGCCCCCAGCTTACAGGAAACCATTTCTGTCAATTGCAGTATAGTCTTGTTTTGCCTGTGAATGTTTACATGCAGATCTCTGATCTCGGCTTTGACCGCTGCGCTGGCCAGCTCATCGACGTGCTTGGACCGCTCGGCGATCTCCTCGACGATGGGTTTAAACCCCAGACTGAATGGCTTGATGATGGCTGTGAAGGAGTGAGATAATTTGCCTTTCTTGTACCACTTGATTGCCATCAAGGCGAACTCTATTATCTTTGCGTATAGCTGTGATACAGCTTCCTGCATCCGTGGCGTGGGGTAAAGCACAGAGTGTAGCTCGGTCCTAGGCAGTACGAGTGCGATCCGAGAGACTGCTTTGGATATTTCAACAAGAAGCTCTTCATGGTTGAGGACAGCCTATATAATTCGGTCAATGCAAACCCCACAAGACTGAAGGGATGCTACAATGCTCACAACGAACAAAAACTTTAAGGCACCCCAGCCTAAGGACACGTACTCAGGATGATGTTGAGAGAAGGTATCAAATATTGCTACGGCAGCATGACACCCATTAGTACATGCTCCTGTGTATGGGATTCGAAGACCCGATGTTCAGAGCTAACCTCCATAGAACATGATCCTAGATGAACAGGTTGTTAAAGCAGACTGGGTCTTGGATCCTTTTGACTTCGTCTGATACTCCTGTCGGGCTGACTCAACCGCAGACTGCACATCGTTCATGGAATGCTGGCTTTGAAGCCGTAACTGCTGGTACTCCTCATCTGTAAAGTCTTTTTGCAGGGTCGCAATTGCGTTGTCGTATGCATTCTTTGCAGGATCGGACCATCTGGTAGTCTTATGGTCAGTTGCAAGATTCGGAGACAGTCCACGGAAAATATCGGCCTAGAAGGGGGTTTAACCTTTGCAAAGGATCGCTGATGTACCATTTAGAAATCAAACTTCCATCGTGACTATCTTCAACTATACCGGGAAGCTGAGAGGCTACTGGGTAGGTCAGACCCTCATATGGCGCTAGGTTTGAGTTGATGGCGGAGGAGTCACGAAGGACTGATTCTTGGCCCCGCGGCTGTGAGAGTCCTTGCATGAAGGTCATCACCTATCCACAGGTAAACGAACGCCGAGGAAAGATCTTAGTCGACATTGGTCTTAACGCTGGCTCGAGGACCGGCAGGATAATGGCGCTGTCAGGTTCGCACTACCCCTCTACATAAGCAATCGGGCATAGCGCTTACGGACGCGGTCATTTGCAGATGCCCTTGGCAAATCTACCTAATTACACTATTGGAACCATGCGTATTGGGCTGGCTCCAATCCGATTGGCGGAGGCTGGCCAATGTTTCTAACAAAAATGACGGTGCGCCTTGCAAGCAGCCAGCGCGCCTAACGTTCTGTTGGTGCGAGGCCGAAAATTGGTGGCAGTGTTGCAACTTGAACTGCGCACAAGGCAATAAGAGCCTGTAGATGTCGGCTGTATGTAAACAGCAAGTTTTCGTAATTCTTGGTGTAGATATTAAAACGCCTGTCATTTCTTGGCACCCAGAAGTGTATCTTGACGAGATCTCATTGAGTCAGCGCAACAGGCATCATGATTTGTTGTCGCCCCTTATCTACTTCGCATAAATCGAGGCAGTCATCATATAGAGTCACGTGTGTTGCTGTGAGGGGAAGGTTGCCTGTCAGCCTGACCTACTGCTGTACGTACAGATTTCGGCGGCAATTCCCTGCCCTCACCTTTCTTGCGGAAACATCAGCTGGCATTGAGCTACATCATCGTATATGTCAGGCTTCCCCGATGCTTTCTAGGTTCTCATGTTCTGTTGATGAGTTTCATGCTTCAGGCATTACACAAGCGCCATGTTATCTCAGTCAGCTATTTCAAATGTTCCAATGGATGGAGAGTCCGACCAACACCAGCCGAAGGATGCCCCTGGAAAGAGAGATGCGAACATAGCGGAGGCAAATGACTTGGGTTCAGACAGTGATGCAAGTGAGGGATCGCGGGAAATTGTTCAGGATGATGCAAGTCTGGTCATCAGCTCGGCCATTCCACGAGACGACACTTTTAGTAAAGCCAAGAGGGAACGTCGAATGTTATCACGCCTTAGAAATCACTTAAACTCAGGAAGTAAGCTACTTCGATTATTTCTTTCTATCACAACGCTTCTTACAAAAGCTATAGGCCTCCAACTTCATAGTTCTAGAGACTCACATCACGATGGGGCCTACATGAGCTGGGGACAGGTTGGCGGCTTGAGCCCACCGCGGAGCGATTATGACTATCTACGAGAAAGAGCCCTCGATGAGACAGACCAGTTCCCACACCCCAGATCTTCTGTGCCACCACGTTCTAGATCATCTCCAACTCCCAAAACATCGAATAAACTCAAATGGCGGGAGAGTCTCAAAGCTGGAAGGGAGTTGTCTCCGAATGCATGCTCGAAAGAGACCAGCCTGGGAAAGATTGAGCGATCAAGAGCCGACAGCCTTCGCCATGGATATGAAAAAGGAGAAGAGGTTGACCTTCAGACCCTCGCGGAAAAGAATAGTCCTAATCGCGATGCCAGCCTTGCCGAAACTCTCGCATCAATGACACAAAAGCAACTTGGCATTGACGTTCTGGACCAAAGCAAGGAGATATCCACCTTCGTGTCGTATCTTCTTGACATTATCCAGATTTTGGAGAGTCAAGCGAAATGCCGCGATATCGACAGGCCCGAAAGTGACTCTGATAGCGAGTCGCAAGGTGAGGAGGTAGCCGTCAGCCATCCTCTCGGTTATCAAGTTGTTCATCGAATATTTTGTACAGCCAAGCTTCATCAGCACGACGGAATACTGTGTGAAAATGAGCCAGTCAGTCGAAAGAGCAACATTTCTGGCGACACAAGGTGGCTCCACGCCGAAAAGGTGATCCTCAATCTTGACACGTGGTTGAGCAAGCGGCCATCGCTTTGTTTCATTGTCATCAAGGAACACCGCTGCGCTCAAGACCAGAGAGCTGAAACCCAGATATCCAGAGTACGGAATCATGCTGGTACGCCCTCAGTCAGGCTGGAGAGGCTCAGAATCGTGTCGCCTTTACTCCAGAAAGCTTTGAAGCAGGTTGCGGAGTTTCAACTTTACCGTTCAAGTGAACAGGATGAGTTTGTTACGGAAATGGAAGCTCCGTATCTATTTCTGTTCCACCACCGGAAGAAGCTAGCGGCTCTGGCAGAGACTGGAACATACCATGAGGTGATCTTGCCCCTGAAAAGATTCCTCGAGGAACGTTACGAGGCTGAATATGTGGAAGCCGAGGAGATGTTTCTTCAGGGTTACGTGAACGCCTACCACGCCCTTAAGTTATTCAAGCCGAACCAAATGCTTCTTGTCAAAAAGAAAGGCGAGCCGAAAGTCGCATTTGTACTAAACTCGTGCAGCCTAGCCAGAAAAGATGAGATTATACTCCTTGGCTGGAAGTGGTACTACAATGGCCACAACTTGCAGCGAGCTTCTGAAACAGAGAGCCTTGGAGCTATCTCTGAGGAGAAGACCAAGATTTGCGACCTCGTCATTCACCCAATCGAATTTGCTAGAGAAGAGGACGCCAAGACCTTGGCTCAAAGGGGAAAAAGGTTCTGGAGCATGAGAGATCAAGTGTACATCTGCTACACAGGATGGGACAAGGGTTCAAAGCATCAATATGTTGGCAAAAATACCACCAAAATTAATCAATTAGGAAGGGGCTAATCTACCTACCGCTAGGCCTCCGCAAGATTCATGGTGGACGCGGCGACATATCAAATCATGCACAACGACCTCCATCACCCGTCATTAGAGCCGCCGCCAACCGGAAATGATCCGTGGCCTGTGAGGATCAGCCGTCGAGAGGATCTAACTCACAGAGTTGAAATGCTACTGCCAGCCACTGTGCATGGCTTCAATCTCAAAGAAAAAAAATGGGGTAAGGACCACAGAATAGAGATAACCCCATGCAAATGATACTGACGCTTCCTTGTTGCAGTCGTCCTATACGTCGACAATACGCATGCAGTAGATTGGAACTACAAAGCATTTGATCGTCTTGTCTTGGATATCAAGACCAAGGAAATGGTTCGAGCACTCGTCGACGTTCAGACATCGGCGAAGAAGATGGACGACATCATCACTGGGAAAGGCGGCGGCCTGATAATCCTTCTCCATGGAAGCCCAGGGACTGGAAAGACATTGACGGCGGAAAGGTGAGGCACGATCATCTATCGGGTGTACGCTGAGAGCAATCAGCTGAGAAATTTTGCAGTGTTGCAGAAATCGCAGAAAAACCGCTGTATCGAGTCACCTGCGGTGACATTGGCACCGACGCACGTGATGTGGAAAAGTACCTTGAGACAGTGATGTACTTGGGGAAAACTTGGGATTGCGGTTTGTTACCATTCCTATGAGACTGTCTAGGTAGCTTAGCGTTGATGGAAACTAACATTTGAATAGTTCTCTTGCTAGATGAAGCAGACGTTTTCTTGGAGGAGAGAACTATGGCAGACTTACAGCGAAATAGTCTTGTATCAGGTACGTACGAATCTTCCGACGCTGTACTTGAATATGTAACTTACTCTAAGGTACTTAGTGTTTCTACGGATCCTCGAGTACTATGAAGGCATTCTCATCTTGACGTCTAATCGCGTTGGATCCTTTGATGAGGCATTCAAATCTCGTATCCAGGTGGCGATTCACTATGACAACCTGACCAAGATGTCACGCAAAGCCATCTGGCAGAACTTCTTCGACATGATTGAGGAGTCAGCGGAGGAAGATGCCAACATGCCAGAACTAGAAAGAAGACTCGACCAGTTGGCATCAGAAGAGATGAACGGCAGACAAATCAGGAATGCGCTACTGACGGCGCGACAACTTGCGAAGCATCGCAAGGAACGATTGGACTGGGAACACCTCAGCCAAGTAATCAAGACTTCTGCTGCTTTCAATAAGTACCTAAAGACAGTTCGCGGGCACACTGATGAGCAGTGGGCAAGGGGAGAATCGCTGCGTTAACGGTCAGAACTGTGAAATTTCCTAGACTCAGATCCGTTTTTCCTAGTTCATCTCGTAGTGACCGGCAGAATTTGATTAGAGATGTGTCTTACTCTATGGCTGCATAACTTTTGTGATTGATGAGGAAATACTTAAGCTAGCAATGGACACCCGGAAGTTCTGTTTGTCGTGAAGCATAACTGAGGTGAACCCGACTCTTGGAACGACCAGTGCCGAACACCTCTTACGGGTGGCTGAGCAGGGAGAAGAAGAAAACAAGTATAGAAGCAGCATATTCTGGCACATACCATTCCATTTCCCAGGCCAAACGACGAACATTATCTGCATCTACATCGCCGGCTCGATGGTGCATATGGAACCACAACCGGTGCCTCCTACGAGGAGGACGACTGAAACGCATTGATTATTCGGCCCAGTCAAGTGTTGATATCCTGAAGATGGGCTCACTTCCACCACATGACAAACTGGTTGTCGAACTGCAAGGTCTCACCGCCCCTAGTAGTGAGGCTGTAGATGCTATCCCAGGCGATTCTCCAAGGCTGTCGGAGAAAGCCGGTAGCGAGATCCTCAAGACCAGCCATCAAGAAGTTGGGAGCTTCGCTACTTGTCAGTTCCGGCTCTTTAGAGTCAGACTTCATTAAGTGTGTGAACGTACCACTGGGGAAATCCGGCTCAAATTGCACAAACATGGTGTGGATGTCGTTGAACCAAGCAGTGACTACGAGGTGAACTCCGCTGACGATGATGCGAGTCTTGACTCTGTTGGCCCATCCGTTTCCGGCCCTGAAGTGGTCGCTCTGGTGAGAGGCAGGCCAGACTGAGAATTGTGTCAATAATGAACTCCTGGGTAATGAGCTTAGGGTACGCACCTCTAGCTTGGAGAGAGTTCTCCACGGGAACATCGGCCTTGCCTGCAGCAATAACGTCTGGCGTAGTCAGCTTACAGCAATCTTAATCATGATGATTCCTACTTTACCTTTGGTGATGAGGGCATCGCGAGCCTCGATGGACTGTAGAGCTTCGACGCTAACAACAGGGAGACCTATTATTACATTACGTTAGCAGGGACTCTCTTTGATGTTTTACCGCGAAGACTGCAGTAACATGTCATATCAGATATACTGACCGTTGATCTCCTTGACGTCCTTGGATCCAATGTCGGCGACTGCAACAGGGGAGGCTGTGGCAACGGCCAACAGCAGAGCGAGAGCACCTGTGAGACGCATTGTAGGATTTGAAAGAGTGAATAATCTGGGAAGGTATAGAGCGAGAGTAGAAGTAAGAGAATGAATGCTTGACGAGGTATGAGTCTAGAGTTGGCAAGAACTTCTGGGGGATCAGCAGCGGACTTTAAATAGTTGTCCTATAGTCAGTATCGAGCCCATCCCCAAGGCCGAGGAGACACTGCCGCGAATGGCCGAAAGCGCAGAGTGAAATCAGAAAGTGAGGGATTTACAAAAGTGCTTAGGCATTGACCATCCAAAATGTCTCCGTTCCTTGTATCTCCAGATATCTCCCGCGTTTGAACACTCGCGGCTGTATCATCACCGCAAGCAAATGTTTAGTAGCGCGAAGCTTGACCGGCAGAGTGCCCAGGCCTCGGCCACCCACTTTGCTGTCATTTGTCCATATTGGGAGAATTGTCAATCTGTGAAAGTTGGATATCCCCAACACGCAGGTGGCCTAGGGTAGGGGGTCTGCCGAGGAGCCTTCGCACTCACCGGCGACTCTTAGCAAATTGAGATCACAAAGTGCTTGTCTAGGGACCAATCTTATAAAACAAGCTTTGGACAAGCCTTTCCCGCCGGCTTGTGGATCTTCTAGAAGAATGCCCATTGAGCCGGATTACCATCACGGCACCAAGGCGCCTCTGACAGGTGGCCCTACGTAAGTAAGTACGATAAGAAAGGTGCCGGAGGCCATGCTACTTTGGGATTCTACTATGGTACTATTTACTGCTTTGGGTAAACTCTCCGAGTCTATACACGAGATAAAAGTGTGTCGTTTCCCACGGCTGTTGACTGCAAGAACTCAATTATTGTTTAATATATCAAGGTGCCGCCTCGTCGGGTCCGCCGAGACGTCAGCAGGCACTCTCTCCGTATTGACATCTTTTTTCAAAACTCTACAGCATGGATTGAAGAACTCTTGGAATTGCCAGATTAGGACAGAACTGCATGATCATTGGGTTGACTGATTCCGCTCTAAGAAACCAAGCTTTTGGCATTTGATAGCATCCGGTGGGATACTATCGGCACTATGTGGGATGCTTCTGAGCCTCAGCATGACAAGCTGGATGACGGACGCCTAAAGTCGAAAAGGCAACTACGATAACCTAGTTCAATTTGACTAGTGCGATAGTAGCCCAAAGGCAAAGAGCCAGACAGGGAGGGACAGACTTTTTGTCTCGGCAACGCACATTTCCAGTCTCGACAAGTCAGTCGAGGCTACCTATCACGACTAAGTGGGTTGTCAGAATACATAGCAAACAGGTTATAAAATGGAAGACGCCAAGTTTTCTAGACCCTCTGTATAGAACCCCATCATCCTCATCGTTCAACCCCATTGTACAGTCCTACTTGTCCATATCATTTCACAATGAAGGCCGCTCCGATTCTTGCATTTTTGTACCTGTAAGATGTCCTCACCTTGTTGCTTGAGTGATATCTGACTTCGCATCTCAGCGCTCCTCTGAGTGTTTCAGCCTGGATGTGCAGCTGTTACAAGAAGAGCGTCCCCGATCTGCACGCTGCCTATCACTTCTGCCAGCCCGGCTCTGGCCATAAATACTGCGTGAACAAGACGACCAACGTCCAGGCGGTAAGAGGTTCCAACAAGTATTTATGAGCACCTTTGCAATGCTGACACCTATAGTGTATTATGGGCACGCCCATCACCCAAGCGAACTGCGCCTCGAGCTACGGTAGTGATTGGGTTGCGGAATGTGAACACTATACTGGCGGGTGCCCTCCTGGTATGACTGAGCAGTGAGAGGGAAAAAAGGGTTGGGGGAAGGATGTAAAATCACTTTAGAAGGAGGATTTATGGCGCACCGTAGAACAGTGTTGCATATTGTAATACAATACCACTGGTTGCAATAACTTTGATGCTATGAACTCGGATCCATAGACTACGCAACCCGGAGGCCACCAAAGACGAACACAGAAGAGCCGCAAAGATTAAAACATTCGATTTTCAAAACCTATCGAGAACCCTTTAGCAAGTTAAGTCCGGGCGTGTCAGATGGCTTAAGAGTGCCAACCCCGTTACTATTTTGCAATTCTATGCGGCTAAGCAAGCCACGGGTGTCCTATTGATAAGAGATACTACCATGATCCCCCTCGAGTTAATAGCCACCCGTATGCTGACGATGAGGTCGTTGAGACTGCTAATACAGATGTCTCTAGTGGCACTGTATCTTCATTCCTGTATGTCGTCTCCATTAGCAAGGCACCACATCTTTCTGTCTATGTACCTGGACTGCCAGCCCACAAGCATGTTTCTCCTTCTTGGATACTGCGATCCGCAGTTCGCAGAACTGTCCTTCCAGTCCGACATCGCAAGCGTGCTTTTAGATCTTCAAGCATGTTTTATTCTAAAGCTACTGCATTCTACCATGTGTTTCGACCCAGGCGGCCCTGAGTCCAAGAGTCCGCATTCGTCCTTGAGGGGGACTGTTTCTGAGCGATCGTGAAAGCGAACTTATGCTTCAGACTACCAATATCCCATCGAGTGCTCATCATCGCCAACCCATCCTGCTCGCATCCGCCACTCTCCCATAAGCCATGTACAAGAAAACATCCCGTCCCTTGGCAACCCCGGGAGCGGGGTTCACACACATCGGGACCGAATCCTCGTTCACGATGGGCGCCCCAGATCATGCAACACGAACGACCCCACTCATCTCGTACAACTCTGCCCCCAAATCCGAAAGCGAAAACGACGACCCTGCCTGAAACCGCGAAACGAAATGAAGCACCGACGAGACCTTAGAGAATGAATCACTTGATCGTGGTAAGTATTAAAAGGCCACTATCATTATGCGTTCGCGGTCGCGGTCGCAGTCGCATGGTATGGGTTGTGAGGTTGAGAACTTGAAAATGATGATTGTCAATGGCAGGTAAGACGTTGATAAGGGGTAGGGTGTCGCTCCGGCGGTGAAGGTGCGTCCGGGGTATGTGGCGGGGTGTTGAGAGCATCACTAATATGAATTGGAACGCAAGACTGAGTTAGTACAGCAACGACATGACAGAGAATAATAATGTGTGAGCAATGGCAGGTTATTTTGTCTTCCCATGCTACCCTAACTAATCAAGCCAAATGGCCGAACGCTTCTGCTAAGTGACTGCGTCCATGTTCCCAACGCCCATTGTATGAACCGGTACCTATTGTGTCACGAACGAGCCGATGCTTCAATCAATCTCAAGACTCGGTTCCTCAACTTTTGTCCGTTCCAAACCCAACCGCTACCGAATCTCCTCGACAGGCCCGTCAATACCACTCAGCGTACTGGGGTAGTTGAACAGGTCGGGGATCCGGTGCACACCCTTGATATCATCCGCCTAAGGCGGACAGAGACAATCTCATGTCATCTAGTATCATCCCAATCCAATAAAGCAAGTATTCGATGGCCAGTATCCCTCTAAGACCCCTAATGTCGTGTGCTGGTGGTCCTGGATCCTCTACCGTGCGCGGAAAGAAAGCTCGACAAGGAGCAAAATACAAATGACAAGATAATTCGAAGCGCAATGACAGCCGCTGTTGAAGGTCAAGAGTGAAGGTGCGAGCGAATTATGCATTAAAGGAACTCCTTGTATGCAGATCGATCCTGAGTACCCATTCGAAAAGGAGACTCGAACCCTCGACGCTGCGTTGAGCTCATCAAGAATGGGCAACGAATGAAAGACCAAGAAAGCAAGGTTGTTTTGTTTGTTTTCCCAATGACCCCCGAATGCCCTTCGTATGCTCGGGAAGTCGCGAAATCGAATGGAGGGCCATGGATTGTGAATGACTCTTTGAACGCCTCCCCGCGATGCCATGGCCGTCCCTGGCCTTTTGGCGTCGAATGCCATTAAACGCCAGTGTCCGAAAGATAAGATGAAATTTTTTCGTCCAAAAAAACAATCGAGAAAAGTCAAATGACGAGACCGCAGAGACGATCGCGGTTACATGGTGGAGCGAGCGACGCCGTTAACCCCTAATTGCTGTTGCCGCATGAGTCTCGGTATTGAATGGAAAGCGCTCCTGCAGTTGCTGGGCGTACGGAAATTCATTTGGCGACGTACCGGCGAAAGGGAAGCCACCCACCGAGGTCGAGGGGGAAGCGGACCTCATTATTGCTGGGGTGGTAGCCTGACTCGGACGTTGGTTTGCGGGTCGTTCGCTTTGCAAAGGTTGACTGAGTGGAGATGAGGCTGGTGATGCACCGTAAGACCCTAGGTGCTGAAAGTAAGGGTTGGAGTCGCGGAGGTGGAAGGCGTGGTGTTGTGCGGGTCCGGCGTGTTGCGCTTGGTGGGCCATGCTGGGGCTGCCGTTGGAGCTCGAGCTGGTGCTGTTGGATCCACGGGTCGCGAAAACATCGTCAGCTCCGTCGAACTTGCCGTTTCTCAACGTGCCATCCTTAATCTGAGGACTGGACTGCTTGGAGCCGAACTGTTGATAGCCAAGGTCAGTACATGCTTTTTGGGCTGAGAGTGGGCGATCGGTGAGGGTCGATGATGAAAGGGTCGGACATGGATGATTGTTGACCGGAAGTACGTACAAAGCAGTATTTGTTGACCAATTCCTCGTATGATGACGAGGCAAGAGAAGGGTTGGGAGAGTCGGTGCCAGGGACGGTAGGCTGCTTCACAACCGGCTTTGAGACAGGGGGAGCGGTCACGGCAGGGGCCGGCTTCGCCTGCTGGGGCTGTTGCGCAGGAACGTGAATCTTGCGATGGCTCTTCATATAGAGACCATCCTGATTGCGGTCCTTGCCAATAGTGTCCTTTGCAGCCTGGACAGCAGCAGTGAGGGAGGCACCAAAGTCGTAGCGGTTGGAGAAGGCTTGTCCACTGGGGGCAGTCAGTCGACTCGAGAGGTTATCGCTAGCCAGATTGCCGGTAGACTTGTTGATCTTGAGGCGAAGTCCAGCAGTTGGGCCTGACTCGCCCAAGTACTCGTGGATGGGCTGGTCAAAGTTCAGCTTGGACTGGTTGCCAAAATCGTCGAAGCCGACAGGCATGGATTTAGGCCGAGGCGCCGACGAAGGGCTCGAGCGGCGGTTGCTACGGGGGAGCGCCGGGCGGCCAGCAGCGCCCTGCAGGCCTCGCTTGCCGTTCTGGGGCAAATGCTTCTTGCGGAAGTCGACCTGGAAGTTGGTGCCGTTGTTGTTGTCCCAGTACTCCTGGCCATTGACGTTGTACTTGATGCAGAAGAATAGCGTCTTTGTCTCGAGGTTAGCCAGGTCGGAGAGCTTGATGCTGAACGTGAATCGGTCCTGAGCGACGTGGTCGTCCTGAGCGCGAACCTCATGTGAGTATTCGGCACCGACCTCCGAGGTTGTCTTCCAGTAGTCCAGAGTGAATCTGCACGTAACGTATTTCTGGAATGCTAGGTTGGCAACTGCAACAGAGCCCAACAAGTTCTTTTGGTCGGGTGACAACCAGACTCTCTCGAGGCGGACAGGCAGTGACTTGCGGATGGGGGTATCGGCGGGGTGGTTTGCCGTGACGATCTCCCACTCGAACGGTGGAGTGCGAGCGTTCTGGCGTTCTTCTCCAGGGAAGGGGTACTCGGTATCACTGTCGTAGGCATCGACCGGCGAGGATCCGGCACTGACAGCGAGCGGCCGATCAACCTGAAGGAAATGGCGGACATGTTCGAGGTGTGAATCGAAGTGAACGGCCTTGGAAAAGGTCGGGGTGCCAGGCATGCTGGATGGCCGCCTGCGAGCAGAGGCGGGGCGGAGTGCGGGTCTGACGAGCTCTCCAGACTTCTTGCGTACCATTGGCGGCTTGTTCTCGAAGTTGTTACCGTCCGAATCGGATTCTGAGCCAGTGATGGAAGCCGACTCCATTACTATTCTGGGCTCGGTACTGGATCTCACATGGTTGACGCGGCGGGCGACCGTCTGAGCGAGGGCGTCCAGGGCGCTGGTACTAAAGCTGGTGGGCAAACCCTCCTTGGGGAGGTCTTCCTTGGTGATGAGAGATAGTGCGGGTTGGTCGAGCTTGGAGCTGGTCGGGGAGGCTTCCCTCTTAACGGGTATTTGGCTGATGATGTCCTGAAGCTCCTTAAGATTGTCAATCTGCCTTCCACGCTCTGCGACGTCCTCCTCTTCGCTTCCCGAGTCGGGTGGTGAGATGATGGCGCCCTTGGGCATGCCTCGCTCGTCTGTCAATGGCGGCGGTGATTGCCTCACACTGCTGCTGTTGGTGGCCATGCCCTTCAAATCGTCCGACGTTCCTGGTGGTGTAGGTTGGTCTGAGTTGCCATTTGTTGTGGGAGCACCTGCTGCCGCTGCCGGCGTTCTCCTGTGCTTGGTGAGGTATGATGCTGACCTTGGTAATGACGGTCTGGGGCTGGACTGGAAGGAGGAACGTCTGCTCACGTCGGGCGATGACGGTGCTGAGCTTGCTGGCGATCGGTGGTGGGAGGGTGGTGTGTAAGGCATTCCCGCGGTTGTGTACGGAGAATGTGGTGGATGAAGGTGTATGGTGAGAAAGTTGGCTTCGTGCGCCCGGCACGGCGTAAGTGTGGCGGCTCGAGGATAGTGGCGGAAAAGCAAATAGGTATCAATTCAGCGAAGAATTAAGGTGAGACGCGGAGCGGCCGAGGATGAGCGAAGAGACGCCGGTAGGAAATTAGGATTTCTGTGTTATTGGAAGGTTCCCGTCAGCTCTGTCGCGGCCATGGGAGACTTTAGGATTATTTAGTCGGGTAAGGAAATCGGTTGTGGTGCATCTATTCCGATGACTGAACTGGTAAAAAAATAAGGGAAGAAAACGAGGTAGAGAGAGTGGGAAAAATCTAGGAAAGAAAAAGAAGCTGATGGCTGTAGCGTTGGTGGCTGTGGGAAACGCAATTCCCGCGATTAGGGATCAAGAACAGGACTAAGGAAAGAGGCAAGGCTGAGAAAGTGATATGGCAATGAGAAGAAAAAAAGAGGAAAAGCGGTAAGCAATGATGACGAAGGTGGTGATGTATTTTTTTGTTGTTTTTACAGCTGTATTACGTTTTTGTGTAGGAGTCGCAGTTGACCACTTACATGGAGGGAGAGAAAGGTCGAGTCAAGGAAGGCGGGCGACTGTCGGGTTTTCTGCTCTGGCAATGTTCCAGCAACAGGGCAAGAAACTTCCGTCGTATGTTTGGTGAGGAGGAATGTCGGTAGCTGGGGAGGAGGGTCCCGTGGAGATGTCGTCGAAGCAAGTGGAATGCAATGACGAGCTGGGGAAGGACGGGGACTCGAGTGTCTCGAAAGGAAGAAGGGGCCGATGGGAGGCTCAGGCGAGGCGATGAGACGTCCCTGCACGGTGGCTTGCGACGTTCGTGGGGATCGTATGGTCGGTCAGGTTCTGGGTCGAGCTTGACTGATCGAAAAGAGGTAGAGGGTTAAGGAGACCAGCCGAATAGGTGCAAAACTATGGGGGTCAATCCTTTCCTTCCGTGCCTTGGGTCGTGACAGAGTTATGCCGTTGACTCTCTTTTTTTTCGGTTGTGATGTCTCGTTCTTGGACAGGATGGGGTTGGGTCTGTCTGTGTTGGAATTCTGTTCCTGCTCTTGCTTCGGGATGCAAGTGTCGTGTGCCAGGAAGGATGCAAGAAGAGCAACGGAAAGTTGACTATCTCTTGAGACGACTTTTTTGTGCCGTGGATGTTGAGGATGTTGGACTTTGGTGTTTGGAGCACACAAAGATTGGAGAGAGAACAAGCTGGTGGGCGGCTCCGGAGGGAACGGAGTGGTTTTGAATGGCGAGCGAGTTCCGAGCACCGCAGTCCGCGCCCAGTACAAAGTACCTCAGCAGAGCGTGGGAGACTGGGGGGGAGGCGGCGGTAGCCAGGTGTGTGTGGTGTGTGGTGAGTGCCAGTGGTGGTTGTGTGCAACACCACCGCCGCTCCCAGCAAGAAGAGACAGGGAACGAGGGAAGAAAAGCTACCGGTACCAGGCACCTCTCAGTTCGGGTTGGTCTGGTCTGGTCTGGTCTGGCTGGTTTGGTTTTTGTCCCAGCACACACACCCACGGTGCCGTGCCACGCCCCCAGCAAAAAGAGACGAGCGAAGGACTAAGACTAGGACCAGGGTCAGCGATGGGCTGCAGAACAGAGCGGCGACAGAGAGAGAGCGAGTGCAGTTGAGGAGAAGGTGGGAAATGCGTGCAATGTGTGGCAGACGCCAGCCAGCAAAAGCAGCCACTTTCCCACCTCACTGCACATACTGCGTAGATATCCGTACTCCGTGCCTCTGGTGGTAGTGCGTAGTGTATGTACACGCCCTCTGTTCCCAGGCGGCGGGAGTTGTAGTAGCACGTACCTGATGGTCAGGAGCATCCCTGCAAGTGCGAGAGACGGCGAAAAAGACCAAAAAGACCAGGGTGGCCATCGGGGGGGTGATCCTTGGTATGGGCGTGGACGTGTTCGGTCAAGCAGTGAAGCAGGGGAGGCCGGGGGAGCACCAGAGTGTGGTGGTGGTGGAGAAGGATGTTGAGTGTGGGAGAGAGACGAATACTCAAGAGAAGACGAAGGCGAGGAACATGGCGCACAGCTGCTGCTGCTGCTGCTGCACCTCACAGCTGCTGCGAGCAACAAAAAGCGGGTACATCAAGGAGTACGTACTTACTTCGTTCATGGCACCGGGGGAAGGAGGGAAGGAGAGAAAAAGGTTGGGGTGTGGCTGGAGCAAGATTCGACGCTAAGCAGCGCGGCGGCGACGGGGTGTGGGGCCCGCCAGACCAGACCGAGAAAGGAAGAGCAGGAAAAAAAAAATTAGGAAAGACCGACCATCCAGCAAAAAACTAAACAAGACGAGGCGACGCTGCGTGGGATGGTGGCACGGAGACGGCAAGCCGGCTGGGCTTTGGGCTATGGGCTTTGGGCTCGACAATTGCTGCTTGCGTTGAGGACTGCCCTTTACAGAGAGAGTACTGAACATAGGTACCTATCAGTTGGGTACGGATATCATTTTGCCTGTCTGCTGTGGCATGGCACTCGACCCGGCTTGGATTGCCTCATTGTATTCATTCGTCCATCAATTCATCCATAGCTATGTACAAGATGCAGAAGATGCACTCGGGTACTCCAAGGTCTCCAAAGTACCGTCTGCAGAACATGCCCGAGGCCGCAAGGTATCCTGCCTGGGGGAGCTTGCTGACGATCCATGGCAACTAAATCCTGCATGTCCGTCCATCACCACCGCCAACACCATTTGCTGCTTCTCCCGTTGTTGGTCGTCCACCATGGAGACAGGTGGAGGGGGCCGACACGCACGACACGACAAGAATGCTCCGCTGCAAGCTACCTGACACTGACCGTCTTGTATCATCTGGACGTGGGGATTTTCATCTTGGCCATGGAGAAGTGAGAACCTGAGAGGAGAGAAAACGGCATGGCGTTGGCGTCATGTTGGTGGTGCAAGAATGGCAGAAGAGCGCCAACGAAAGCCAGAGCGAGCATCTGTTCTGTATCCATACCTATTCTGAATTATCTGTAGGCGCTGGCAAGCCTTGCTGCAGTCACGCCCTCCCTCCCTTTCTGTTACCTACCCGTAGGTATTGCTTCTCAGTCTCTCCTTCGCCTCCCCGGGAGCCCCTTCTGCCACAGTTTAGCCCAGTACAGTAGATTGGCAACTGGCCCAAGACTTGGAGAAGCCCGAGGCGGAGGCGGAGGCGGAGACGGCGGCGGGCTGGCTTGGGAGGCTTGAAGATGCGGGTGGTGGACTCCAGGCCTGGTCTTGCAAGTTGCCCAGTTCGCATTGCATCTGGCTGATGCCTTTCCTTTCCTACCCTACCAGTAGGTATGTATTTCCTTGAACGGATGAAGAAACATGTGTGAGATGGATGCATGGGTGTTTGGCCACTGGGCAGAATCTCTTCTAGATGAGCACGGCAGCTTTTGCTCACGGTAGATGTCAAATGGGAGGTGGGATGAGAGACAAGACAATCATCGCTCTCTGAATGTCTGTTCCATCTTTTCCCCCTCCTTTCTCTCCTTCCCGCAATGATCGATGGCTGCTA
The DNA here is from genome assembly GCF_030867605.1 of Colletotrichum paranaense. NCBI lineage: Eukaryota > Fungi > Ascomycota > Sordariomycetes > Glomerellales > Glomerellaceae > Colletotrichum > Colletotrichum paranaense. The sequence continues at coordinate 4,616,045 of NW_026848960.1, read as the reverse complement.
CCGGCCGGTACCGTTGAGGCCGTCCCCCCTCCGGTATCGAGGGTTTCTGGGTGCGGGAGGAAGGACGTTGAGGTTTCCGGTAGAGTCAGATCAGATCAGCGATGACCGACCGGGCCCTGGCCACCCACCCTCTCACCCCACCCTGCCTGTCATGTCCATAATCTCCACGCCTAGCCATGCCTGGCACGCCTATCCGTACTCCGTACTGATATGCGAATGCTGAGCCAATCCATGCCGCGACGACGCGCAGTGCGAGGTGCCGGGAGCGGACAAAGGTTGAAACATGAAGTCGCTGGAGGAGAGCAGGGACAGGCGGGGAAAGGTGAGGAAGCCAAAGTTCCGTCGGCTCGTAAGGTAAGCTGTAGCAGGGGCGGGACGGGAGGAGTAAGCAGTCCGGTCTGATTATGCTGCCGCCTTGGTTTCTTGGTTCTTGGTTTGCAGTGGTGGTGGTGGTGGTGGTGGTACACGTCTTCTCGGTCAAGGCCTCTACCTACACAGTAAGGTAAGGTAGACTGAGCAGTGACGGGAAGCAAGTGGCAGAGCAGTTGAGCCACAGCAACCTGACCACACACAGTGCAGAAAAGAACGTACCGGGATGACTAATGAGCAGTGCAGAGCAGACCATCTTTGATAGGACAGTACGGATCCCGGGTGGGTGCTTCCTTCTCTCTCGCAAAAAAAAGGAGTGGAAAACTTCAAGATGCGCTAGCAGGGATGAAGAGAAAAACGTACCGACTGGGTCAAAGGTGAAAGAAATAGACCGGGGGCAGGAGCAGGGACAGGGTTTCTAGTCAATTTAGCGTTGGTGCTGATATACATACTGCCATACTGCGTAAAATAATGGTCCCATCATTCTCTCATCAAAGAGCATGACAACCCGCAGCAGCAGCTCTTTCTCAAGAGACTCAAGACTCGATAGCTTCGACAGTGGTAACCGTACTCTATCAGGTAGAGTAAAATTGGGGTCGGAGCTTGTCTGTACGACACCACTGCTGCAGAATGGCCTGAGGTTTCGGTTCCCGTCTCAGTCATTAGGTGCCAAAGAAAAAGTTGGAGAGCAATGCAACGTTGAGAGTTGTCAGATTGGTATCGAACTGCTCATGCCGGAATCATGCCCATAGAAGCTATTGGCCTATCCTATCCGTATCCGCAGTCGACACTGATACATTGTCGAGAGTATACATCTTGGCGCAATGTGCGGGAGTCGAGAGTAACAGGTCCGTTCTTGTCTCGTTCCAATATCGACCGACAAATCGAAAAGAGTTGGGACGGAGAGAGTGTCTAAACTTGGCATCCCGCCGCCTAGCAGAGCATCGCGACGCATCCAGTCGGCTCAAGTTCGCAGGTGGTTGGAAGACTGAGGCAGTTGACGATCAAAGTGTTTGCGGCTCCAGCCGGACATTGGTCTCGAGAGTTGTTGGCCCGGCACTACCCCATACCTGCCTCCTTGAAGTTGTATTAGCCTTTTCCTCAACAGTCTGTATCCGTAGCACCGTATTTCGTGCTTGGTGATGCTCCCACCTCTCTGCTTGCTCTAGCTGATTTTACCCCAGACCATCGAGCCGCCGTTTGGTCTTGATCGTTCTCAATTAGCTTCGCCATGTCTCGAATCTCGTTTGCATCAGTGGCCGCCATGCCGCGGCATACCTCATCCCGTACTGAAGACACTGTTGGCAGGGCGGCTGGTATGAGAGAATGCCGTTTCCATCGTCATCGTGCCGGGGACGGAGATTATGGCGCCCTCTTGTCTCTCTCTGCAAAGTCTGAGGTGCGTGCCTTCCCTCCTCTCCCGGCTCTCGCTTGCCTTCGGCACTGTACACTTGACACGGCCCCACGTCGCTTTCAACACGGGCAGAGGGCAGCAGCGACCGACCCCAGTCGGCTCAGCCCAGGCCAAGCAGCCCAGGCCCATGCCGCAAAGAAAGAAGCGAAGACGCAGGCACAGACCGGCGCAGGCAGGCCGCAGGCGAGCAATGGCAGGCAAGGCAGGCACTGAGGCAGGCAAGGAAGGCATGGGTTCGCGTTTTGGAAGCAATGGCCCTGCCCTACCTCTACAAGTATGTATCTGCCCTTGCCCTGTCCCTTCCTTCCTGTCTGCCCGGGACCGGAACTGAAGTCCTTGCCCGCGCGCACTGCTTGCGACACCCAGAACAAGCCATAGAAGGGACAGGGCAGTCTCGTAATAGACGAAACAAGCCCCAACCATTCCCCCCAGTACCTGATCTAGGTATTATCCCCCCAGTACAAGGAAGCTTCCATTATCGGTCATTTCACGATGCTCGTTTGGAACACACACGGATGGGGAACCCAACTCTCAGGCGCAAAAGATCCGGTGAAAAAAGTTCGTAAAAGTTTGGGTCGAAGGAAAGAATGATGTCATTGCTGATTGAAATTGTCATTGGCGGCAGGTGCACCTACCATCGTCGTCGCGTCGTCCGCCCGCTCTTTCTCGCTTGACTGGGCAGTTAGCTTGCTTCCCTTGCCTCTTTTGGGTGCGTGCCTGCCTCGCAGCTCCAAGGCGAAGACGCAAAGCATCGTGAGTTTTTAAGTGGGGGAGAGGAGCTGTCCTTAGAGGTACTCCTCGTCGAAACAACACTTCACTCCCACTCCCTCTCCCACTCACGATCCAGCCACACCACGACGTGTGGCCCACGACGGGTGCACGATTTCTCGGGTCGCTAGCACTCCCTTTCTATCCGATTCGGCCCACGATCCATATCGGCGGATAGCCAAAGCCGCACATTACATCACCTTCAAAAGTTTGGCCTTATCTCGACCACCTCGTCTTATCAGAGACGTTTTACCGATATCTTCCATCCTTATGGCGTACGTTATCATGAATCTCGAAGCCACTAGGCTGCCTGACTGGATGTCTTTTGTACGGAGGGTGTCAATCAGACTTGTGTCGGGCGAGGCGCGTCTCGGTCGCGTCTCACTGTCAGCATGCCTTCTTTGCACCCTCTGCTTTGTCTCTCCAATTACACCGCCAGCCTGGTTCTCAAAAGACACTGAGTGTTGCCGTCGTTGAAGGATGGACGTGGCCACGACTCGAGCAAGCGTTCGATATCGATACCAAGCCCTGCTCAGCTCGAACTTTATCAATGATTGGGGCAACCCACCTGGGGATTCTGGGAAAACTTGACCCGCCGTTGATACGCAGCAAAGACAAAAAGAATTGGCTCCAGAATCTGCCCCCCCCCCCCCTGCGGCCCCGTTCTGATGATCTGATCGGCCGGCGCCCGTCCGCAGACAATAACGGAGCGAAATAAGGCCATGCCCCCGGGTCCTCGCCTGAAAGCAATGGCGACACGAAGCAGAACCAATGGTGGAACCAACACTCGAGACACTGGACGAAGATGGGGGATGGGAACATGGATGTGAAGGACAAGGAAGGGACAAGCAAAAGAAGACTGGTAAAGGGGGAAAACGATACCAGTTCGGTCCACATTCCAGCCTTTTCCTACATTCCATCCAAAGTGGTTGTCTCCGCAAGTTTGCTCTGGAACTATTCTCAACAAGGCCGAACCCATGACAAACATCAAACACTCCTGCGAAAAGCTTCGTTTCCTTTGGCTATGCTATTGCTTTGGGGGCCGATCTACCATTACTGGAATGCACTTGGAAGCAGAAGCAGGCCAGGGACAAGACAGGCAGAAGAGTCAGAGTCAGTGTCGGACAATACCTGTTGCACTCTCTTTTTCTCTGGGTGCGGGCTAAGTTTTGACGGCACGTTTGTGCGTTGTTTGCGCCGTGTCTTTGGAAGCGCTAAGACGACGCCGACCCGCTCTGTCGCTGATGACTGATGAATCCAGGGAATTGTGTGTCAGAAGCGGTACGAATAGTCAGTCGCTCTGTCAGCCACAGGTTGCAGCTGGACTAGGGCTGGCGATAGCAACGACACCGATGCCGGCATCAGCTTTTATCGATGGTGGCCGTTGGCACGAGCTACCCTACCGGCGCCTGGTATGGATGGCATAGACATTGTTGATGCCGACGCTGACGGTAGTAGTGCAACTACGAGATCTTGACTACCTATAGTCCCGTATGCGGAGCGGCTGCCTGCATCGAGAGCCAATTGACACATCTCGTTCTGATTAGAGACTTTGGCTCCCACGCTCCATACTGGCGGCAACGGCGTGAAGAACTTTTTGTCGTCAAAATGTCTCATCTCGGCCAAGAAACGGCTGGGCGAGGGTTGAGATTCCTAGACCAGCATGCTGCTACGTGTGAATGAGTCGCCCGAGTCGTGACAGAAATGGCGCAGATGCATTGTGGCACTATAATGCGCTGCCATTGCTGATGGTTGCATTGGCGATGGCGATAGCAATGCATTTTGCTTGTGTTACTGTCACCGCTCTCTTGGACACGACTCTTTCTTCACTGATGCTGTTGGGCTGCCCTTGTGCATCGGCGATGAGCGGAGCACTGAGAGGCAAATGCTTCTCACAAAATGTCTCGCCAATGGCAATAATTCGTGCTCCTTGCAAAGTACGTTTCGATTGGGGTAAGAGCAGGCACCGCTATGGGCATTTGGCGGCTCAGGTATTGCCCCAGAAAGAACAGACGAAGCGCGAAAGCGACAGCAACAACACAACACGCACGGAGCGTATTCTCAGAGTGGCCCGAGCTGTCGGCAACAATTCTCACTGGATGGGCAGACGCTGGATCACCAGGGTTATTTTGTTAGATGATATGTCTGACGCCTTGATAACTGCGGCGTATGTTAGTTTCCAACGTCGACGAAGAATCTGCATTGCGGGCTTTTTGCTTCCTTTTTTTTTTTTTTTTTATTCACTTTCTCCGTAATCCATCTGAATCCGTATTCATCGCTTCAGAAGTGGGGACCGGAAACCGGGGCAGGCCGCAGGCCGTTGGGATGGGATTTTGGCCTGGAACTCTTGCCCTCGCGAGTCGCCGCAGCACCGCACCTCCCGCATCCACCGCACCCGTGTTTTGGGAAAGGACGGAGACGACGGGGAAGGAGCAAGTGGGATGGAGTATGGAGTACGTATCTATGTACATACTTAGACGCGGAGACGACGACGCGACGGGATGGGGGATGATTCAGCAGGAAGGACTAAAGGAAATGGAGTGGTTTACCGGTACCATTTTTTTTACCGAAAAGGAGGGAAGGAAACACGACTGACCAACCAGCAGGCGGTATCGTGGGAAGGACCCAAGAGGACCCAAGGCTGTCATCGCAAAAAAGAGAAGAGGAAGGAGGGAAGGAGGGGCAGTTACGGAAGGAAAGAGCAGGGGGTTCCCCCCACCTGATGGACTCAGTCTGGCCACCCCCCACCAAAAAAAGAAACTCACCAAAGAAAGGCAGGAAACACTTGAGCCTTGAGGTTTCTTCCCCCACCAAAAAAAAAAAGTGAGAATGAAGTCAATTCCCGCTGCAACATCACATCGCCCGCCCCGACCGCACTCCACCACCCACATCCACATTTTATCCACAACCACAAGCCATCGCTCATTCACGGACCTCACCGGCACGGACTCTCCTTTGCACTCTCTCTGGTGCGCGGAGATGCCGCTCACTGCTCCTATGCTTATCCATATCCATTACCGTCGGCACCGTGTCACCTCTACATGCCAGCCAATACCATAGCACCAGCTGCTTGCTGCTACACCAAAGCCTACATACTACCGTCGATACAGTCTAGGTGGGACTGTTCAGGACAGGAAATGCCTTCAAACAATGCCCAGCAAAGCACCAAGCATGCAGAAAAACGCAACAAGGCGTTGGCGCACTAGGACTAGCTGTCTTCGACATCAGTTGAAATCATCGCAGAATCGAACCAACACTACACGCACCCATCTCACAGCCATCCTATCACCACATTCCATCATGTGTAGTATCAAAGCAATTTCACCCATTAGAATGTTCCTCCATTGAACTCTCAAACGCCTTCACCCTCACTACATCATTCCGACCTGACCAACAAGACCGGGTTCCGCACCCAATCAAAGTTGGTATTCGACCCCTAGAAACCCTCACTCTTCTACTCAACGCCAGTCGTCCATCCAGTAGTAGGTATGATGCATCAAACGTTGAGCCTTTTAGAGTTGCAGCTGGAGAGTTCCGCCATACCACTGCAAGCTCGTTCTGCCACACTCTAATATATTGCCGTCGTCATCCCAAGAGTCGTCTTACTTCGCGGCGGCTTTGAAGCTTGAACCGACCCTTGGGTGTCTGCGGCCCAGCCCGCCCGCCACTACGAATCCCGAGCATTGCTCATCTGGTTGATGTGCCATCCTCTGGATCCGAACACCGGCACCGGGGCCACTGGACGGGCATCCTCCCTCACCACCTCCGTCTTCACCGGATCAATCTCTGGCCCAGGCGCCGAAGTCTAGGTCAGCAGTACCCTAAAAACGACAACCTTTACACGATATTGCCGCATTTTCGGATGCCAGAGGTGCATCCATTTTAGCCGTTGTACCGCTTCGGGCGGGGACCTATCAAAATCTCCAGTCTCCGCGCTGTGCAACACTCCGTGTCTTTTGTCATGACTTTTGTTCTGTCCAGCAAGCAAGGAACCCCACTACGAATACAACAAGAAATCAATACTCGGTCTTGTCGTCGCCTTTGGACTTTGGATTGCCAGGCAGCCTCTCGTCTCCCTCAGCCGATGGCTTGTGCGCAAATGCAGCCTTTTCTCAGGTCATCCAGTTGAACGGACGGAGTACGGATCTCCACTGGCCCATGTTCCCCATTCCCACTCACATACCTAAAGTACCTACATCCAGCATCCACTTCTATGCTCACATTCGGTACGGAGTACGGAGTAGGGGCTGCGACTGCGAGCACTCACAGCATGCACCCAGCGGCATGCAGCAAGGCATGGCTCCGGCCATTGTGACGAGTGGGAGCTGCAGGGGCTGAGAACCAGTCATTGAGCTGCATGGCCTCGCTTGAGGCGTAGAAGCCCACGTACGCCACCGCCATAGGTCCAGTCAAGCCCCTTCACTTACTTGAGCTTCTCACAGAGCTACCTCTGTCACAACCGGTTTGAAGACAGAAGGGCATCGTCAATCAGCTTTCGGCCTTTCGGGGACTTCTTCGCCCAGACCCAGGGTGTACGACATGGGTATCAAACGATGCAAATGCTCACTGGCCCCTTCCAAATTCGTGCAGAACGCCCATCGACATTCGAAAGCGCCATGGCACGCATGGCAGGATCTCTCTGGTGGGGAATGGCTTCACCAAGAGCTCCATCCGGCTGCGCTTCAGCCTTCGTCGGATCACGCAAACTGACAATCCACCTCGCTCTCAATCTCGTCTCTTATGGATATCAGCGCATGTGTCAAACTATTACTCACAGCTTGCATTCTGGGGAAGCATGCGCGAGGTGCCCTTGGCCCATTGCCCCTCACTTTCTCTCTTATCATCTTCTCAAGCGAAGTGTCCACTGTATGGCATGGTACGTTGATTAGCAATCGTACGCATTCACTCTGACAGATGCCATCGCCCAACGCTCACCTTCACCCAATTTGGCCCCTCGACGGTCAATAGATGCCGGATCATCTTGGCAAGAAATCTGGAGATAGGGGACCCGAACGATATCACCCCACACCAACAACTCGCACACAGCACAAAGCTAAGAGTGGCCGGCGACTCAAGGGGCTGCATCTCGCAGCCAAGCGTCTTGTTAGCGCCTCTACGCTGCACACCGTGGTAAAAATTCGCGGTTGCTTGCTTGCTTGCTTGCTTGCTTGCTCGTCTTGCGTGCCATCACCCAGGCACGCCTTGCGCCTCTGGATTAACGACACCTCCCGGGCACGTCTCACCGCGTCTCGTTATCTTTGAAGTCGCAATCCGAGATGCCCAAAACGCACATCGCTTACCCCTGATTCGCTGCGCAGTCAAGGTGGCCCCTGCCACCCTCACCTAGTCGCCCATCAAAAGATGCTAAATTTGCCCCTGCTCATGGCATCTCAACAAGGATCTCATCGTGGCCCGCCCGTCACTGAAGCAGCAATCCTCGAACAAAGCACGCAAGCCATTGTGCAAGCCACACCTATCGGGAGCCGGATGGCGGGGCACACTTACAACCTAGGCCAGCTGCGATGTCAGTATCCGTACACGGGGATCAGCAGTTCGGTGGCCGTCTGTCAATCGACCGGCCGGATACCTGGACGGCCCGTAGTTGACGGCTCAAAGCAGAGTGCGGCATCCCTCCTACCATCGCTCGATCTTCAGATCTGCCTCGCTTCAATTCCCTCTCTACGGAACTCGTTCGGTCTGACGTAGAGCTTGCACAATGTACGAGACCTGCTCAGCCAACTACGGTAGCGAAACCAACAAGACCCTGCGGGATGACGAAAGAGATTGCGTCAAATACAATGGAGATGTTGAATGCTAGCCCCAGGTCACACGCCTGTCACATCAACTGATCTGATGTTGACTACGAAGAGACTGAGGTTCATCCTGCGCCCTTGGCTTCTGATAAGGGTCCCTTGAACCTGGTTCCGAGAGCGGACCCGAGACGCAACCCGAGTCGACTAACCTCATCCCGAGCATCAGGCGATGATCTGAGGACACACATTCCATGTTACAATGGCGTCTCTGTCATTTTTTTGAGATGGCGGATGGCGCTTTTTCACCGCACGCAGTCTAGCTGCCTACTCCGCAATAGGTCCCCTAATCCAACGAGACCCTACCGACCCTTATGTGCAGAGGACCCTGAAGTCTAGCTAGCTGCAGTGGCCGGCCAACTTCTGGGCGAAGATCGACGCAGAAACGTAGTCAACGGCTTTGGGATACGAACTGTTCCCGTTACCCTACCGCAGTGCGGATAACTCGCGTGCTCGCTTGAGCTTCGCAACCGCGGCAGAGTTATCCCCATGATCGCCGACACTACACGCTATCAAGACTGACACTAGTGACCCACGTTTGATAACAACGAACCGATCATAATCCATCTGACTGTATCGAGATGCGAAGCTGCAACATTGCATCAAGAGAACGCAATCTGGCCTTGAACTCTGTCTTTGCACATGCTTGATGCGCATTCCAGGGAAACGCCGGCTATGAGCGGTGGTCTGATGGTTGACAAGGATCATCATATCATCCAATGTTGATTTCTTACAGCTTTGGAGCACCGGGGATTTTTTGCCTGACACCTAGTGGCCCGGTCCCTCTCAGCTTCATGCTCCGGTCCTGGCAAAGCTCCTGATTCGTCACATTGTTTCGTTGGGGACGGCTCGATGGCCTCAAATGGAATGAACCAAAGCTCGGCATCAATTCGCAGGAAAGACGAGCAACGATGGTCGAACTCTGCTGCGTATCACGAATTCTTTGTTACCACGCGGCGGCGTCCAAGGTGGCGTTTTCTTCCCCAGACAACAGACTTCTCCTGGTGTTTCCAGACACCGCCCGTATGTAAGGTTCCAGGGGTTCAGGGAGGGAGTGTAACTTTAGACATCTCCATGTCGCCAGCCTGACTCTTGCAATCAAGTCACTCACTCCCGAGGCAAAGGCGAGTTGTTGGTATTGTCAGACCATTGATCTAGATTTCGAGCGCATGCACCTCCGAAAACCGAACAGAGGAGAAGAACACATATGTGGAGATCTCACCTCGGCCCTGGGAACATCCCATTGTCAGATCTCGCTCTACGATCGACGCTGGAGACCGGAGACGGAAGATCATCTGGTGATGAATGACGGTCTTCAGCATCAGTGAGCGCCACATATGCCCGACGCCCCGAGCGATCGGTGAATCGGATACGGGACAAGGTGAGGGTTTGGATAGGCCCCAGACAGCGCGAACACAGTGTGGATTTCTAGGTGTGGCGACCGTGCCTTTCGAACGACAGAGACACTGTTTTCGTATGTTCCACTACAGGTGCGCTGCGCCTTACTGAACTGCGAGGAACGAGTGCTCGCAGGATACAAGCAAAGACCTGGCCATATCCCACCGATGCACGCTCAACACTCTACTTTGGAGAGGCGCCCAGTCGAAGCCATTGTCGGGGGCTTCTTCAACCTCTTGAGTCAGCTCTATGTCACATAGAAGAGACGAGAGCATCGATCGAAAATCAAGGGGCGGTGAGGCTGGCAAACAGCCAGCAAACATCATCTTTGGCCAAGCATCCCACGTCGCGAGCGAGTCGAGACTGGACGGAACCTCAATTAAAGTTTGTGTCTTGATCTCCACTCGGCGACGAGGCGTGGAGGAAGCCGGCGGAGCGCAGGAGTAGACGACGAGACCAGGGCTCGGCTTCCGAGTCGCTCCCGGCGCGCGTCAGCTTCCGGATCTTCCGTGCCAGGCGATGCTCAGCCCATGGGAGCAAAGTACGGATACGGAGCACATAGACAGACATGGGGCATGCCTGGCGAACGGCCCCATGGCCTTAACCAATCACAACTGCAGCGCTACATGTCTCAACGCCAACATAGTACGTGGTTGTATGGACTTTGGATCTTGAACACTGTCTGTGTCCCTTTGGGGGGGGGAACAAATAAAAGAGTTCGAATCTAGGTCACTTTCTATTTTCTGCAGCTCAACAGCCGGATCTCCCTCGCAGCACAGCTTGTGACCGCACTCGACAGATCAAGCAGATCAGAGAAGTATGGAATCTTGTGGTTATGTCTTCTCTGCTAAAGAGAGAAAGGGCCATGAAGGAGTCACGGCCAACCCGGAAAACAGCAGCCTGCTATCCAACAAGTCGCCTTTATCCTCAGAATCTTGCTGGGTTCTCCAAACCATGTGCAACCTGAATCTCCATTGGCCAATCAGGCTGTCGCCCGACAGCATTCAACTCGGGGCCCGGCTCCCATTTGACGTGTCGCAGGAGGAGGCGTCGAATGCGACCATACACAGCTACATGGTTCCTTGGTTGTCTTCAAAGCCTCCGGGGAAGAAGGAATCATGCCAGAGCGGTGTGTTTCGCCCAGAAAACCTGCCTGGAATCATTCCTACTTGTTCCCAGCACGTCTTGCAGCAATCATCTAGCTGTAAATCAGCCTGCACTAGAATCCGGGCTCTGATGCGACTGCCTGGGCGCCCCGCAAGATCCGGGACAAACAAAGCTAGAATGACCCAAACCCAAAATCGTCAGACTTGATAGCTTTGCAGAAATCCCACGTCTTAACTCGGAGGGCACGGTTGTTTGCGGGGGTATTCCAAAGATCCTGTCAGAAGGCTCACGGGATCAATTTCGACTGCACCGGCCTGGTCCCGCGTCCGAGGCGACTCGAATGACTTGTACAAGTCATGACGCAATTCATCACCAGCTGATACAAATGGTGCCAGACTTTTCACTATCAACGATCACGGCGAGGTGCGTTTTTGTGAGGGCCGTGGGGGGGAATCGCGATTACAGACGTGTCGTTTCGTCCTCGCCGTCGCCGTCCCATTTCAAGGCTACATGTCAAGACATATCGCTGTTCGCCCTGTTCATCGTCAGGCACAGAACCCAGACTTGTCCAGTCTAGTATCCATACGCCCCCTTCCCGTGCCACGCAACGGCTGAAGGAGGCACCAACCCGCGTGGGTCGCGAATAGAAGTGCCCCACGAGACTCCGGATGATGCCAGGTGACCGGGACGGATCGATGAAGCAGAAGCGACATGCTATTCTCGAAGTGAATCCGGTATTCTGGCTTCCAAGTGCAGCCTCCGGGTTTGAGATGCCGCTTTGAACCCTTTAGCAGGCAACATGCGAAGGTTCAACCCTGATTTTCCGCCCGAGTTACGGTGCATATGCCTCGGAGACAATAGCTTCATCCTCTGTTCTCACCAGTGACCACGTCGTTGGCTCCAGGTCTGTCTCTGAAGAGGGTGCGGTGCTTGGTCAAGCAATCGAGTCACTCCGGTGTACCTCGCCGCGCAAGTCGGAATGCGTCGCAACCTTACAGATACGACAATGGAGGTCGGGGGCGTTTCTCGACCGATGACGAGCCCCACCGATCTGCACGAAGTCTGCCAGAACGAGCCGGGATGCTGCCAACTTTCGCACGCGAGGGCTGAATCCATCAGACTAAAAAAAAAAAAAAAAAGATACCCATGGTTGTGTGGCCTTTGCATACATGCAGGCATGGCATTACTCTGATAAGGCCTCTCAATGGCCCTCGCTTGAGCGGCCAGGGCCAAAAAGGGCCACCGATGAAGAAAGGTCTCTATACTAATGAGACTGGGGAACGGAGGACATCCTCTTGTTCGAGAACGCAACATACACAGTTAAGACGGCAGCAAGGATCTGATTGGCAATTTTGGCCCCCATCTCCGGTGTCAGCCCCAGAACCTCATTCCATCTGTGCCGGTGAGACAAGAGGAGGATGGCGTACAAAGGACGGATAGGTACACACAAACGTCCCAGTACTTAGGAAGCAGGTTTATGGGAAATGAGGGCACACGATCTGTACTCTCGGAAGTCTTTGACAGCAGCATCATCATTACCGTCACCACCATGGTCATCTGACTACAAAGTTCCTTGGAAGAAACCCGGGAAACACAGCGTGTCGACCGAGTATGGGCTGTTGATGCGTGAGACTCAAGTCCAGGGAACCCGTCCTCTCGACAATAATAGTCTTCCCGTATTCCGTGGTTTGCTGAGACGGGAATTGATGCCCGCAGGCTTCGGTACACGCCGCACGTAAAGTTGTCAAGACTCAAGAGTGCGGAGCGTTAAGGAGGATTTGCTCCGGAAACAGCCAACCGCAAGTCAGCACAGCACCACAGCAAGGCAGCATGAGCAAGGCAATGGTGATGGGAAAGCCAGCATGGGCCCATGGTGCGATCTCAACGTACCATTGCTTATTATCTCGGCTCGGTCGATACTCCATACTCGATACATAGGACTGCGGTCGGCTTCATCTCAACCCATCACTCCTGAGTTACAGCTCCAACTTCCAAAAGAGCCATCAACCTTGCATCAAACATGAAAGAATGTGGGCACCAAACGGGTCATATCCACCGAAGAAGCTCAGACTGTATCCCTTGAGTCCTTTCACGTCAACATCTGGCTGCCATATCCGGAGGTTCAGATCCTCAGTGGGGGAGGGGGTACTGTGGCTCTCAACTTGGAGTCTTGACTCTTCTCCAATCTCCATCTCGTCTCTCTCTCCTCATCTGTCGTGCCCCCGCAGGAGAACGGAATGGGGGCAGTGGGCACTGCGGCAGGGAGTCACAAACATGGGCAAAAGAGGCAGGCCGTCGATATCCTCACTGGGCGTACACCATTTTCTACGCACGAAATCTCTTCACTGCGTCTACTCGTACGTACATGGGTTGCGCGTGCCTACGCTGCTACGCATCCTGGAAAGGGCTAAATGACGTAGTGACCCGTTTCACGGCCCTCAGCCGTCATCGGGCATTTACGTGCAAGATCGAGTCTTTCTCTCATGAACTAGGCGCCTGGGGCTCTTAGCGGTACGCAGGGCTTAAAGTGGTCAACAATAGCCCCGTAGGCCCCCCTAACCAGCCCCCCACAACGTCGGCCTCTTGCTCCAACCACGCTGCCAGCTTTGTGCCGTTGCCGCCTCAGGCGGGTGCTGGCGTCCTTTCTACAGGGGAGACCACGGAGACCAAGGAGACTAAGGAGACCAAAAGAGGACTACAGGGGCGCGAAGGGGCAGTAGGCGTCTTTTCCGTGCGCTAGGAGCGTCCGCCAGAGCCCGCAGTTTCAGCAGTAGCATCCACTTCTATCTGAGGCTTATTAGCGAGCCGCGAGGAAGCCCGCAACTTGCGAGAAAACTGTCGACAAGTCTATCATCAGGCACTATTCCGGCGGCGTCTGGTCAAGAGGGGCTGTTCAGGTTCTCGAAATGGGATGAACGAAGTATGACCGGCCACCGGCCACTGACGGACAGTAGCTACCGGTATTCCCCCGGACGAGCGCAGTCTCAGCTTCCTCACCTTCAAAGTGTCGGACTGCGGTAGACAATGGAGATGGAGATGGAGAGGAGACGGAGAGGTTGCCGTACAGTCTTGATACCGGAGCTTTTCAAACAGAGATCACCGATGACTATGGAGTCGCTACATGTCCACTCCAGATGGACGCGGCATGGGTGGTTTGCAGTCTCCAGAGGCATCCCCATGGGCCCCCCCTCGCTCAACGGCCCCTCTAGGATGCGTCTAGAGTTCTAGATCACCAATGGAACCCATCAGGACGTCTCTCTCGAGCCTCCTGCCCGCCTGGGCTTTGGAAATTGCATCTGTAAATGGCATGGCCATATCGACCGAACACGAGAGGCAATCGACAAAGCCGTGCGAAACTCTGAGTGAACTGCACCCCGGTCGTCTCACCCCCTCCCCTGGGCGTTCTGGACATGCAGCATGCTCTTGGAATCAAATTGCTTGGGCATTTGGCACACAAAACACAATCTTTACCACTATGCGTGGTGCTGTAGACACTTGCTCCCGCCGCTTTCCTTTCTGACCGCTCCTTCACCGAGACCTCGTAGAGGCCTACCGAGACATTCACCGCGCATACACCGCACAACGCCATCGCAATCTAGCCAAATAAACCACTAGCCCACTGCATCTGGCATAACGGCAGTTCGGCACTCGAGGCTGTCGATGACTTCCTTGATATTTGATCAATCCCTTGCAGCCAAGATCGCCGTGTAATCTGAAGACGGTTCGAGCTTCATCGAGAAGACGGGACGCGTACCTCTCGCCCGGGGTTCGACCCCCAACCGGCAGGCCTCCTCGAAATATTTCGCTTGCGCTTCCACGTAGCGGCTTTGCCTTGGTTTTGAGATGCAGGCCACTCCCGCGTCTCATCAACAAGATGCTCGCATAGGCACCAGTGATCTGCCTGTCTGCCTATCCAGGTATTCGTTCCTTGGGGATCGAGTTGAAAGCGCCACTCTTCTCAGTCGAATTATCTCTTATGTGGCTGACCCCGGTGGCATCGAGCCACACGTAGCTGCGCCCCATGTACTACAAACATCACCCTAAACCAAGATTACAAGTGGTTTTGGGGTTAGGGCAGCCATCACACTTGCCATCACCCACCACGCCGCCGCAGTCGGACCAAGAGACTCGCCACTGGCGGCTACCGTGGCTTACACCTCTGTAGATTGTGGATGCCTCTGGATTTCGTTTTGGCTAACTAATATCCCTCAAAAGGGTGACCGACGTTCCATTGGACAATGGAACATCCTCGATATATCTCATGCGCAAGCTACTAGAGCTCGGGATTAGCACTCCCAGGCTTATCTTGGACAGACGCTCGATCAAATAGCGGTGAGATTCGCCTGGACTTTGTTCGAGGATGCGGAAGCTCCAATCAAGCGTTTGGTTGGCCAATCTTTCTTCACCTTTGAGGCTCAGACGGTGTTGGTCTACAGATCTACAAGATAGAGTTTCGTCCATTTGCCGGTGCCATGCTGGAACCGCGACCCACCTGCTACCGTGCGGACGCCGCCGTGTCGATCTAGGATGAGGCTCTTTATCAACTCTGGTCTACCTAGCCAGAAGCATCTTCACCGTGCCGCAAGAACACGCGAGGGCGTCTGCCGCACGGAAAGTTTCCTGCCGTGCACGCCGTAATGAAGAGATATACCTACGCCATTCCGGAGCGATCAGTCCAAGCTTTTCCAACGATCCGAAGATGGTGTTTACAATTTGCCATACAGGCCACGGATGCCTGGCCGAAGCCGCACCGAAGACCGATGGGCTGCGCACGAGATATAAGCATTACCATGAGGCCGGCAATGTGCATGAGCTGCTAATTTCCGCACCGCAGATGAGGGAACTTGTAAGATGTGAGAGGTCTAGTGATCTTTTGAGCCTGCAACGTCGGATTCTACACGCCAGCCGGGTTTGGCAAGCAGCACGAATGGCCCAGGGCAACGGATTCCATTCGTCAACATTAATATCTGCCCTAGCAAGATACGTGCGGCTTTTGTGTACAAATGTCGTGATACGGTTTTCAGCCCAGCATGACAAGTGTTTACCCCGTTTTCTCTTTCATATCATTCGAAAGTGGCACCGAAATCCTGGCCGTCTGAGCAGTCGGGACCTCGGAACACAGCATCTTCAGGAAGCTTTTCCGATTTGCTAGTCATCAAGCGAAACTGGTCATCTGACACACTGTTCACAATATAGAAGCTTGACTGAGCAACGCTTGGTATCACGATGAGGCAGTAAGACGGGAGCTCCCATCTGGACCCTCTAGAGTTAACAACCTAGCCGCCACGCAATACCTCGAGCTTCGCCATATCATACTGCACTGGGTTGAGGAAGACGATGACTTCGTACACACTACTCACACCCTTTACTTCCGACAGAAGTTCTCAACGAGGTTCTCGGATGGCCTCATTCCATTACTTTGACGGAATGTTGCACAACATTAGCCAACACACGATCTTCGGGCTTTGCCCAGACGTTCACCGGCAATGTTGCACAACAGAGAACACGCCTAGAGTGAGGAAACATAGTAATTGCCTTTGATATCCGCTCGGCGAGGACGCAATGCCTCTACATCGTACCAATGGGAGGGGATCTAACTACCCCGCATTCTCGAGGTCGGTGAGTTTACTTACTGCTCGTTTCACGCCCACAGCATGCAGTCAGCCTCAGGGACGCTGGTGGCATCAATATAGAATGCCATCGGCTTACTTCATGAAGCATTGCTGCAAAAGACTTCGCTGGCAATGTAATGGTAAGATCGTTTGTACGTCGCCACCCCATTGGTACTGGTCGTTGGCTGACTGGGTGTAGAGCAATGGCGATGTTACACCATGATGAACCTATTCGCTAGTCATGATGGGGATGACGAGCGACCGGACAGGACCATGGCATGGCGGTTTGTTAGGACTCGCCGCGGGCAACATCCAAACAGCCGGGCGTTTTTCTCCCAGGCAATGCCATGCCCGTTGATGAGACGACATTCAGAGGCAACATCTTCCATCGACCAACCAGCGTCTTGCATCGCTACCCCACAAACCTTCACTGCGACGACAACGACGTGGAAGCTCCAGTTGGCCATGCCATGTCGACCTTGCATTTCCACGGCGTCCGGTGGCACAGAGCAGCGAAGAGGCCGTTTCAGCATCGTCCCTAGTTCTCCAGGTCTAGCTTGGAGAAAGCGGGGAGACGGGCCAGGCGCTAAGACGAGACCTCTGGTCTCACGGACGTTATGCTTTCGAGGACCATACCACGTTGAACAATGGTTCAAGCCACCGACCTTCTTTGGGCGTCGACTGCCGCCCGCAAACCGGTGCTTTTCTAAATCGTCCGAGGCGTTTGTGTTGAGGTTGTTGCTTACTCAACGTGGTGGCGGGACACTGAAGCGGAGAGGTCGGCTGGGTTCACCGCTGTTGTCATGGCGTCTGAGTTTTCCCCGGAGCGGCGCCGGATGGAGCAAAGGGGGCAATCTCAGGATACGGCAATTCAGATTTGCTCCTTTTTGGGGCTTCCCGGTAGACCAAGAAGGGCATGCTTTTGGCCGTTTTAGGAGGGGGAGGTGTGTGTGTTTCGTCGACGAACTCTGGACGGGCACACGCTCACGCACGGCATGGGTGTTTTGTGAGTTAGACTGAACCTGGCCACTATCAAGACTAATCTGGAAGTTTGAGTCTGGGTTCAGTTTTTCAGGGTCCTTTCCTTGTTCAACATTGACTTTTCCCCAGGGCTGGGAACCTGGGGCAGTCTGGGGAACAGACCTTCAGCTACCGACGAGAGTTGGGTTGTATAGCTGACGGTCAAAGGTGGGGAGTGCTTGCGGATGTCTTGTGCTAAGCTTCGTAGTAGGATACGTTACACGCCAGCCATCTCGAGTACTTGCGCCTTTGTGCAGGTACTGGAGATGTGTGAAAAGAGCTTCACGGGCAAACCAGTTTGGTCTGGTTTCGACGCCCGCTTGGTTTGAGGCCTGGCAGTCAATCAAGCAAGAGCATGACAAGGACAATGGAGTCTGATGTCGTCCTCCACACATCCACACCAGATATCCACGTCGGCCTCCTATGCGAGGATGGGCAGCAGCGGGGGAGTTGCGATACTTTCATGACTGAAGCACGATCCGGGGATTGTCAACCGCATTCGATAACTTCTCTTGATAAGACGGGCGGGGAATTCCTGGGCTTCATCTGAGGCTGTAATGCAGACCGCAACGCAGCTCGATGGGGACGATTTCCATGCACCCTTCCCCATTGGAAATATCACTACGAGTTTAAAGGTGGAGATGCAAATCAGTCTCTAGATCGACCCCGCCTTTGTTGCTCCATGGTCGAACTCCTATGGGAAGCTCTAGCCGTGGCAGTAGCAGTAGCAGCACTAGCTTGAGCTCTGAGATGAAGGGCATGTAATCATGTACCGATTCTATGTTCACGGCCATAGCCAGCGTCGTGGGACAGGGGCCGCGCCGTCAGCACACCAACTCGACTCCGGTCGAACCCAGCGGCTCTTTTCTTAGCAGCCGCCTCGTGGGCCGTCTGATTGGACGGTACCCCTCTCTCGGATATGGCGTGCCTGTTCATAGTGGCTGGATGTTCTGCCTGGCGTCCTGCCCTAGCTGGTGATGGTAGCAGTGTGGCAGTCTACCAGCGGTAAGTGGTACTGAGTGGATGCTTGGGTGGGAAAGGTCCAAGGAGCGTTGAGGGAAGAGAGTGTTACCGGTATGTAGAAGATTGCCAATCCGGTGCTCCCGCGTCGATAGCGTCCCGAACGCGGCGATGAGTTTTGTGTGTTCTGGGACAGGACGAGACCGCAGCTTGCATGCAGCGGGGTCTTTCTCATCGCCTGTTGCTACGTTGGAGTTTGCCTGCCGTATCTGCGATGACAAAGCAAGTGTGGGTATGGGAGACCAGATGAGGCAGGGAGAGAGAGAGCAGGCAACATGGAGAATATTGAGACGACATGGAGAGACATGTGAATTGGATAGGCATTGGTGAGGCACTCGAGTCGACGAGCAGGCCAAGGCAGTCAGCGCGAACGTGGAGGGCTACCTGCATGCGGAGGGCATCAGAGAGGGGTGGAGATGGCGCCGTTTGCTGTTACCTTCCCTTGCCCTGCTGTGCGGGGAAAGGAACAAAAGGATACCTTATCGGGAGGGGAAAAGGGGGTTCAGTTGCAGTCGTCACTAACACGCGAGCGACAGGAGATGTGGTGAGGGAGAAGGGCGAGACAAGCACGAGACAACGCTTGACGCGGCGAGACAGTGATGTGTTTGGATGAGGGCGGGATCTTCAGCATTCTTGTGGCGCTGATGTGAACATAACGCGGGGGAAGCTTGTGAGATTACCTGCGTTCTGTCACTTCGCGAAGGCGTGTTTTGGTGGTCTGGACCGATTTACACTGGGGATTGAGATGGTTGAGAACAGGCGTGAGGTGAGGGGGCATCATCAGTCTCAAGAGACTTGGTCGTTCTGGATTCATGGAGGTGATGCATGATGATGGAGGTGAGAAATGAGATGCCACTGCGAGAGGTGCATGGCAATGTGGTCGGCGGCTGTGCATCGGGTTGGTAGTCGCACACGACTTCAACGGCTGTCGGTCGAACCAGCGCACCCGTCCGTCACCCGTGGGACCTGATATCGTGGGACTTCCGGGGTTCTCGGCGAGTGGGTTCGGGGAGGGGGCGCAGGGAGGCGTGGACTCGGCGGATATAACGGATTCATCGGGTCGCCGACGTTTAAACGGGGTGTTGAGTAGATATCGTGGCCGGAGTCATGCCTGTTGATGGTGTGGTGATACAGGACTGTTTACACTGCATACACAGTATCTCTTCCGGTGGATAATGATAAGTGGGATAGGCAAGTTTAGACGGGCTTTCTGATAAGTTGGTAAGACTATGGGGATAGTCTTTCTGGGAACACGAGAGATGTGACACGACAGCACGGATGGGGATTGAGGACTTGAGAAAGAGAGTTATGAGCCTCCGATGCCGGGGTTCAAGGGTTACGAGGCACGGGGAATGAGTGAAGTGAGTGAGGCTGCATTCCCCGGTTTCTCAGAGGACCCTGAACCCGGACCTACAGGCATATTTTGATAGCGTTTTTTTGAATGTGTGGTTCAGCTCTCACCGTGCGTTGGTTGGCTCGGGGCTGTACCTGTACTGCGTACGGAGAACCTAGACGTGGAAACTTGGACGTTGGAATGCACTGCACGGTCGTTGAGGGAATAACGTTTGCGTGGGCGGTGGATGGGATGGATTTTCTGGGGAAGGTAAAGTAAACATTGTTCGCTTTGGAGTGGCGGGTTGGGTTTGTAAAGTTGGTAGCAACTGGACTACATTTTCCACGTTTGATTGACATTTTCGACGCCACCTATTACGATGCCTCCCTCCGGCTCCGAGATGCAGAGTCAAAGTCTGATAAGGTGTTTTTTGCCCGACGATGGGGGGAGGATAACGGCAGCAAGATGGTACGGGTGACACAAAACATGGATGTATTCAATGGCACGAACATGGAGACGAGGGTGTAGACTGAAAAAAAAAAAAAAAGTCGGCAGAAAGCATTGTTGGCACGTTTCCAAAGTCTCTGTATCTGAACCGGACAAGCTTTTGCGGGGATTGAGTTGAAGGCTTGAAGTCAGTGCTTAAGTCGTTGAGTCTTTGTAACTCTGTCTGTTTGGTTATACTTTTCGCGGCTGATTTGATTTTTCTTTTCTTTCCTAGGTAATTACCTGAGCTCGATGGGTTTCCGGCGGCACGGACATGGACACACGTTAGATTTTGCGGGGAGGAAGAGGGTTTGTTGAATCATCGTGGGCATAGGTTCCCCGGCTTCCGGACACGGACGGGGGGCATGGGTGGGTGGGTATCGCTAGACCCCGGGAGCCTGAACGGCGGTAAAAATGAAAATCAGATTCGGCGACCCGGGGAACGTTTCTCGCTGATCCCCGTTCTCGCGTTAGGTATCAAGGAACTGAGGAACCACATACTAGAGTTCTTGTCGCGGCGGATGTTGGGGAGTAGAGACCATCTGTTGGGCTACGAGAAGGGGTAAACCAAAGTCTAGCGGGCGGAGGTATACCTCTTCTCGTCTGAATCGTCTGAATGTTTGTCAAAACCGCGCAGTGGCGATGGGATGCTGGAGTGGAGAAGATTGGTGTTTTCATGACTGTAGCTTTTGGTGATGGATGTGTGGGCGGGCAAGGTTATCTGGAGATGGTGGTTTGAACCCCCCGGGGATGTTCGGGCCATTTTTGATGAGAGGTTTGATAATTGACACATAATCTCGGCGCTTCTCTGTTGATGGTGGATATCACTATCGAGGCGAGCGGGTTGTGGTGCGCAATGTACGAATGAGGCGCAGATGTAGCCATGGGGAGTCAGAGATCAGACCAGTCTCGAACTTGGAATGGATGACTAGATCCTCGGCAATGGCATCGATGCTTCGTTTGGTCAAGTTGGTGGTGACAGTGGTGTTTCGAGGATGGCTGATGGGTTGCGGTTGCAGGCGCCACGGCTTACCGTTCGCCACGGGTGGAGAATGGGGGAGGCATTTTTTTTTTTTGGTTCTTTCAACACCACCTACGGCATCGATGTTACGAAGAGTGTAATGGGCGATGCCGGGTGGTGGGCGGAGAGAACCGCGTTGGTAAGGAGGGAGAGATGGGGGCCTCGTAATTGTGCAGATGAGTGAGGCCATTTGGTGATTGTCTGCTTTGTGAGATGTGAGGGCGATGATGATGATGCGTGAGAGGCTTGATGATGATGGAATATTCGAATTACAGCGAGAGTTTCTTGGGGCATCGGCTCACACAGCGCGTAGCATTTTTTGGGTTGCAGTTTCTACGGCCAGGAGACCATAGCAGCACGAGCTTCAATGGACAACATGTAACATGTGGCTCTCAATGGGGCTTGTTGATGTGAGGTCATAGGGGTCCTGGGGAGATTGTCGTCGATGGCGTTCCTCGTGTGTCTCTTTCATGTGCAATGCCCGCTGCGTGGAAGGCTTGCGTCGCGTTTGCGTGCGTGTAAGTATGGCGAGGGTGCAAATCCTGTCTTTGGGCTGGGGAACTACGGTTCAAACTTCAGGCGAGGCGATGATTGCCCCCTTCATGGAGAAGATGGACGTCAGTCAGCACGTCAGTTTACAACTTTTGCGTGCGTGTAGCAAGCTAAAGCGGCAGCAACACAACGCTACCACTTAGGGCTACCTGAGCTTGCTGGCTGCCGCCTGAGTTGAACCCCTTTGTGTGTCTGAAGATCAGGTTTTTCTTAATCATATTTTTTCAGGGTCCGACGATCATTGAAGATTATGGCTTTTGGGTTGGACGGCGACGGGCGCGGACGAAACGGGGCGAGACGCGGGGAGGTGTTGTGGTGTTGTGTGGGAGGGAGGCGGTGGTGGTGGTGGCTGGGTGGAGACTGACGAAGGGGTTTGAGGGGATTCCGGTGTCGTAGAAGAGGTATTTTTTTTTCATCGCATAGCGGTATACCTAGATGGGAGCAGGCGAGACGGATGCGGGAGGGCTCTCTTTAGGATCTTGGTCGTGGTGTAGGTGGTGGTGATAGCGGCGAGGGATATGGACGTAAAGACGAGGACGAGCGCCGGATGGTTGATGATGGTGGTGGCGTGCGTGGGAGACCTCGCATCTGTTGGTTCTCCATGGCCCAGACTCTTGCCAGTGGTTGCAAATCTTTGCCCTTTTCTTCCTTCCTTCCCCCCTCGCCATCTCGTCTGTATGCGACTCCCGGACATCTGTAGGTATTCGTAGGCTTGTAGCCACATGGATGGGGACACTGGAGGGTGCTGCTGGGGTGCTGGGGCCGGAGCCTCCAAGGGCCTTGCGTCTTCCGACATGCAGTATGCGGAATGCGGTCTAGGTGTGTATGCGAATGTGTGAGAATGCGCGTCTCTTTGGGTGTGCTGCAAATACAATCCGGAGTCGTGTGTGTGTGGTGATGGTGGTGGCATGGCATGCGACCGGGTTCCGATGATGAGACGCTGTTATCAGGGAGGGAGGGGTCTGGAACTTTGACAGTCTCCACTCCGGTTCTCCAGGGACCAACCTATCCACTGATACAGATGCGAAAGGTATGAATGGGATGCTATTGCTGATGCTGCCAGAACTGCTAATACTACGCAGGAAGAAGAACTACTGCGTGCGCGAGTGCGTTTATTGCGCTTGCTTGCCACGATGCTACATGCTACGGATGCCTTGCCAGCCGCTTCGCTATTCTGAGTGGGCGTCTGGGGCATCAGCCTAGACATGGATCTCGAAAGGTGTGATGCGGATGCGGGCAAGGGGTGCGGGCATAGGTATCTCAGATCCAGAGGGCCCCTAGCCAGCATCATATCGAGAAGGATGTGCGGTGAGCCTGAACTTGTCAAGATGGCTTCTTTCTTCCAACACCCTCCCCCTCCAATATCAAAGAGAACCTTGGGCATAATAGAGAGGTTTGCTTCTAACTCTTCAGGAAGAAGATATCCACTCAGAGCACGGTAGCTTTGCTTGCCGCCCCTAGAACTGATCCCCCAGTCAGTGCAAGAAGAGGAAGGGGATCGTTGCGTTTGGGTCTCTTGTTCGCCTCCCCTGGGGCAAGTCTGTGCGGACAGTCCGGTCGGGGTGGGAGTGGTGCAACACACACAGCACGGAGAAAGTTTATTCTTGTTGGGGGAACCTAAGCCGCCTGGAGAAAAGACGGACAACGGACACACAGAGACTCAGAGAGAGAGACGTGTGTCTAGTTTTGCTCTGAAGAATCTGTCCGCTAGAGGTGAGCTAGAGCGAGATGCCAAGATGGGTTGGCCGTTGGTGGTTTGGGTTGTGTTTGCAGTGTCAGTGCCAGACGAGGGGTTGTCTAAAGCAGCCACCACCATCTCTTCAATGTCGGTCAGTCAGTCAGCATGAAGTTCTACCGTCGGTGCGCTTCTAGTCGTCTTGTTGCATCTCCGGTAATAACCCTTATGTCTTTCCCCATTGCAACGCAAAAGCAGCATAAACTTCGTACGCTTTGACTATGCCACGATTGCTATAGCGCCGGCTTCGGAGGCTGGCAAGGCTGGCATGGAGAATTATAGTCATATTCATTGTTTTGTTCGCCTTCCCTCTTATTCAGAACTACTATCCCGCCGGGAGCTTCTCTGGCACGCCTGGCAGATAGCGCCCGCGACGGTGCGGTGGACAGCTCTGCTAGGGCGGCGGTGGGCGCTGTCGCTGGCTGGTTTCGTCCACTTTTGAGGCTTTTCTTGACCTTGGCTGTTTGGTGGACTCTTTAGCGCCCTCGACTGCTGGCATGGTTTGCAAAGGGGCTGGACGGGCTGGTTTCTGGCTGGTAAGACCGGGTAAGCCAGAAATACAATTGCACAGAAATAAGGATAGAGGCGTTCGTCTAGAAGGTGACGAGGTGAGTGGGCGTGCGTGAAGAGCATGGAAGAGAGGATGTCGCTACTTCAGGGAGGTTGTAAGAGTTCGTTTGTTTTACGCGATGATGGTGCTAAGATCGTTATCTGGGCAGGCGACGAACGTGGCTAGCGGGGGTTGTGGAGTTGACGAGACTGGAGGGATGGATAGATAGATGGGAAGTGTGGAATGGGATGTCGTCGTCGTTGTGGAGAGCCTCACGATGTGACGAGCATGGCAAGGGGTTTTGGCTGAGCCGTTTCCTGCGCCTTGCATTTTGGCTCATGCCCGGTCCATTTCACGATGTTTGGTTTGGTGTCGTTGCAGGGCCAAGGGGTGTCGCCAAAGGCCTAGCCACAGCATTGGCCCATGGGTTGGAACGACAAGGGGTGTGCTGTTCACGATGTGTGGGCTCCGATGGGGACGACCAGTTCGCATGTCCTTGAAGCACGAGTTGACGCGTGAAATCCTCCGAAGCACATCACGTAGACCGGGGTTCGCGGAGATCCAGGCCACTTGCGGATGCGAAACATGTAAAAACGGATGAGGGACCCCCAACAATAACTCACATCGCGATGCCGACGACAACGGTGATGGGAGTCGGGACTCGGAACGAAGCCCGCCAGCGGCAACGGGAACGAGGATGAGATGAGTTGAGTGGTTAATCGACCAATCCATGGCATGCAAGACCACCCCTTCGAGGCTCGAAAGCCGGTGGTCGGTATTATTCAGATCCAGGGTTCGCAAGATGTAAGAGAGAGCATTTCAGCGAGGCACATATGGTGAGACAATATCGGACAGTTGGGACTGCAGCTTGATGTCGACCCCTGCCAATTACTTGCAGAGATTTTTTTCGCCTCTACTAGGGGGCTAGGCTTGTGAATGACGAATGAGCCACTGCACGATTCTTGGGATATGCGAACATGAGAATTGTTTAGATGTTCCTTAGGGGCGCTGTGTTGAGAGATTGGCAGCTACACTTAGAGTTGCGTGTGTAATTAAGGCAACAGAAGAGGGGTTCAAGCCTTACGGAGGGTGTTTGAGTTGACTTGGGCAGAGATCGGATTTGATAGACGTTGAATCTTGCTGTTTCTGTGTTTTGGTGTGGTGAAAATTCAAAGGCGATGGCGACGGGAATTGTAATTGCCGGCAGCGGAGTCCTCCGCCCCCCGACTATACCGGCGAGACCTACCGCCTCAAGCAAAGAAACTCAACCTTGTCAAACAAACGTTGGCTGAAGCTCGCCTCGTTCGTAAGCTTTGCAGCATCTGGAGCTGTCCGTTAGATGCGCCAAATCTGACAACCAAAGCCGACACTGTCGATCACTGAGCGGGTGGTGCGCTCGAGTTGCCCGTGGATCAGACGGAGAGGCCCTTGGCCAAGAGCTACACGGGCCGGTGAGCGTTGGGCGTAGCACCATGGGAGGAGGTGAGTGAGGTGAAGGAGGGGGTGAAGGATTCGATGGACCACGCTCTAGACCGTCGGTCTGTGACTGTCAAGATGCGAGGAGGCTCTTCTCTTCCCCCTTCGAGGCTCACTTGCAGATGTCGAACTCACGGTTAACGAGACCCAGCGGATGGGTCGGTCCCAGTGTCTGCTTGTCTGCGGATGTGGGCTGCTAAGCGCGGGAACGAGGGGCAGCCGGGGGTGGATGAGCGGCACAGGTAATATTGACGCTTTTTGCCCATGCCTTTCGATGCTTCTGATACGCTCAACACGATGGACGTACGGATTCGAAATAGACATTAAATGCAATGAGGATTTAATGTGGATTGCATTGTTCGTTGGAGGTCTGAGAAAAATGATGAACGGACTTGTTGACGTCTTCCTCCCATGTTTCTACACCCCCTCCCCCGGCGTCCGCCGCATCGCTGAGAACAGCGGATGAGCCGCTGCTGCTTTTGTCTGCCTTCGATGAACGGGAATCGGGATCTACCACCTAGATTTCGAGAGTGAGACGCCAGACGTAGAAAAGCCAATCTGCTTATCTGTGGAGATTCATGTCTCTGATGAATCCAGCCCCAGCCGCCGTTTTGCGTTTGTTCGTCAGAGAGATTTAGACTCACGCTGATCGATGGACAATCTTTCCCCTCAAGTCCCTTCCCGTCTCCGCAAAGCAGCGGCCGTCGTGCAGCTCAGCTCAGCTCAGTTCTGGAGAAGGTCCAGGCGGTCGAGGGTGTTCGCGCAAGGGAGAGGTCCACCAACCCACAAACCCACGAACACCGAACCCAACCCCCGCAAGACCCAATTCTTTTGTCATTGCTTTGGGTTTCCACTTTACTGCTGCTGCTGCTTCGCTCACATCATGTTGAGGCTAAACGATGGGAAGACGAACGGGCCATCATCACATAATCATTCCTCATCCATCATATCAGACCGATGTGGAGCACAACAGAGCCGCCGGCGTTCAAACATCACTCCAACGAAGCACGATGGCGCCGCACGTCTCCCAAACTAGTTTGCCTTTGCCTTGGAACAAGACATGTCAAACTCGCCTCTGTGGATTCTACGCATACGTGTACGTGTACGGCGTTGTTGTTGGGAAACTTGAAAGGGACTTGCCCTGGAGGGGCGTCCGCTGCCAGCGCCAGTGGAGATGAGGAGCGGCACAGACTTAAACTGCTAAACCAGAAGAAGCTTCAGTGAGCTTCAGTGCGTTTGCATGGGGCTGACATGGCGAAAACGAGGTCGGTAACTGTGATAATCTGCGGCGTTGGCAGGGTCCCTAGATGCTGTAGGGGCTGGGTCTGCCTGGCTGGTTGGCCTGTAAAATCCCCGACCACCTTGTTCTTCACCCTCTTCTCCTGCGTATGAGTGCGTGTGTTTCTTCTCTCTGTGTTTGTGTGTCTATGGCTCGCTCGGCCGGGTGGCGGCAAGGTTCGCGCGAGGCTGTGCGCGTCTTCTTCTGCCCTCACCGTCCTTGCGTTATCGGAGAGGACAATGCTTTGTGGACTTCGCTCCGGACTTTCGCCGTTACGTTAGCTTTTTGCTAATTATTTTGTCAAATATCACGCCGAGATTGGACGCCCACCACCATCAACAGTCATACTATCAACCGTGCCACTACAATGCGCGATGGATCCACGGTCTGCATGGAATCCGTAACATCTCGCCCCGTACCGCGATGATGACGGCCCCAACAATATCCTGTCCATCTCGGACGATATTCAAGACCTTTGAGATGGAGGGTCGGGAAATATCATCCTCTCTGAGGGTGGTCCCCATCCAGCCTCGCTCAATCGCTGTTTTAAGTGGCATAATTTCCTTCCTAGGCCAGAAGCTATCTGATGCAGACGGACCGGTGTCGGTGTACTGCGACCTCACCCATTGCCAGTGGGTGTGAGATTGATACCCAAGCGATTGACCTCTCATATGCCGCACAAGACAGACACCTGCGCCAGCCCTGCAAGAAGACGTTTCAGGGTTCAATGAGGCGCTTCTGCGTTGCTTATCAACTGCAGCCATAACATAACGTACAGATGGGTTGCGTGAGAGGGTGTGAAGCGGTGCTGATCCCTTTTCCATCCAAACACACCCTCTCGATTTGCTGCCCGCTCTGAAAAGGACCCTGAACTTGGATGATGTGGAGGGCTTGAATGACGCCAGTGATCGTCCTGTTGTCTAGACCTCTTGCACCCTTTGCTTCATCCACTTCAGTCTCCAGAATTCCTTCGTATTTCGGGGTGCTTCACTGACATTGGCCTGTGAAGAGAGGGGAAGAGCCAGGGATCGTCTCTCGATGATGCGAGTTTTGTGGAACAATGGCTCGGCCGACGGTTGATGGGTGAGGTGAGGTGCTGGTTTTGCGGGTTAGCCGGGGAACATACACTTGGCTTTCGTGAGCTGATGCGTGATGTGACATCGAGACGGGAGGGGCCATGATCGTGAGGCGTCTAGATTCACGTGTCATTTTCTATCTTCTATTGTGGGATCGAGGATACCGCAGCGGTCTGGTGCATTGATGTCGATCGGCGATGTCGGAATTGTGTCTGGGTGCCTCCGGATTTGATGAGATGGGCTCATAATGATAATGAGGCATCAGGAGTGTGTTGCCCGAATCTTCCAAGACTGTACTGAATTGGAATGGGGCATCATTAGAGTCTGTCATGATTTTCTACAGTAGCTATTTTATATGAAGGTAAAAGATATCTGCTCCGGTTCGTGTGGCTACATGTAAGTTCAAACTGGACGTGAAGAGGAATTCAGAGGGCGGACATGATTTGAACCTGCAATGAAATATGTCTCTGTGTAGCAAGATCTATCATGTTCCCCTGGTGTCATTGACGTTCAATACAAGGTACTAACAACTTAAGTTTACTTTGCCTTGTCTTCATCACAATGATAAGGCCTACATGTTGCATGAAAACACAAAACCCATATCGTCATATTTCATGACAAAGACAGTCGAGATGATGATGTTTCGTAATGAGAGATTATTTTAACGCATCTGTCCTAATTCATAGTGATACTGACTGGATAATAATTGAATAGGAAACGCTCCACATCGAACATCTTCACATTTTGTGCCACAACACATACTACATGCAAAGCCCTGGTCATCTCAGTTTTCACAGTCTGGGACCCTCGATAAGCAACTACTTAGTGATCAACTGAATCAAAACCTCTTTCTCAGTCTACCCAGTAGGACTTCCTCAGCGCGCTGGGGTCTACTGGTCCAAGGCAGCTGTGTGCATATTCCCTTGTGGGCTGTGTGAACGCGGTGACTTGCGCATCTTCCGCAGTGATGCTCGCAACCGCAGTCGCCTTCTTTCTTTTGTTCTTGCCTTTCCTCTTATACCCAGGCAGACCGTGGCTAGCAAAATCCATTCCAGATACTGTAATTGTTGGCGCTGAAAAGTTGCTCAAGGTGCTGGAGGTATCAACATAGGCTGCCTGAGGTTCGTCCACTAGTTTGTCTTCGTGGAATAGCCTCCCGATGGCCACGGTAGATTCCAGTGCCTCTTGAGCTTCTCTCAAAGACTGTTCTTTGATGAACCGTTTTGATGCTTTCTTAGCAGCTTTCTTGGCAGCCTTTGAATTCACTGGTATTGCTTGAGAAGCCGAGCCGCCATTAGTAAAGGGACATGGTGTCTTGATTTCACTCATCTTGGCCCTGTTCCATGGCATCAAACCAAGATGTACTGCAGTTCCAATCAGAAGCAGCAGCAACGATAGAATAATCTCGATAATTGCCAAATACAGACACACCAAGAAAGCTGATGGAGCTTCTGTAATGGACGCAGCAGACGATGGACCCGTTGCAGGTTCTCCGGGTCTACTGAGTTGAATCGCCTCTGGATTCGCGCGAGCTCGAGAAATATTCGGGAGACTCTGCGGAGTATCAGATCTATCTTGGGAAGTGATCGCATCATTTGAAACCTGACTGACCTTGGGTACGGCCGGCCTCGTCTCTGTACCAGCTTTAGTCTGGCCCATGCTCTTTTGGCATTGCGGCTGGCCTCCTGAAGCAGGGGGTAGGGCTTCATCGCTTGAGACGTTGACGATTTGTGACCCAGGGAATGACACTTGGATAGTCTGAGTTGCTGCATCAACTCCAACTCGACGTCTGCTATGTTGGTTTTTTGGAGACAGTGTTGGGCCGGGAGGAGACATCGTAGTGCCTGAAACTTTGGTGACTTGTGGCATAACTAGTCTCTTCTCTCCACCAAATCCAATTTCAGGCATGTTTACTTGACTTTGTAGAAAACATCTTGGATCTGCGGAGGCATTATTATCCCTCGAAGCTGCGCTGGCTAGTGTTACGGCATTGGCTTTGCGTGTGGTGCTCAACTTGATCGTATCCGCCGACTTGAGTGGCTCGTCAGTAGGGACCATCCATGATGTGTGGGCTGTACTTTGATCAGCCATCATATAACATCTGAACATTGAGTAGTACAGGAACTGACCTCTTGATTTAGATATAGTTCTCCAGGTGTGAATCGAGGCTTGATTGACTTTGAATTTCCTGAGCCATTTATCTGTGTAGTCTACCGGCCACACCTGATAGCGGAAGTTTTGAGCTTCTTGGACAGCTGGATGAACTAGCAAGATTGCACATGACGTCGGAGTGCCTAGACGACCCTTCAAGACGGGCTCCTCTATGTCTTGCCAGTTGGTTAGTCCGTCTGGGTGAAACCGTTCTGGCGGTGGCGGAGTTAGGACAGTAGTGTATGAGCCTTGAGAAATACGCCACGCAAAGACAAGGGAAGCTCCTTTGATATACTTCGACCACGCGCAGGAGCTTTTAGTTTGTCGCAAGCATAGGGGATTGCCCGAGTCCATCAATGGTCCCATGGCGGTGGTGAGCGTCTGCATCCCTCGTTGAGCTGCCCATTCTTGAACCTGATCCTTCATCAACCCGCTCCATAACACCTGCTTATTCTCCAGCCAGGGGCAACTTTTGAACTGTCTAATTATCTGCTCAAATTCCTCAGACGTCAGATATTGAGGACAGGCTGTGCGAATGAGGGCTTGGCATGACGCAGTCTGCGGACCAAGCTGGCCCACAGCCTGTTCTGATTTCTTCACCTCTTTTGGCTTTTCCTGCTCTGGGTTCTTCAGCTTTTGTTCTGGTTTCGTAGACTGTTCCGACTCCTCAAGGTGCTTTGATTTCTTAGGCTGTTCTGGTATCTTGGGTTGCCCCGAGGTCTTAGATTGCCCCGATTTCTTGCATGGTTCCGAATTCTTGAGCTGCTCTGGTGTTTTGGGCTGCGCCTGTTTCTTACATTGTTCTGTTTTCTTGGGTTGTTCCACTTTCTTGGGCGGCTCCGACTCCTTGCCCTGCCCCGATTTCTCGGACTGATCTGGTTTCTTCTTTAGTGCCATGGTATTCAGGTGTGAAAACTGACGAGAAGACCACCATGGATCCGGAACTGGATAGGGGCTTCATGAACGTGTATCTCGGTTTATAGAAGTTGATCGATTGATTGGTGTATTGCCTCGGAATCATGTGAAAATGGATGAGAAAAGTTACAGCTGGAAGTGTGTGTCGCGAATGACAAACCCCATGTGAGATCATGAATCTGTTTGGCCACGAGTGCCTAACGTTCAGCTAATGTTCCTTCGAGGCTTAAACTGAAGTTGCTACCCCGCGCTGACATGAAAATGACATTGTTTTCACGGTCAAAACGATCGAGTTGCAAGAACCTGAGGGGTCGCGCTGGGGCTAAAAGCAATTCCTTGGAGTCTGGCTTCAGAAAACAGCTGATTGGGGTTCTTTGACCTTGCGAGGTGTTGCAGCTCCTCAAGACACTTAATCTAGCGGGAGAAACGCACTTTACAATATCTCACGTTGATTACCCCAGGGCCGTCAGGGATGGCATCGGGTAGTCGAATGGAATAATACATCGGCTTCCACTACCTTCGAAAGCGAGAGGAACAAAACTCCGAGTTGGAGTAGGTAGAATACGACTATGTTTGGACTACTTCCATACCAGCTGGAACATACACTCGACGAAGATACTCGATCACATCTCCACATTTCCACATTTCAGCTCAGTCAATTCGTTGTTAGTTTCGGTCTTAGTTGCCGGCTGCAGCTTACTAGAAGCAAGGAGAGTCAGGATGTTAAACAGGGCTTGATCTTAGTGGCCACCAATCACAACATGCCCATTTGAATAGTTCCGCGCAAGTTCAAGTACAAAGTTCCTGAGACTGGTCTGTGATCGCGGGGGGCTGCATGCTTTGATATGGTTCTCTCAACATTGAGAAACGTCAAGATACGTAATTCGTTCGACATATAAGGCGGTGTTGTAATGTTGAAGTATTTCTTTTTCTTTTCAACCAGACATAACTACGATGGCTTGACTACATTGCTGTGACGTCACTCAAAGCTGTTTGATATGAATCGAAGACCACTTGCGCGGAGATACCTGCGTAGACACATGAGATAGATGAACATGAGAAGCTTCATTGACCTCTAGGATGCCCGTCAATGGACAATGTTTCCGGAAAAGCAGTGTCTTCTGCTTTTAGCAACAGGATGTGCGTCGGAAGCTACCAAAGCTTTATTCGTGAGTTTTACTGAAATTCGTAAGCATCACGTCCCAGCATACCTATGTTGAAAAACTCTTGCTTCGAGTGGAAATCTTGTGCCATCCGTGTCCTTCTTATACTGCAAGAGGGAGAAAACCGCACAGTCAAACTTGTCACTCGCTACAATGGATGGCGTGCTTTCACGGTGGGCTTGAAAGTTGGAACGTGCCTCAAGTGCTTGTCGAATGTGGAGAATGCTCAACCAGATTTCCCACCGCCAAGCATCGCAAACCTTAAAGATTGCGCGAGAATTACACAGCCAACAACGCCAGAAAGCTACAAGAACTCCAAAAACGATGTATCTTGGGCCTGTTCGGGCGCTCTCGCCGCATCTTTCTCACTCACGAATGACTCGTTACGGCTTGGCCGCCGAGACATCTTAAACAAGAAAAGGGGGCGGCGAAGGATACAAATACTCACTCATGCCTCGGCAAGATGACAATGATGCCATTCTCATAGGCCATATTGGTCTATTTGTTACGCAACTCGAGCTGGGATTGAAGTTGGGTGGATTATGGCGACATTTCTAGTTTTTCACAACAGCTCGCCCGACTGAGGATGCGCCGGTCCCAAGCACTAATAAGCTTTCGGTCGTCCCGTCCGGCGGCCAACTACGGCAAGGGGACAAGCACATCCAATTTCGTGGTTTGGGGATATCTCTGCTCTTGTTGGATGTGCAACGACAAAATCCCCCACTCTCGCAATCACGCAATCGACGTCGTGGGCTCCCGTCATGGAATGCCGGCGGATAAAAGACCGATAAGGGTGTTGATATCGGCCCGCCTCCATATCTGTTGTGGACATGGGGTCCCGCTGGCCGGGGAAGTGGGCAGCAATTATGGTAACGTTCCGCTCTTGAAGTTCCTCGAACACCAAAGATAAGCGGCATTTGGATGCTCATAGATTCAAGAGAATGCGAGAAGTTCTCCAAACTTCTTGTAGTTTGTGAAGATTTCGCTGGTTTTCCAGCCTTGGAATGAAAGAGACGTTATCAAGTGCCCAGACGGGAGCTAGCCACCCACTTGCCGGGACTAGGATATGCATGGGGTCAATGGCAATGTGCCAATGTCGCAACAAGCTTCCACAAGCTCGCGATCAATCTTGGCCCCGCCTTGGCCGTCTGGGCAGGCCTACGGTCCCTGAACAGGATAGTTCGATGGAGCCCTCCTGTCAACTGGTCTGGAGATCTATCTCTGGATGCAACGTTCCGGGGACTAGCAGATAACATATCAGTAGGTGCGAGGTAGGCCAAAACTCAGGTTCCCGGGCCTCCTCACCTTCTCTTCCTTCAGTCTCTAAACCAACGCTGTCAAGTTACACAGAGCGAAGTTGATCACCATGGGTAAGGTCTCTAGCACAAGTTTGATGTACGTCTAGTTCGCTTACATGTCTGCAGCTGAGAATGTTATTGGTCTCAACGTGCACAAGGTCGTCGAGCCCGACTCCGACCAAGGCGTACACCCCGAGAAGGCTCAACAAGTCAGTACCCTCGACGTAGAGTCCCAAAACAACTCCCTCGATCAGGCACACTCTGTTATCGATGATGAGGCCTACCCGGCCCCGACTGCTGAAGAGCGGTCGACGCTTCGCAAAGTTGCAGACTCCATCCCTATCACATCATGGTCTCTTTGCGTGGTAGAAATGGCCGAGAGAGCATCATACTATGGTGTCAAGGCCGCTTTCAACAACTACCTCCAGTTTCCACTCCCCGAAGGAGGTCCTGGCACCGGTGCCATCGACAAGTCCAAGCCTAATTCCCATGCCGGCGCTCTTGGTCTGGGACTGCAGACAGCCTCTGCCTTGGGTCTCCTCTTCACCTTTCTGGCCTACGTCATTCCCATCTTTGGTGCGTGGATTGCAGACGTCAAGATCGGCCGTTACAAAGCCATCGCATGGGGTGTTGGTATTGGAGGTGTTGCCCATGTTATCATGGTCGGAGGCGCTGCTCCGTCAATCCTGCAAGCCGGCAAAGGTGTTGCCCCGTTTCTTATCAGCTATTTCCTACTTGCCATCGGAGCCGGTATCTTCAAGCCCAATGTTGCACCGACAGTCATCGACCAGTACAAGCACCAACGCGAGTACACCAAGGTGCTCAAGTCGGGAGAGAAGGTCATCGTCGACCCCGAGACTACAGTCAACCACATCATGCTGATCTTCTACGCCTTCATCAACGTTGGCGCCTTCTTCTCCATCGCCGTCGTCTACATTGAGAAGTACCACAGTTTCTGGCTGGCATACCTCGTTCCTGGTATCGTCTACTTCCTGCTTCCGCTTTTGCTTGCCGCCACGTACAAGCGTACAGTCAGAGTCGCACCTCAGGGTTCCGACTTGAACCGCTTCGTCAAGATCACAGTTGCCGCAATCAAGGCGAGCAAGGGAAACATCTTCTCCAAGAATGTGTGGCAGAACGTCCGCCCTACCGCTCTCGCCGAACGGGGAGTCCATGTCGGCTACTCTGAGAAGGATGTTGACGATGCACGCCGCACGTGGCAAGCAGTCCAGATCTTCCTCTACATCCCAATCTGGTACTTGAACGATGGCGGCGTTGGAAACGTCCAGAGCAACCAAGGTGCGGCAATGACATCTGACGGCGCACCGAACGATTTGCTTAGTCACTTCAATCCCTTGGTCATCATCGTCTTCTCACCCTTCATGGCCAATGTCGTCTACCCCTTCCTCGAGCGTAGAAACGTCAAGTTTGGACGCATCAGCAGAATGACAGTGGGATTCGTTTTGGCCATCATCTCTTCCCTCATTGGTGCATTGGTACAATGGCGTGTCTATGAGACGAGTCCTTGGTAAGTTTTCCTACAGATTGACCTGGCACCCGAGAGGCAATGCTAACATTCTTTGAAGTGGCTACGCTGCCAGCGACTGCGACGACGTCTCCCCTCTCTCGATCTGGTGGCAAATTCCCAATGTCGCACTCGGTGCGATGTCCGAGATCTTCATCAACGTCACGGCCTACGAGTTGGCTTATGCTCGCGCCCCGGAGCACATGAGATCGACCGTTGTTGCTCTGTTCCTCTTCATGACAGCCTTGAGCAGTGCCTTGGGACAGATTCTTCTTCCGTCTATCGCGGACCCAACCCTAATTTGGGCTTGGGCTGCCCCTGGTATCGCCCTCTTCGTTCAGACCATCGTCTTCTGGTTCAGACACCGTCATCTCAACGACGATGTATTCATGACGTACAAGGAGGACTTTGAGAGCGTCAATTCTGGGGAGAAGAAGATTGTTGAGAAAGATGAGAAATGATGAAGAAAGATTTATGTTTACAGATTCAGAAGAGTTCCAGATGGTTGCTCGATTGGCTCCATCAACCATGTAAATCAGTTATCTGGAGCTATCAATCCTGTTCTATCTATATAACTTGACGAATTGTATTTGTACTAGACCATCTGGTATCTTTCATCATGTGGCAAATGTTCCAGGTGCTGTACATTTTTTAGCAGTGCCAGCGGGGTAGTAGCGTTGGACTGAAGTAAGGTAGCTCTTGCATAACATCGACGATGGTTGAGAGGTGCATCTACGCCATGTTGTCTTGGGATGCTCTGTAATCGGAGTTTCATTGGTAACACTCTTGTGGCTGAACTATGGGATACGGGAGTACACAGCAGTCATTTCACTTGGCTTCACTCGTCAATGCCTTGATCGCTATGCCAAAATTGTCGTCAGCTTCCACCCCCTGTTAGTACTATCCATGGCTAATCCTGGAAATCGTTCTTTTTGTCCTTACGGCAACCCACAAAGCTCAAAGTGATAAACACAAGCAGCTAAAATTATTGAAGTCGAGAGTTGATTAATGATAATGTCACTGGATTGGCAATTTGATGTCCTACTTTGTTGAAGCTGATTACTAAAGGGATCAACTAGCAACCTCGGATCTTCGATCTGCACTTGCACATATACTTGTATGTGAATAGAAATGTGCTGTTTATTATCTCAAGCAACCTGTGAGAGCGAAAGAAGCACGGCTCGGGCGTGGTGGTTCGTGAAGTCGGCCAGGTTGTAAAGTTTCGGCCGACCCTGGCCCGGATCCGGTCCGGACCCGACAGTTCGCATTCGTACTCTGTAGCTCGTTTTTGCAACCTGGGTTGCGGTAACGTAGAGCCTAGAAACTAGTCCGGGACACAATCTTATGGAAGTAATTCCGCTATGACGATAGCAATTTGGGCGATGCATGTTTTTCATTACGTATTCCAAAACTGCCTTCCTCAGACTTTTACAATCGCCATTACATTTAGTTTGGGAGTCGTTCCCTCATTGATCGCACCTGGTCCCTATTTTCCACAAAAGTTAAGCAGATAAGCCAACAGAGAGACAAACGCAGTCTCTTTATACGCTGAGTATTGGGTAGGAAAGTCTCATATGCTCTCTCAGACGAACTTTGATGTGGCCGCGCAGCAGACTGAAGCTTGGTGCGTGACACAAATGTATTGTAGCGACTCGCGGCACGAGTCATTACCAGCGACCTTGTATGTCGTCGCTTGAGCTTTTCAAGCCTTCCATATCCATCAATGTCGATCGGTATTTTAGAACCGAGAGCTGATATTAAGGGTTATGAACAGCCATAATTTGTGTTGAAGAATCTTGAACAATGAACGCATGGTCCTGGCCTGGAATGACCTACGTAACCTTTTGACACTCTACGTAGGTACTTCATCAATTGATTACGTTATTGTGGCAACTGAGGACTTGAGTCAATCTCCAAACGAGGTACAATCTGTGAACTCGGCCTGGCTTGTTCACAATTTGGCAAGATGATTTTCCGAGGGCATCCTCGTTCAGCTAGTATTTTGTCGACTCGAGTTCGAAATTCTAATAAATGAAGGTCTCGACCCTGAGCCGCCTTCCCGAGAGGCTCGACTTGTGATATGGGGATGGTATTGCGTCGTCTCATTGATCAGGACCCCTGCTAGGTTGCTCAATACGGCACCCGCGGAGTCAGCAACGACTTGCCAGGCGTCTGACCGGCGTCTGACCACTACAAGCCATGTGGGATGCCGGAGTCCTCAGACTGGGGTCCCGTGGCAACTGCTATGAGTGATATGATTCTATCATCTATTTGTCTTTGTCTTTCGTTGAAGGACCTTGTTGACTGCAATTACAAGTTAGCAACACCCATTCGTTAGTTGAGTGGTCGTGAACCGGAGAGATTAACTCGGGCCGGAGCGGAAAGAACGAGAGATGGCGATGAGCGACATGACATGTCCACATGCAGCTTAAATAGGCACTCTCGCCCACTGAATGTCGAAATAGCACTAGGCAGAAATCCTACTCCTTTCTCATTGGCAACCATCAGACATTAAGCCAAAATGACTGCCTTTCTCAAGACCTTTGCCCTTGCTTTTCTGCTCATCCAGGGAGCTCAGAGGTAAGCATGCTCGTTATAAACCCCTTCTCCCTCTCAAGAATGACGGGGGCTGATAAAACATACCAATAGCAAGGACCATAGCAGTCACAACTGCTGCCTTTTGACCGCAGAAGGATGGATTCCCAGAAATGACTGGACGAAGGCGGTTTGTGAGGAGCGCTGGGGATCGGTGGTAAGTATCTCTACCACTTGACGTGACTTCAAAGGCTAACAATACCAACAGGCTACCTTTGACGGCGTCAAGTGCATACAGAAGCCTGGCAACGTGATCAGCGGTGAAGACTTCTTCACCGCGTGTAAGCTTTATGGGTACATCAATGGTTACCAACAATGGGAGAGGGGTGCTGGATACCGTGGCACTTGCTCTTGATATGTGCATACCTGTAACTTGGGGTGGCTATAATAATCTTGGAATTATCGCAAAATACTTTTAGCTAGAGCCTGCACCTGGTTTTACTGCCCAACTACTTAGAGGCCTATTCTGATGCTATTACGCCATAAACTACGGCTTCCGTGACTTGACGAGCATCATGCACTCGGCTATGGAACCAGGCCATGCGATACAACTCGTTTCTACTTTGGGATATCATGTGCCTCTTATTAAAGAAGAAATTCCGCGTAAGAATGAGAAGAAGAGATGAACTGTGCATCCGGCCAGCCAGCATGGACGTTCTCCTCTTGTCATCGGAAAGTAGGAGTTTGATCACTTGGCGTCAAGGGAGTCTTGGCTAAGAACTAAGACCCCGCTGTACGGAGTAATACCGCGCACTCAGCTGCTTGAGATGAGTTCACTGAAGAGTGGAACCGGCTTTTCGCTTCCTAGAATTAGACTTTGCTCTGATGGTACCCGTCACCGACAAGGCGAGCAGTGTCTTCTGCCAAATGCTTGGACCGTTGTTATGATGAGAGTTAGAGATGGAGCGTTACTTCTGAACATTAAAAGACCGATTCTGATAAGTGCGCAAGTGCTTGACATCCTTACGGTCTATTATCTGTTTAAGTTCAAGTCAACAAGCAATTGAATGTCTTAATTAGAGCAATGGGCAGCGATTAAGCAAGGATTGAGATCAATGGCACTGGAAGTAACGGCACTGAAAGTCACCATCAATTCTAGTTAAAAGGGAAGGTCGTCAGTGCAATTCATGTTGCGTCTCATCGGGGGAACGAGCCTGGTTCGAAGGCGGTGGGATACTTCGTCTCTTAGTTAGTGCGATTGGTTGTATGGCGGGCTTACACTTGATCACGGACTCTCTTTCATGCTCAACTGTTGCCTGCTGAATGCGACTCAAGGACATTCGAAATTTGCATTTACGGCTCGCATTGGAAGAAGGGTGGTTGGGACAATGATTCAGAGTAGTGCTTCCTCAATGATTATTGGCAAGGGGTTGCTTGCTGCCTGCCCCTGGCGGGCGAGTGCAGCGGGGAATACTTGAGGCATAATCTTAAAGTCAAGTTAGCGGCGCCGCAATGCGTTTACGATGCCCTACAGCGTACGGGGTATGGGTACAGAAACTTAATTGTTGTTGCTCACGTATCCGTGCTCTGTACATACCAAACCCTTCAAGGCTTCAACATGTCTATCTAGTCAACGATTCAGTGCGAACAGATAAACGATTACTGATTTGACAGATGATACTTGTCGAGGGGTGGGTTCAATCCGCGGCGAACTCCCACCAGGACGATCATTTACGCGCCGGTCCCAATGATTGTGGTACGAAGGCGATGAGCTCTAGGGCGAGAATTTCCTGTCATGGTTGGTTCCCTGAGGCAATGCACCTGGACTGTGGATACCTGGCGGACGCAGGCCTTTGCGCCCTTCCGCACGTCCCCTTCTGACAATAGCGGAAGCGAGTCACTGATTTCTGCTCACGATGGACAGAAAAAGAATGTACAAGCCGCCCTAGACAATGATTGGAAGCTTAAAGATTTTACAATACAAAGTGATGAGCCCTTGAGATGGGTAGCAGTATCCGCAGTCGTAGAGGAGTCGTCTCGAAAAGACTAGTAACTTTAACCTCAAGCAATGCGAAAACGAGCTGTCAGTCGGATCCGGTCCGGAGTTCGGGCTGGACCGTTGACCCGGTCTTACGTTAGTCTTGCAGCTCTGTTGTGGGCTTGACCTGCGAAACGCAAAGGTTCTAGGCACTTTGTACGGGAGACAAGCTATTACAGCGATGGGTTTCTGCCGACTTTGTGCTCTTTCGGAGCTATGTGGTGGGTTGATGGCCAGCTTCCAGACTGCTGATTTTTCGTGACGGAACGGGCAAACGTAACGTAATTCGGGCTATGACCATTCATAGGGAAGTATGCCGAGCGCCCGGCACGCCGACCCAGCCCGGAGGAACCGCTGATTCAGCGGCGACCCGCACCGGGTTCGACAAAATCGGCTTCGTGACGAAAGGTCTGAGACACCGTAGATGGTAGTCCGTTTCCCCGCCCACATCCGCTAATCATTTCACCGCCGCCATGACTGGCCCCTAGCTGAATGAATGCCGGCGGGAGGTTCGATGCGGCTTGGCGTAGGAGAGATCCCGTGTGGATCGTCCATAGCCCTGCCGCATATGAGAGCGCTAGCGGACTGGATGTCATCCTGCATCGCATACTTACCTGTAGGTAGTTGTATGCGTGTACGAGGTACGGCTCTCTGGGCGAATCAAAAGCCCCGGATTACGGGAAATCAGTTCCGTCTGAGGGAAGACGAACTGTAAATGCCAAGCTTGAGCGACAGTGTCACAAAGCCCTCGCTGGTGGAGTGTTCAGCACATCATTGTCCGAACTATGAGATCTCCCACCATAAATCTCGAGTCTTGTGACATACCTGCAAAGCGGAATTGATCTTCAAACAGCCGGGCGCTAATATTGAGACGACGGTTGGAAAGAGTCCACAGGAGAAGAAGAACTTACCGCGGGAGATCCCTGTGCAGCGATGGACATGAGCTGTCCAAACTTGTTGTGCTGCTCCTTCTTACCAGAGCTGAGACAATGTACGAGGTATATACTTGATCCCTTCAGTCATGGAAGGTGACCAATGTGTTTGCATCAAACGCATGCCACACATCCCCGCAGCCCCAGATCTGTCGTGACCCTAGATTCGACACTTGATTTGGGTCCACGTAGGACTACGGGAAGATGCCTTTATTCCGTCCGAGCGGCGAGTGAGGGGGGAAAGTGTTCACCTCTTGTCGTTATTCCATACTAGCTCCTCGTTGACGTCAACTCATTTTCGAATGCCTGGATACGACCATACTCAAGCTCCTATAAATACTACGACATCACCTCCTCTGGCATGCTTCTGATTTACAACATCAACGCAAGGAAATCAGAGTCAGTCTCAACTTGGACCTCGAGTTCTTAATGGGTAGACCGCTAGTCATGGACGGAACTGGAGCCGCAAGCTCTCTCTTGGGAGAAACGAGATACACTCTCGATGGCTCGGCCAAGCCCCTGTCTTACTTCTTCACGACCATCCTACTCATCATATTTGTTTACTCCCTCCAGGGAACAAAGCTCAATACCCCATCAATCAACCAGAAGAGAAGATTCGAACTTACGGACAGCCGCCCTAAAAGGAACTACCTCCTCAACGCGAGGAAGTTGATGCAGCAATGGTTTACCGCGAATCCAAATAAGCCCACACAGATGATCACGGATATGGGTAATACGATTGTGCTGCCTCCCTCGATGGCAAATGAAATTCGCAACCATAGTGATTTGAGCTTTACCGCGTTCTCTCAAGAGGTTATAAAATGCGTCCCTGAATGCGAATCGTATGACAGAAGACGAAGAGATACTGACAACTCCATGCCCCAGTTCTTCCAAACAAAGTATCCTGGCTTCGATGCATTCGCAGAGGGAGGACATGACAGCATTACACTAGTTGTCATCAACAAAGACCTAACCAAGCAGCTAGGTACGGGCAATAATCTCGGATCATTCTTGTCTTCACAACATTCCATGACGCTAACAATGTAATAACAGCAAAGGTCACTGAGCCTTTAGCTGAAGAGGCCTCCCTGGCCCTCCTGAAGATATTCACAGCAGAGAAAGGTACAAAGGAGCAAGATGTGCTAACAAGATAGAGATTCACTGACTTTAACCAGAGTGGCACTCTATTCCCATGCGCGCAACACTACTCCACTTCATCGCCCGCATCTCTTCCCGTGTCTTCCTTGGCACCGAACTCTGCCGAAACGAAGCTTGGCTCGAAATCACCAAGAACTACACCCTTAATGGCTTTACTGCCGGTGACCGACTTCGCGAATACCCTCCATTCCTCCGACCTTTAGTCCACTGGTTTCTCCCCGGATGCCAGGAAGCGCGGAGACAGATCAAGGCAGCCGCCAAGATCATTCAGCCCATCATTGACGAGCGGAAGGTCCTCAAGGCCAAGGCGGTCGCCGAGGGCAGACCGGAGCCTGTGTACCAAGACGCCATCGAATGGTTCGAGCAGGCTTCCAAGTCCAAAGGCACTGTGTATGACCCTGCTTTGAGCCAGCTGTTCCTGTCGACGGTCGCCATTCATACGACTACCGATCTTTTGGGCCAGGTTCTGGTTGATCTGGCAAAGCATCCCGAGATCATTGAGGAACTTCGCAAGGAGGTCCGGACTGTGCTTCAAGAGGGTGGTTGGAAGAAGACGTCTCTCTACAGCATGAAGCTGCTTGACAGCGTTGTCAAGGAAAGTCAGCGCATCAAGCCCCTGCAGCTTGGTAAGTGCAAACATCATAGCATCCGGCCTCTGTCATGTACGGTCTAACACATCCTGTCTCTGCAGCTAGCATGCAACGTATCGCTATCAAGGATGTGACTCTTTCTGACGGAACCTTCATCCCCAAGGGAGCGAACACGGCCGTGTCTTCCCACTCTCAGTGGAATGCCGCGGTGTACCCGGAGCCGGAAAAGTGGGACGCCTACCGTTTCCTCCGGATGCGAGAGGAGCCCGGCAAGGAAAATGTGTCGCAGCTAGTAAGCACTCTGCCGGAGCACCTCGGCTTCGGCCACGGCAAACATGCTTGTCCCGGTCGCTTCTTCGCTGCCAACGAGATCAAGATCGCTCTCGTGCATCTCCTACTCCAGTACGAGTGGAAACTTCCCGTCGGGGCCGATACCTCGATCACGGACTACGGCGTCAATCCGTTGCTGAATCCCGGCTTGGAATTAGAGATTCGGAGGCGGGCGGATGAGGTTGACTTGACGTTCTGAGCGATAGAATACCCAGCATCAGTAATCAGGTGTGGTACTGTTACTTGGGAGGGAACTTGGGACTGCATAGGAGGACGTAGAGTGACTAGATGATATTTACAGAGGGGGGCTTGCTATGATGTTCAATAATCGGGGGGGTTTCACTCGTCTCGCGGTTCTCTAGATTTGCAAACGCCTCAAGATCGGCCTGACTAGTGGGTAGTTGCATGGACCTCAAAGGTTCTCGATAATTTGGAAGACATTTGTTCCGCTTAATTGGCTATGTGTCGAACAAAGACGTCATCTTGAATACTCGGCACCATTTGGAGGCACTTCTTAAGATGCGGGGTCGCGGCGGACTCGAAATTCAAGTCGGCTATATATCTCCGCACCTATATGTAGCCTGCATCAGCCGCATCCCCATCAATATCGTATAGACTAGAAATTCCATTTACATTGCAAGGAAGTTGCTGTTCCAAAAATCAAAATCATGGCTCAAGATCTGCCTTTCAAGGTATGTTTTCCAGTTTTCAAATTTGTCGCCTTCTCTGCTAACATCATTAGCTCGCCAATCCCGATCTTCTCAAGACGGATGCTTACGTCCACGGTTCCTGGGTGGAGGCATCCTCAAAAAAGAGATTTGAAATCGAGGACCCGGGAACTGGGAAAGTCTTTGCCTCAAGTCCAGACTTTGACCGTTCCGATGTCGACGCAGTGGTGAAATCATCCCATGAAGCTTTCCAGACCTTCCGCTACGAGAACCCGAGGTCTCGGGCCAAGAAGCTGTTAGAGTGGGACCGCCTCATTCGCGAGAATCGAGATGACATTGCCCAAGTTCTCACCCACGAGTCTGGCAAGCCTCTCGCAGAAGCTCAAGGCGAGCTTGACTATGCGCTGGGTTTCACTTGGTGGTTCGCTGGAGAGGCCGAGCGCATCCGAGGAAACATCTTGACGCCGTCTGCACCAAATCGGAGAGTCGTAGTCGTGAAGCAGCCAATTGGTGTAGCTGTCGCTCTGGTGCCCTGGAATTTTCCCATTGCGTGAGTACTCAATTTCAATCCATGACCGTTGAGATGCAGTCCTGACAACGTGTTAGAATGATTTTACGCAAAGCCGGCGCTGCATTGGCAGCAGGTTGCACCATGATTGCGAAGCCGTCACCGGAGACACCATTGACGTGCCTCATTCTCGCACACCTAGCCACAAAGGCAGGATTCGGGTCGGGTGTTTTCAACGTCATCACAACGTCTCTCGACAACACCCCTGAAGTAGCAGAGGCTCTTTGCAAACATCCTCTGACGAAGAAGGTCTCCTTCACGGGCTCGACCAACATTGGCAGTCTGATCGCCAAACATTGCGCCGAGGGCCTCAAGAAGCTGACCCTGGAACTCGGAGGAAACTGCCCCTTCATCATCTTCGAAGACTGCAACCAAGACCAAGCTCTGGAACAATTGCTTGCACTAAAGTGGCGTCACGCAGGCCAAGCTTGCATCACAGCCAATCGCGTCTACGTCCAAGACGGGATCTA
Organism: Colletotrichum paranaense; assembly: GCF_030867605.1. Classification (NCBI taxonomy): domain Eukaryota; kingdom Fungi; phylum Ascomycota; class Sordariomycetes; order Glomerellales; family Glomerellaceae; genus Colletotrichum; species Colletotrichum paranaense. The sequence continues at coordinate 4,571,678 of NW_026848960.1, read as the reverse complement.
CGAGGAATTCCTGGAGAAGCTAGTCGAACGAACCAAGAAGATCAAGATGGGCCACGGAACCAAGTCGGATACGACCATGGGACCCCTGACGACACCCCGCGCCATCCCCAAAGCCCAAGCTCACGTCAAAGATGCAGTAGAGGCAGGTGCAAAGGTCGTACACGGCGGCCGAAAGGGAACCGAAGTCGGTCTTGAGGCTGGATACTTCCACGAGCCGACTATCTTGCGCGATATGAAGCAGTCCATGCTTCTTAGTCGCGAGGAGACCTTTGCACCCGTTTTGGGTGTGTACAGATTCAAGACCGAGGACGAGGCGGTGCAGTGGGCCAACGATACGAGCATGGGTCTGGCCAGTTACTTCTTCACCAAGAATATCGACCGCACGTGGCGGCTGATGGAGAACTTGGATGCTGGAATGATCGGGATGAACACTGGCAACTCGTCGGCGGCCGAGTCTCCATTTGGCGGTATGAAGCAATCTGGCTACGGAAAGGAGTCTGGAAAGGACGTGGCGATTGAGGAGTACCTCGTCTCGAAGACTGTGACTATGACTCTGGAGGATCATTACTGACGAAGGAATACTGCGGGTGCTTTAAACCATTCTATGTAGCGATGCCCATCCTCTTTGTACAGTATACCAATTATGTTCGGTGGGCAATAAATACAGTCGAAGTATCCAAATTTCCCAAGAAGCCCAAGGAAGGGTTCAGCTTGGCCGCCTAACCAGACGAAGCCAATGTCATGTCCGGCTTGTTCCTCCACATTGCAAGTCGGCGCCTGGTACTACTTCGAAGCCAGTCGGAGCTACAAAGTTTCCGCACCTCCCATTATCGCAAACGCCTTGTTGTACGGTGTTGCCGCACGCGCGTCCGTTGGCTGCGATCTGTTGTGGAGACGGCTGATTGCGTTTCGCAAAGTCGCTGAACTCGCGGGGAATCAATGTGATGGCGAGAGCTTCGCCTCGTTTGCCTCGTGGTCTTGGTGCTGATTTGTTGCTTTAGCTTGACCGAAGAGTAGTACATCTGTTGATTTGGAGCTCACCTGCAAGAGCGCTTTCTGACACCAACAATACTGCGAATGCAATGTCGGTAAAACGCATCATGCACTCGGAAGGAGGAAGATCTGGATAAATGGGTGCAAGTAAGACCTCGGAACCAGCAAATTGTATGCAACGATTGTTTGTCTTCTTCTTGGCTCAAGAAAACTAACTACGACTCCTCAAGAGTTGCGGTTTATGAGCAAAGTTGAGGTTGCACACGCAGCGACCCCAAGGGTCGTCTTGGGTAGCAATCTGGTTGATGTGTACGATTGACGTTGCCACGATACATGATACTTGTTTTATGTCGGAGCCCGTGCCGTGAGACGATGACAATTTGCGGGTCTTTCGGATCTGCGTAGTACTTGCGAGCCGTTGATCATGCGAAAAAGGTGTGAAGCCTGGTCCCAGTCTATCATCCGACAAATCTCATACAATGCTGGTTGGGGTACCCTGGGCCGCATGATGGGGTGATTTCTGACCGTTCCTCCACAACATGCATTCTTCGATGTTCTAAGAGAATACGAAGACTGAAGTGACATTACGGAAGGACTGAAGGCTGAGGATTTTATATGCTCAATACTTGTTGATGTCACATTAGGCCTTCTCGCGCAGTGTCGCGCCGTTGTAATTGGTGAGACTGAAGCCACGGCTACTAGACCTAAGTCAGATATTGCGGTTCAAGTGAGAGCACGCATAGGTGTCGAGAAGAATGAGGTGTCCTGTTCGAGTTTCGCAACAGCTGACTAGTAGCAAGGGCACATGGGGCAGAAGCTTTTGAAGTGACTTAAAATAGACCGTATAAGCTTTTAAACATTCGGCAAATTTCCGTAGGATAAACCTGAAAGGTGCTGCCAAAGTCGTATCCTTCTGCCATCCCGCTGTCCAGTAAAAAGGCTGGGTCCATCATCATCGGCAGAGTATCAGAAGCATCAGTCGATCCGATCTTGGATAGATACCAGCTCCTGATTCCCGAATAGTTTCCGGCGTAAGCTGCCGCCATCCGCTGACGACTGCTCAAAATCGTGCTGCTATAGCTGGTGGCGCGAGGTATAGTACTGCATCGGTCGCTCAATATTTGAAGCGTTTCGGCCAAGTCTAGATTTGCCCTCGCTGTTTCTAGGTAGGTCCCAATGTTGGTCCTCCACACTTAGAAGTCCAGCTGCCTTAATTCTGGCTAGTGCCAGATGAATAATTGACACGAACGTGAGAGTAGGGTATGTTTCTACACTCAGAGACAGGAAAGCATTTAAGAGCTCCTGAGTGCTTGTGAATCAGCGCCACATGATGCGAGATCTGAGGTGGGGTGTTTTGAATCCGTAATTTCCGTTCGCGTGTATGGCAGGTTCGAACAGCCGGATGCGTATGGCCATGCAATGGTCGCACAAAAGGTCTATCATAGGTTATCAGCGGTATCCAAGTCACGCTCAAGACAGAAACGGGGCATGCTGTTTGAACGAAGATGGGTTGACAAGGAATCAACAAACGATTCAAGCTCCTTCTGGACGTTGGCGATAATTACCTTGTGGCATGAAGGCCATCAAATGGTTTACCACCCTGAGAGTCGTTCTTTTCCCCGAAAATATCATCGACTTTGAGAGCGATTTTTCTTACATCAAATGCACTAGCAAGGAGTCGGTCGGTAGCTCCTTGTCGTTTGACAGTTTCTCACAGCAGTCAACAAAGTAACGTGCAAAGTCCAATCGAGAGGACCGGCCCAGGAGGCCGCCGAGTCTAGGGAAATTATGACGGTAAGCTTCAGAGAGCGGACTAATGCTTGAAATACCTGGTAGATTCTTACGCAGAATTGATGTAGAGGAGCCCCAACACAGCGCGCCGGCCGGCATTGGTATGTTGTGATCGGCTGCCGAGATCGGCTCTCAAATGCGCAGCATTCTCGGCAATTGATCTGGAGGTCGACGTCGAGAGGTCGGGGCGCTTCATCAGTCCCAAGTCTTCTGCTAGTCCTCGGGCGAGGTGCATAAGGCTTGTATCGGAGGATGTCGCGAAGTAATGTATATCGTTTCTAAATATACAAATATCAACATTAATTATCAGAAATATCTCGGAAAAAGTTGACTCAAAGTTTCTCACCAAGCGAAAAAATACTAGCAATGATTGTGAAGTCTCCTAGCTTTTCTCAAGCAGGATCACCACTCGGTGCGCGATATGTTGCCGAAACCATCTCTTGAACACTTCGGTTAGCTCGCCTTCAGGGGCTTGCATGTCCAAATGATAGTCTTCAAAAGCAGCAGCTTGTCTCTGTGCATCGCAGACGGGTAACGGAACAAATGGAAATTGAGGAACCATGTCGGACATGTACAGTTGAAGAATCATGTTGGCTTCTTGCAAGGTGACTCGATACCCTGGGATTATTGTCAATATTCCTTGAAGCAACTCGACCGGAGTTGCGGCTGGATTTGATGGCGAATAAGAGTCATCTGAATCAGGCTGCGATGTCCAATGGAGATTGATCGATGGCGATGGGTGGCCGTGTGAAGCCTGACTGTTTCGAGCTGATTGCTCACGGTCACGATTCAGAAGCGACATCATGTCGTCCAACTTCCGTTCAAGTACTTTGGTATGGCTACAGAACCACAGCCCTGGTTAGTCTTGAGTACTTGTGATGATCCTCGAAGACTTCTTACGCTGCCTTTCCTCTCTTCCTCTTGACTTACGGCGGCGCTTTAGAGCAGTCAGGACGGTGGCTAGAGCATCTGAACGATGACTGCGGTCAGTCACAAATTTATAAACTGATTGGCTGTACTGACCTTTGGCGCAGCAACATGTGAAGCCAAGCCGTCCGGTGGATTAGGGGCGTCGGCTATGTCCTATCACCTAGTTGTCACTAGTCTGGACCGAGATTTCGTCCAGGCTCTGCTCGATATTGGCAAGGCGGTTATAGATCACTCTGGATCACATTTACGAGAGAAACTACATGGTTTCCTGTTCTCGTTCAATTCTCAAAACAAAAATTACAAACAATTCGGGTCCGTTCGATGGACGATTGTATTTGATAGATCTAGGCTCGCAAACTGCTCCAGTAATTACATCTTTTCTTAGATAGTTGTGGTCTTTTAACCATGTCGCCTGTAGTCTATAACACTCTCAATTAGGCCACCGACCTTGTCCGATTTCAATGATCATCAGATGAGGCTGCATAGGCAGTTGCAGCCTCATCTGATGAACACTGGAATTGGACAACGCAACTAGTTATTGAGAATGATATTCGTTTGTAGGATTCGGGATGTGACGCTCGGTATATTGTGTCGTCGGTGTACATTAGTTTAACCCCCACTGCCGTCCCCCCCTCCTCCACCAGATCTCATATGCTACATTACTATCAAGGTTCGTCCAGTAATGTATAAATGCTAGATGCCTTTTCAACAGGCTTATGGCCTTGCGTAGATCGATGGCAGTTCTGGCCGTTTCACGGGAACGAATGTTTGCAATACTCCCGCGCGTGTCGGAGGCAATTATCCTTTCGGGGGAATCTCTTCTTGCAGCCGCTATTTGGGCAGGCGTAGCGCTCTTCTTGTGTTGGCTTGTGGTGCTTGAGGCGGTGCTTTCGCATATCTTTGGGCAGGTCGCAGGAATAGCTGCAACTGCTGTGTTGGCATGTATATCTTTTTCGTGAATGGCACGATGATTTGACAGGTTTGTGTCTGTTATCTTCGAATGGCGAAGTTGAGTGGCCCGGCAGTAAGTCGGGTTTGTGTCCGGTACCTTCGATTGGCGAAGTTGGTAAACGCACTGGCGTGTTGTTATTTTCCTTGAATAGCGAGGATGTTGTCAAGTTCGAGAATTGCTCGAATCTAAATTCGTCGCGCTCGAAATGGTCGAGCAAAGTTGCGCTTAGGCAGCCATCGACATACCCAATGAAATCGTTGTCATGGGAATCGAAAATGTCTGGCGGTCTGGGTAATGTTATACATGTGATATCCCAGGCCCTTGACTGCCCCGAGCATCTGGGATGTTGTGCGTGTTGCTCCGGCGCTAGGCCAGTCGGCGGTGGCGGGTCACAATCAAAGTCGACGAGTGTTTCGGGGGAAAGGATTCCACACCAAGCTCTTCGAGGATCGATCGGTTCCCGTCAAAAGGCCGCCGTCTTTCTGACGGACGGCGGCCTCTGAGGGCAGAAATAGTAAACAAGGAGGGTAGCGCCTTTTGCAAGGCAAGAGTGACGGGGTAAAAGTGTCCTATAAAGCAAGAGAGTCTACTTTACAGAATTAAAAAAAAAGGTGTCTAGATTTTGACAGGCTTTGAAAGAAACGAGAGACGGTGCCTGAGGGGAAAGGTTGGTAGTTAAGTACTGTGTTGTTCGGGCGGATTCAGGATCTGCAGGCAAATAAGAGTCCTGTGGCTTGCAGATGCCAAGACCATCTACCACCAATTAGACAGTATGCGGGCTGAATATCACACCGAAGACAGGACTCAAAATTCCAGCTGAAAGAGGGTATGGACCACTCAGACACAACGCTGCCCTGTCATTGGTGATCTTGTTAGACACACCAACGCAGCACACGCGCGCGGGTTGAGCCGATCAGAAGCTTCGCCGAGATCCTGGTTTCCAGACAAGGCATTTGCTTCGTCGCTGAGTGACACTTGATCTTAATCCCTCATTCTCTTGAGAAACCAGTTGCAAGATCCTGAGTCGCCAACACACCGATGTAACGAAGAAAACATGGCTAGTGCATGCACTTACATAGTTCTGCTAGATTTACTACAGATGATCTCGCGATCTTCGCTGGGGATGAATGAAGTTCCGAGATGCATATGATATTTGGTAGTGGGAAGCGTGACGCTAAGACTGAGTCCTCTTAACTCAAGAGGACTCACATTTGCTCGTGGAACATCTATCCGACAAAGAGAAAGAGTCCTTTTGAGTCCTCTTCAACAATGCGGACCGTTTCGAGAGTCCCTGGTATTTAAAACAGCAATTCATTTCGAGTGAGAGATATAAAGCCCAATTCAATGTCGAGAGTAGGTTGGCCAGAAGTGAACTCCCGGGCCACGATACCGTCACATCAACCTTGATACAATCTTAAGCTTCGGTCAAATCCCTAACTGAAAATGAATTCGAATTCGAAAGAAAGGTGAAACCAATATTCTCTACAGCAATTCCAATTTCTTGGATTTAGATACTGACGATGTACTGCGTCCAGTCAACCCCGACAAGTCGAAGGCAAGGGACCTAACCTCCCTCTGACCCTTCCCTCCACCCCTGCCTCTTTCAACGCCATTAGTCGTGCATACCCGTTTCCCGAGTCTCTTAACGAAACGATGAATCGATACTTTAGGTCTTTTGACCCATCTTGGATTCCTTTGCCTACAGATGAGGAGAAAGAGACGAAAGAAAAGAGCAAAGCGGATAGTCAAGAGAGCTGCGTTGCTCTAGTAAATGGCGGAAAGCAATGACAGTCATCGTACTTTCGAAGACACCTCTATTTGAATAGACTTCTAAAATGCCAGTAGTTTTGTTAATATGTGAGCTACGGATTCTCAAACATTACCCTAGAGTTCCATTACATCATGTTGTTGCAAGATGCTATCATAGAGCTTCGTTTCCTCTATCTCAGATGACGCCTCTCCTGTCTCTCTTATTTATCCAAGTGTACTGTTAAAGAAGGGTTAGTCAAATGCAAAAGATAATCAAAAGGTTCTGGCATGACATACCTCAAAACAACACGGCTTTCCATCTCCCACCGTGACAGCGAGGAGATTTGCCTCGCTCCAAACAGGCCTGAAGCCAACCTCCTCAATCCTTTCCCACCACTCCGCAAACTGACTGATCTTGGGTCCCTTTTCCGGCACATGAATCTCAATCACCATCTGACCAACTGGAACCTCCTTGCCCTCAAGCTCACCACCTTTCGCATAGTCTCCCAAAAATGACTCCAATGTCGGAAACTCATCCCCTTCGATATCCATTTTGATCAGGTCCACGTAATCGTGCCTCAGTTTCTTCATGATGCTCTTGATTGAGAGAAACTCTGTCTTCTCCTTTTCATCGTAGTAGTCGTACTCTGCGACAGCCGTCTTGAAAAAGTGCGTCCGGTTTGAAAACGCCTCTAGTCCCTTGCCCCAACCGTCGACTGTGTCGTCGAAACCGTACATCTCAGCAGCGCTGGAGCGGTTGAGCATCTCCGCTTCGAAAGAGGAGTCATCTCCAATACCAAAGCTGTAGATGCGAATAGGTTTCTCTGAAGCTCTAGGTTTAGGTTTCGCCCTTTCGTATTTACTCATTCCGCATATCCACTTCCCCCCATCGCCGAGTTTGCCGACTCGTTGGACATCCCAGGGACACGTGTAGGTTGCTGGGAACAGGTCCCAGATGGTATACCAGAAGCGCAGACTTTCATCTCTTGCTGTAAACCTAGTTGACAATCAGATATTGATACTGCGACCCGGAAACACTCTACTGACAGTATCGAGTCGTAGTCTTTGTTCACACTCATCCACTCATGTCTCTTTTGGACTGAACTCAACCATGACTTTTCTGACAATGCTGCCCGACTAAGCTCGCTTAAGTGAGTATCGCTTCGAGATAGTACCCAGGATGACCATGTCTCGTTTAGAATCGGCGTCAGGAAGTAAAGGGAAACTACCGGGATAAAGAAGGGAAGGAATCTTGGAAAAGACCATATCCCCTGGTTGACGGGCTTCAGAGCCGCCATTGTATGTGGTATCCGTGTCGATATTACAATGGTAATCGCTCTACAGGGTCAACTCGAACACAGATCTTGAATCCTGTATTGCACAACAATCACCAAGGTCCAAGGAGATAAGGCCAAGCAGTATTGCCACTCACTGTCACCGAATTACCGCGGGCTGGAAGACCATCTGGCCCAATGAACAGCCATCTGATCTTGACAACATCATCGGAATAGACTTTGACCTTCATTCTTCACTGAAACAGCGTACCTGAAACTGTCGTCGATCCGTAGTGGCCTCGTTTCTACGAAATCTCCCCAAAAATGCCCGCCACGAGTCAGTCTTCAGACGGCGACAAAACATCAGACTACGCCTCGGTTCATCCGTGTTCAACGAAAGCATTTCGTTGACTCGATTTTCAAGATGCACCAGGACGCAGTCCGGCTAAACGCTGGCACTTTGAGTTCAAGGCGGAGAGTCCAGTGTTCGGGAGATCGTCCAAGTGGGTTGATGTAATTGAGTCAGCTACGCTTGAGACATTCATTGCATGCCATGCCCCTTTTCCATATAATGCCGAATGAATGGATTTGCCGTCAGGATTGAAGTCTCAGCCACACAGCATAATGTCAAAATTCCGCCTCCCAATAGCTTGGAAAGCCTCCGGCGACAATTGCCATTAAACTTCACGCTATTTCGAAGAATTTACCGGCATTACGCTGTATGTTTCCACGACTATTGACCCAGTCGTAGCCAAGATGGCCTACAATGCACGGTGCCGTACGCGTTCCTCCCACCAATACCGTTTCAGCGATACGGCGCTTTGGCACAAGAGTGAGGCTTTCTACAAACAACTTGCGCATCGTCTCTCTGCATAGACCACTCGGGGTAGGCGCCAAGAGTCAACCCTCGTGGTTTCGTTGTATTTAGCCATCACCCTACCCGGGACCCAACCAGTTAGGCCTTGAATTGTTTGGTCCGTTTGGCAGTTGTTCACTCACAATCCACTCGATTCGACATCGAACTTCTAGTAGCTGCTCCTAGCAAGAACCCACTCACTCCAATCATCATCATGAAGTTCACATCGACTCTTCTTATTCTTGCTAGCGCAGGTGCTGTAGTAGCCGTAAGTTGTGATTCCAGTCTGCTCCACCAAAACTGCCTGACTAACTCTTGTTCAAGTCGCTCCCCAATGCGGGGATGCCACTCGTTGAACGCGATGAAATTGTGGGCAAGAAGGGACTGGAGGCAACCAAGACAAACCCTCGAGTGAAGAGAGCAGACGGAACTTTCAATCTGGTTCCACGACAGACACAAACGAAGCAAGCCAGAATGGACTCGGATGATGATGATGATGCAGGCCCCTTCAAGGAGAAACGCGCCGAAGAAGCAGTCCAAGAGAAGCGTGACGAGCTGACGCCGACGAAAACGAACCCTCGGGTGAAGAGAGCCGATGGCACTTTCAATCTCGCTCCAAGGCAGTCTATCACAGGGAAAGCCAAGGCATAGGCGTATGGCTGGGTTGTTTTGCGGGGATATAGCTCACGTAGGCAGTTTGGGAGGCAGAGGTAATACAAGCATCAAATTCTGTACGAAGTGAAAAGCATGGGTCAGGCAAGGCACAATCTTTCTCGCGGGGTAGTAATACATGGATAAGTGACGAGGTACGAAGCGCCGTTCGGCATGGCGTTCTTCCACTTCGCATGATCGAAGGCTGGAAAATTCGTCAGGTTCATACTTTGGAAACCCACAAGAAGCCTCCACTCCGCTATTCTCACGCCAGTAGGCACCTCCGAAGCACCACGGCAAGGCTATGCAGTACCTGGCAGAGTCTACAGTAGCTCGCGGGCATAGAAGGACCTAGAACGGACGCCGCGGCGTGAAGAGCTACGCAAACTTCGGTATCTCGGTCATGTCAAGGACCCAGAACTGCGAGAGCGAGGCATTTTCGAGCTTAGGTTAAATGAGATGCAGTACCGATAATGCGCGTAAGCGCGCAAGCTTTGTCGTATTGCGTGTCACGGCATTGATGGCATGGCGTAACCCATCACAAGCCGCTTGACTGTCAATAGTTCGTACGACGCTGTGACGAGGATGAGTCTTTAGTAGATAGCCTTCCAGAAGCATTCTGGGGAAGTCAATTCATCTGCATAACACAGTCGGGACGAGAATAGTCTGGGTTCCCTGTCTTGAAACGGTTCAATCAAAGACCATGTTCCCAGCAGAACGCACGAGCCAAGAGCGCCGAGCATTTGGCAAGTTTGTGCGTGTACTTTGCCCCGGAAGACCCGGCCTGACTCGCAGCAGCCTTAAATGTGGGTGTTTGTGTCTGGCGAATGATATTAGTGATGGGTAAGTCCGTTTCGGAGTAGTAAATCTGCCTCGTAAGGCTGGGGAGGGTTGGTTGAACGCCACCAATTGTTTGATGATGATGTCGCGACCCTTCCGCGCGGCTATGTGTATTGTGGGTGACACAAGCGGTTCGATTTCTTGATACTGGAATGAGAGAAGGATGTTCAGAACACGGGGTCAAGAAGATATTTTCCAGCGAATTCCAGTCTCTCCGAGCGGCCTCCGATGGGCTACATCGAAACGGCCCCCAAATGGGGGCTGAGAAGCTAATCTGGTGGTTTCGATATTTGGCTGTGTGTGCCAGGCACTGCGCAAGAAAGACGTGAGGGGGTTCAGGGAAGCAGATCCTACAGCCTTGCGGGAATTCTCGCGGTCAGCTGGTCGGGAGCCCTCCGGCCACCTATTTCTCGGAGATCCGGGGGTGAGATAATCAGGTCGTGTGAGGAGGCATGATGCATCGCAACATCGATTCAGATCCTGTTGATTCAGCTCAGGTGGAAGTGGAAGTAGTCGACCTCCGGATACGCAATTTTTACCGCGTCTATCGCTAGGCAACTGGTGGCGAGTTTAATATGACTGTAATGACTGGATTCCAAGAAGCGAGCCGGCGAAGGATCGGAGGTAGTCCTTGAGAGTGCCTGGATGCGTTGACGCGTCTGGTGTGGTGGGTGTCTTGAGGTGACGCGGGCCACGAGCCAATGAGTGATGAGCCTGCCATGTACGAGAAGCTGATTGTGGACAAGTCCTATGAGCCTGGAACCTCGACCAATTCGTTTTGTAACAGGCTGTCAAGACCCAGCAGAGATGGCTACAAACAGGTGGGAATCTGAGCTCTGTCAAGATGACGGCCGTCCAGGCAGACGTTTAAGGTACTGAGATACGTACCTTCGGTAAGTCTAGGGTGAGCCGCATCGGTGACCTCGAGCCCGTATTAGTCATCAAGAGAATCTGGGGAATTTTGTTCTTACCTAAGGCAGAATGCGACTGGTGCCTGCTGGCGGCGGTTGGATTCGGAAGGTGAAAACTGGAAGGGAGCGGTGTGGAAATGATGAGGTACGTATCGTTGTCTCCAAGAGTTTGTGCGACGGCCCGGGGAAAAAACAGGTGGTCGGAGCTTTCACCTCCCAGCAGCTTCCATCCAATTCCTCTCCCCCTCAATGTCAACTCCAACTCCAATTGCTGCTGCCACGATGTAATGCGCTGCACTGCGACACGATTCGATGCGATGGAATCGATTGAGCCTCTCGGAGCACTTGCAGACCTTGCAGAGAAACGCACCCCGCTCCCCTCGTCATTGTTTGAAGTGATGAAATGTCAAACTTCTTTTGCTATCCACCTGCACGAAACAAGGCCTGGCTGCATCGGTTGGTCCGACTGAGAAGCAGGCTGTGGTGGCTGTGTGCACCTTGAACAAATCTGGTGCCGTTAGTGACCAGCACAGCCGTCTCACTCGCATACTAACACTGCCAAACCATGCTAGTATGCTTCTTTCCGCAGCCAAGATTCCGACTGAACTGGCGGGACGAACATAACGCTTTCCTGGTACTGGACCGGTGCGCGCCACGGGACGAGCATCGTCACCAACCTTGTCAAGCCCTCAGTGGCTCCCCTTGCAGCCTACGATCCTTCGACGGCGACAACGAAAACTATCGTTGATAGTTCCCGCGAGGTGGAGTTTATCGAATTGGCCCGCAGCCACTTGGCCAGATTCCAGAGTCCGATGATCGACTGCTTCAATTGTGGCCTCATGCACACCAGCCCATCTGCAAGTCAACTAAGTGGACCTGGTCCTACCGGCCACTCAGAGAAACCGCATTGTAGCGTCGCGCAAGAAGACGAACAAAGAGCTTGCATGAAAACCTTGCGAGGCCGAAGTGACTCAGGTGTCATTCGCCAAGTTTAATTGGGATGATTGGCTAATGCATCACCGATTCTGAACAGAGTGAACAAAGAAGATCGTTGCGACTCGAGCACCACGGCGGCTGTCGCTTATTCGGAAACGATGTTGATTTCTCGATAATCAACATCTTCAGGTCGGGCCTGGCCAAAACGGGCCAAATCTGCAGTCGAAATGTTTCGATTGCCGCTGTCCATGTCACCCTGGCTTTCCCCAACGGCGCGCGCAAGGTGCCTCTCCCCGCGTCGAATAGATGAAGAAGCGGGGGAAAACACTCTGGCACTTAAGTGGTGGCATGAAGGATGGTACCGAGTTGGGAGCCAAAATAGCATCATATCGCCCAGATTATTGTTTCGCGGCTTTCCCACTCAAAAGTCCGGATTCGTCATCTTCTACACGAGGCTGCGACAACGCCAGACCTCCACGGCGACCATCCACAACCTCTACCCAGACGAAAAAAATAGAGACGCTGACCACCAGCCAGTCGGTTCCCTCTCCATCCTACGGTGAGCCAGATACCACTACATGGAACCAACATCGCGGCGCAATTTACACGAGCCGCATCCACAGCACTCAACCACACCCTCATGCGCAAGGCCGCATAGCTGGGAATTGAGGACTACTCTCAGACACATCAGAAGAACACAAGAAAGCGCCACTTGTGCGCCCTCAAGCCTGTCACGACTGTCGAACTTCCTTGGCTCCCTCCAGCGCCCTCATTTTGACGGCTTATGGTGGCCCACCCTGGCAACGTCCCAAAAGTCACCTCCCGTGCACCGCCTCTAGTACCAGTAGGCCTCCCCAAAAGAGGCTGTGCGATATTTCCAGAGGTATTTCCCCAGCGGAGGAATGCGGGCAAGAGACAGAAGGGAAACTTGAGCTCTTTCGGAAACGTTCAGCGAGGGGAAGAACCATCCTAGGCCGAGGACTCCAACGACCCTCCCCTCCCAAGAAAGAGAAACACCCCTGCGAGCACCGAGCACGAAAGAGGCCTAGCGGCCAAGAGCAAAGACTCATCGGCCTCTAGCGATGTGCGTGAAGGCAGCAGTCTGACAGGGGAGGGGGCATGGGCCAGGCGCAATCCACCCTCACAAGGCCTCAAATCTCCACAATGCCACGGCCTGCAGCACCTTTGGCCCACGATACCTGGGTCCTCCGCCGTCTCTTGCGGCTGACGCTGGGTACTAGCGACTTGCTGCCCCTGGTCTGCCATGCCACCACCATTAGAACGCGCTTCTTCGTCTCAGACGATATAATTCAGACGCGGAATCTCTTCGAGACAACTTGTTCCCACGCTGCTCAACATCTCCACTTGGACTATTTACACTTTGCCAAACGCTTCCCGCACTTAGACAATAGACGCTACCCCAATCTATCATACCTAGTCGATCCATTCTCTATACTTAGGCAGAACCTTTTTGAGAATCTTCAACACCTGACTTCTTGAATCCTTCCCAAGCTGGTATATAGTCTCTCATCCTCGCTTGCATCTTCTCCTGAAAGATCACCAACTCACACCACCTACAGTCAGACACAACACAATTTCGATTCACTACAAGCTCCAACATACCACTTCAACTTCACCCCAACAACACCGACACGTTGTCTTCCTATCACCACCCCGAAGCTCACTATATCGACAACACCATTGTCTATAAGTACAGGGCTCGTCGTCCAGCCAACTCCAATCGAGAATATCAACGTCCACCAACACTCTCGAGGACTCTTTCCTCTACCCAATCGACCACACCCGCGAGACGAGTTCCATTCGTTACGCAGGTAGTTCAACCCTCACCACCAACCCCGCGCACGCTGCGCCCTCATACGTTTACACAAGACACGATGTGCACCACCGACGTTTACACCTACGTCTACCCCGACGGCCGGAGGGCTGAGGAACAGCAACCCACCTTTTGCTCTGCTTCCCGCAACGGCCGCCTTTGCGCCAACCCTGTCATCTACAACCACCCGCCGCGTCCAGTCGGCTACCCTTCACCAGTACCCATGTATGCTCCTGTCGGACCAGCATACCCATTTCCTCAGCAGATGCCGCCCTCTCCTCCCATGAGCTCACCACGCGGAACTTCCTCGGGCAATGAAGGAGGCCGCGCTCGTCGCGAATCTTCTTCGAGCGAGAGAAAGCACCGCCAATCCGGAGTATACGTAAACGGCCAAAGGGTATTGGACCTCAACCGCAAGCACCGGTCACGTAACGAGCGCATCGTGATTGTCGACTCTCCACCCACCCCGCGCACACCACCAAAGCAATTCGCTTCACCTTACACCGCGCCGCCTTCACCCATTGCAGGCGGCGAGAACCCTCAGTTCCGCTACAGCCACGTCCGCCGCGACTCTCTTCGCCCTGTCATCGTCGATGAGCGCCCGCGGTCCAAGGTCGAGATTGAGGTTATCGACAACAAGCACCGCCGCCATCACTCTTCTGAATCGCGCCACAGCTACCACAGCGCCGACGAGGAGGAGCGCCGCCGCCGTCACCGAGATCACAAGGAGCGTGAAGAGCGCAAACGCCAGGAGGAGGATCGCCAAGTTAAGAAGCAACTACGCATCGCTGAGCAAAACGCCAAGATTGCCAGCCGCACCGCCGTACCCGTCCCTCCCGCTCCTTTGAACCGCACCTCTACTGGCTACGGTTCCAGATACCAAGAGGACTTGTTGGCAGATGCTCTTCGCCGTATGGAAGTTGTCGACCATCTCACGGCAAGAGCTGAGGATGAGGAAGAAGCCCAGCGCCGCCGACTCAAGGAGCGGATGACACCCCACCGCCGGGCTACCGTGGGGCCGGGTACACGGAGGCACCGCGTTCTCTACGACGATGGTCTCTGGCGATGGGAGTAAACGATTGCTAGGATGAATGGATTTCCTGCTTCATGTTGTTTGTTTATCCATCATCGATATGCGAGCTCTGCGCTTGATCGTTTTCTTGGAATTGTATAGATAGCCAGCGTTTCTTGATTTGCATGCATGTACATATACCACGGGGGAGGGATCGCCGGGAGAGCGATGGGAAGATACCACCACAACAGGACACATTGGGACAACCATTAGATAGTCATTGAATCAGTAAAACACAGTCATGATTCATATCTCTGCTCCTATCTTACCGGCTGTGATCTTTTTTGGTGATGCAGTATCTTTGCGGTACATTTTCTCGTGATGGACAATCGCCGTCGCGGCCTTGTGATCGTATGCGCCTGCATGTCTCACTCCTGCCCTGGTCCCTCCTCGGATCTTGGAGGGCTCGGCAGCATTGAGCAGGCGACACTGCCGTGTTTTGCTTTCCTCCCATCCCAACCTTTTCGGAGAGAGATTACGAGACGAGACATCTGCAAGCTACCCTTATCCGTGGCGTTTTCCTGTTCGTTCACCCCAAAATATTGTTGTTGGAGACCTGCATGGACGATGAGAAGAGGTGGATGGGTGTCTGTGGCGGGAGGTTGCGATGGCCTGAGTCAAGACACCCACCCACTTACACACGGAAGGGACTGATAGATCGTTGATGGGCTCTGCATTTACAATGGATTCCCCAAATATGAGGTTGACATTTTTTAGTTGCATGATGCTTGCCGCGCAATGCGAATATGCGCATTGCCAGTACGGAACTCTGGAAATTGGGTGTCACAGCAAGGACTCTTCCTTTCCTTCTCACAGCGGGGTGAGACGTTGCGCAAATCTTCGCACCGCGGGGTGATTTCTGCCTGGACCGAGAGGACGCAGTTGGAGTCACGACTCGTTTGACAGCTTCTCAAGCAGATGTACAACATCGCCAAGACCAACGGATCCTTTGTGGAAGAAGAATGACAGGAAGACCCTACGGATTGCGGTCGCGCTTGCGGGGACAAGAACAGGCAACGCCAGGCAGTCCCGCCCGGTCGGCACGGGCTTTCGGGGGAAGAAGCAGCAGTTCACGGGTCATCCCTGTTGGCTAAGGGGGGTTCTTGGAGACGGCGGGACGGGTCGCTGGGGTGTTTTGGTGTGGGAACGAGTCACCGAGTGACATTTGCACACCTTGTCACCGAAGGCGCCGATGTCGGTGTATTTCGGTCAAGTGTCTGCCGGCGGGGTAGTGGCCGATGGCGGGGTTAATCATGTGTTTACGCTTGTTTATGACCAGATCGTTGCTCTTTGTCTCTTGCTTCGCTTTCCATGCTTCTATGGGATATGAATTCGTCTACGATGAGCAGAATCTCGCGAAACCTGTTACAAAGTTGAAAAAGTTGCACTTTCGGAGATTGAGGCCATTTCGCCTACCTGCCAATTACCCCACCTACGTACTCCGTGCCACCATCTCTGTTCCTACGGGCTTGGTAGGGGAGTGGGGTCATTCACCTGTCCACCAACCAGAGACTAAAGATTGGTTTTTGACTTGTGTCCTTCGTTCCGTTCCCGTAGGGAGTCATTGCGGCGTGGGAAAGGCGAAGCTTCCGAGCCAAGTGGTGACACATTCTGGCGGTGAAGAAAGGGTTTTGTGGTGGTGTGCTCGGTGTTGATCGCCTGGTTTTTGAGGATCTGGTAGACGATGCAGGGTACCTATTTTCTGTGACTTTTTTGGGACGTATTTTTCGATTTAGATGTACGGAGTAGAGTGAGCCCGAATAGGGAATGCGCATTTTTTTTACACCGAATACGGAGCTGCCTTTCTAGGTACTGCGGTCTTAGGATCATCATGACCAGACCACCATCTATCCAATATTTAGCGATCGAATGTTGTCCTTCGGTACTTACTGGCCCTTGAAGACCGGGGATACTGTATTCAACAGCGGAACTCAATACAAAGCTATCTTAGGTCATTGAAAAAATACACTACCCTGGATTTACAACAGAACTCCCTCTGGGCGGAGACAGAATGCCGACTAGGTGTAACATGCAGCATCAGAGATACTAAAGCTAACATGTATAATCAGGACAGATAGTGATCCGAACGGCCACTTGCTGAATCTACTAGAGTTACGATTCATCTACAACAATGGAGCACCTCGATGCTACAGTTCTAACCCCGATTCAAGAGTACCAGTCTCCCTCATCATCGTCAATTGACTCCCCCATGTCAGACTTGTGCAGCAACTCCTGAACCGTCCATAGCTTGAAGGGAAACCCGGGCACTGTGTTGGTATTCTTGAACTCCTTCCCATGGAGTAGATGCGCTGCGCAAGCTTCGTAATTGTCGTACGCATATTGTTCGGGATCATGCTTCAACAGCCACGATCCTGTAAACTTCGCGATGCTGCGGGGGTTCTTCGCAGCTTCATCCCAGTTGGTGTGATGGAAGACCTCTCTGGACTCGAAACCAATCTTCTGGGCGCAAGCGGTTCTCTCGAAACTAGATACAGCCGTCTCATAATCAGTAAAATGACCACATATACCAATGTTATTGATGTATGGCGTGAGGAAGAAGACAGCTTACCGGAGTTTGTTGTGCACCTTGGTTGCCAAAGCAGCAGACACCTTGCCGCTCTTCTTGAGACAAGCAGCAAGAGAAAAGGCATCTTCCAGAGCAGTAGTAGCGCCGAACCCAGAAGAAGGCAGGAACGAGTGCGCCGAGTCGCCGCATTGCACCACTCGCCCTCCGTCCGACACCCACTTCGGCTGGGGATCACGGAAACGCAGCTTCCAGTCGGTAGCCTGGTTATTGGGTGTCGACTTGATGACCTCGTGCACGATAGGCGCCCATCCCTCGACGTACTTGAACGCGCCAGTCGAGTCGGCGATACGGTTCCAGTCTTCCACGGCAGCGTCTTCGTCTCTGTGCGTCAGGCCCCAGCAGAACTCGGTCGGCGACAAGCCGGTAAAGAAGTGTGCGCCGGGACCAATGTGGAGGGACGTCCACTCCCGCTTATCCTTGAAGAACTCTGCAATAGCAGGTACTTTGAGCGCCTCTTCGGCTCGGTAGCTAGCTCTGTACAGGGCAAAGCCGGAGCTGATGGGCTTCTCCTTGGTGCCGGTCACGATGCCCCAGGACTTGGATCCTACGCCGTCTGCTGCCACGACGATATCGGCGGTGAGTTTGCTCCCGTCGGCGAGGACCACGCCACCGAGCTCCTTGGTCTCGAAGAAATCCTCAACCTCTTTGCCTGTTTCGATGGGGATGCCAAGTTCGGTGGCGTAAGTCAGGAGGAGGAGGTAAAACTCGCGTCGGCTGACGGAGATCGTGGGGAGATGGGGGTTTCCGAGCTTGGTTCTGAACAACTTCTCGCCACTGAATTTGAAGAATTGGAACTCGGCCGAGATGGCGCTCTTGTTTAGCCTCTCCATGAACCCGGGCCATTTCGAGGGCGTGTGCAGTCCGGGAGACTGGATGAAGAAGATTTCACCTGCGGATCAAAGTAGGTGTTTGGTCAGAATATTGTCTTTGGAAAGTGAGCGAATAGGTAATGCTTACCATAATCTCCCGGGTCTATGCGCTTCTCCAGAACCTTGACGCTATGTCCCTGGCGATGAGACTCGATGGCGAAAGCCAGACCAGCAATTCCGGCGCCGACAACCAAAATCGAGATGCCTGTATCAGGAAGACGTTCCATGATGTTGGGAAATGCTCTTTTTGTCGAATGAACCAGGTTTTCGCGGCCAATAGGTGCTATGCAAGTAACTTCAATCGAGTTGAAAGAACCAGAGAACTGTGCGTTGATGCAGAGATGAAGGAGCAGTCTCTGTTCATGCTAAAAGTAGTTCATCTTGAGGTGATTGAATCATCACCCTGTCTTAGCAGAACGGCGGTCGAAAAGTCCGCGCCTTGAGACATGAAGTTTCGGACATTAACGAAATTTCAATTAGGCCGAATGTCGATGCTGAAGAATAGGAGGAAACAGATTTAACCCAGCCCCTCGATAAGATCGTGTTACATCTAACCCCACGTAGTCTGAATTGTCCCGCGTCTGTAGAGCTAGAAGTAAGACTACTTACTCGCTACTGGCCCAATCAGCTGTAGTGTGCGAGTAATTGGATTAGAGATAAAGTCGGTATTCGGGGCTGTTGTCCTTCCGTGACCCGTTCAAAACTCTCCGTAGTTTTCGTATGGATTGCCGACTAGCCTTTTGATTTCGTAGTAGACGTATGCTCGCGTTTCGTCGTTATAGAGGGCCGCTGAGTCAGCTCGCGATTCACCGGCGGTAGATCGTACGACTCCTAGTCGTTACACTAGACGAACACCTAATTCTTAGGGGTCAGGCTCCAGGAGCGGATGTCGGCAGGGGCGTCATACAGAAGCCCTAAACTTAGAATTAATTCGCTCGGTCGTTTTGTCAAGTTAGGAAAGCTAACCCATTCAAATGGTGTGCCCTCGGGGTTTACCACCTCAGTCAGGTAGGAATGTGCGTATATCGTCTTCTCCACGATACGCGCCTTCTTAGAATCATAGTAGCCCCTTAGTGTTGACGTTGAGAACTATGTTATTTCATGGAACGCATCAGCGCGTAAGGATAAATGGATGACGAAGATCGGTGCTGCTCGAAGACCGATGTCCGGGATTGACTCTGTCTCTCCTCAACAGCTTGAGTCACCTTCCGATAGGTGTCCCCGTAGAGTCGGCTTTTGATCTTCAATCGCTTTATACTGCCCATTTACTATGACTCGCGGACATGAGTGGAGTTGCGTCCTTGATGGGTGCGATTTCCCGCTCTTACAACCTCTATTGTCTGCTGCCCGACAGCCCGGTTGGCGTTTGTTCATCTCGATTGTATTCCTCTCAGCATCTCTCCCAAAGCTTTGTTATAAGGCATACCCATATAAACCCCTAGTCGGCTCTCAAAACCCATTGAGACCTTTCTAGAAGTAGAACGCTTCTCGGTCATCAAGCAACGCTATACCTGAAATAGCTCGAGGGTGACAGAGACCCTCGAGTTATTGATTGATTCCATGCTCTTCACGGGCAAATGACCTCGAACACCTTGCGTATTTCACCCTGTTGGGCTTTGGTTATCGCTGTTGAACAGAAAAGTCGTCTAAAGTCGTTAATAAAATATCCGTCAGCCAAGGCAAATGCGTGGGTTGAGGAAGTTGCCCAAATTGGATTTCTCTCAAAACCTACATGCAGACTGAGGCGAAGGCTCTCAATTTTCCTTGCGGAAGAGAGTAAATTCCTGTCTGTATCTCTCGCTTACCCAAATTTGCGGCACTGGTGGTCCTGAACCATATGCTGCTCCGTGGCGTAGTAATATTGGAAGCCCCTTGCCCGGTCACCTGATCGACTGAAGAGTCCTTTATTGGCAGAAAATTGATATTTTGGCTGCGAGCATATGCAAGCTGTACTTGGCCGACATGAACCCGGGCTGAGAAGCGTTGGGTTTGATGTACATAAACCAAGTTTCCCATGCGGGGAACATATCACATCGTAATTAACGGATTCAAACACGCCGAAAGGACCCTGGGTTCGCTCCAGATAGAATCTTAGAACATGGGACTCAAAGATGTCAACTGCGTGTTGGCGCCACTCATCAGTCTGAGAGGTCGTGAGAACACAGTTGGCGTAAGCGGCTTTCTTCTGGGGGGTGGTAAGTCATAAGACTCCGAATCTACCAGTATGCGATCCTAATTGGTTCATTACAGGCTTTTCTTGGTTTTCTGGCGAAGTTGGTTTCGCTGCAGATAATGTGGCCGAGTATGAGGTAGAACCAAATATCTCACCCCTGCTTTGGGCAGTACGCGTAGTGGACGCTTACCAAATGTTTTTCAGGTCGTTTTAGCCAGCGGCAATGTTATCAGAGCTAGTCAACACGTGAACTCTGACTTGCTCAAAGCTCTCAAGGGCGGAGCGTGTAACTTTGGCCTGGTCGCCAAATTCGTGCTCAAAACCTTTCCCTCTCGCAACCTCTATGGCGGGGTCATGGTATTCCCTTGGGCACAGAAGAATGCCATCGTTCAGAAGTTTGTGGAGATGATTGACGGCAACACCAACGGGCACCCCGAAGATACTGGGTTCGCAGCTGCTGCGTGGAGTCTAAGTGGTGGGAAGAGAATGTCTTTCGTTGTTGCTAACATTGAGGGGCAATCCAACTCAACGGCTTTCGCGGGACTTGAAGTTCTGTCTCCCGTGGTCGACGTGCGGGCAAACCTCCCAGTGACCAGCATTGCTGCCCAAATCACATCGCCGAGTGGCGGGTACCAGGTTTGAAGCACTCTGACTTTTCACAATACACTTGGCATGGGCCGCAAGATTCTATCATCATTCGACGCCGTTATTGAAGATATTCAGGACCAGGACCAGGTCCAGGATGGCAACGACTTCAGAAACGTCTACCTCCTAACGCCGTTTCCGACCCTGTTCTCAAACTACGGCGACAATGTTCTTGGTCTTGACGAAATCCACAAGAAGAACTCTATTGTTTTCAGCATCCAAGGAATTTTCCCTAACATGAAATATGTTGGGCTATTGAGACAGAGGCTGAAAGAAGCGACTGCAGACATCGAGGCTTATGCTAGAGCTACTGGCCAACTGATCCCCTATCTATATCTCAACTACGCGGGTCAAGATCAGAAACCATTGGCGACGTATGGTGAAGAAAACTTTCGGTTCCTGAAAAGAGTTGCGGAGAAGTACGATCCCGGACAGTTCTTTCAGTACAGCGTGCCGGGAGGATTTAAAATTAAGGATGTATGAGGGCTTACGGCATCGGGACTATCACAACCTGCCGTATGATTTAAGAAAGTAGTGTTGTGATGTGGGCACATGAATTTGGCGAAGAGATCTCGTTTGAGGGCTTTCGGAAGTTTTATTGTCATCAGTTGCCAGTTACCGGATGGATTTAGGCGTTGATTTAGTAATAGGTGTCGCTCTACAGCTGGGCACTTGCATTCGGGCCCGTCAACTGACCTTGTCGGTCAAAGAAGAGCTTCTGACCAGTCCTCAAGCTTTCCTGTAGGCCTGAGGCGATCCTCAGTGACGTAAGAGCCGATCTGAGTGGGATTGGCAGTGGCTTGTCGTCCAAAATAGCATCAACGAACGCATTCGCTTCCACAACGAATGCCGAGATGAATCTATCGTACCAAGAGCTCGTCGGTTCAATCTTGACATAGCCATCAGTGTCGCAAATCTCTACTCGATTCTTTCGCGGCATAGCATTGACTGTCAATTTGCCTGTCGTACCGAATATCTCAGTGACGCTGTCATAACCGTGCGATGAGCTTCTCGAGTGGTAGAAGTGAGCCATCTTTCCGTCCCAGAACTCGCACACCCCGATCGCGTTGTCCGCATCGCCAGTCTTTTCAAGATCTGGGAAGAAGGAGGTTGTTCCAATGGCAGAGACAGATTTGGGGACGGAACCCTCGCCCAAGAACATTAGTGACAGGTCAATTTCGTGAATGGCGCAGTCAAAGTAGATGCCACCAGAGTCCCTGAGGTACTGATGAAAGAACGGACTCTGGTCAAGCTTCTCACAGCCATGAGATCTGAAAACGAACGGCTTGCCAATGGCACCTGATTTGACTTTGTCGTGCGCATCCTGGTAGCTGTCGTCAAAACGGCGGGCGAACGCGACCATGGCTTTAGTCTCTGGCTTTGCTTCCACATGCTCGCAGAGGGTCTCAAGCTAATGAGAAAGCGTCAGCACAAATGGAGAAGGAGACAATAATGACAACGTAAGGTACCTCTGAGATAGACTTGCAGATAGGTTTCTCGCATAGAACATGAATCCCCTTATCGAACGCAGCCAGTGTCTGTGAGAAATGTAGCTCGGTAATAGAGGAGATGATGACAGCCTCAAGCCCTGGCGTCTCCATCATCTCTTCGAAAGTGGGATAAGTCTTGACACCATGCGGCTGAAGATGCTGTTCGGCCCAGTCGAGATCAGCTTGAGCAGGAGAGCAGGCGCATAGAAGTCTGGCTCGCGGGACTAGGTTCAGAATATTGAGGGCATGCTTCTGCCCCATACGTCCGATGCCAACAACACCCACATTGAGGATCTTGGGTGAAGAGGTCATGTTGTCAAATTCTTCGAGATACAATAGAGTGATCTGAATTTAATTTCATGAACAAAATCTTGGGGATGTCGCTGTGAACAGACGGATTAGCTCGCTTGTGGTCGTAATGATCGTGTTGTGACTTTTGCTGGCGATGTTACGAGAGGTTATACTTGTGAATATGGAGAGCGGAAGATTGTTACTGCTTCTAGCGAATGAGGGCAACCCCGGCGATTTTACACCGTATTGGTAATATGACGCTCAATAATGGCTGACGCGACGTCACAGGTGAATCCCGAACACCGATGTCATCGAGCGTTCACAGTGAGAACGTGTGTATAAAAGGTGGAAGAATGTCCTCGGGCTTGCAATTCCGTTTGGAACTTTGGATACAGCGGCTCGCGATCGAGTGTTGTCCCTGTACGCCTCTTCTCATACCCACTACCACCCAATTCAACCATTCAAGTTTCCAGTTCAGCCAAACACACTTTAAAAATGTCGGAATTAACAGCGATTCGCTGGGGCATTGTTGGTAAAGCATTCCCCGCATGCTGAATTCGGGGAAAAGCACACTACTGACTGACTAGTACAGCTACCGGGATGATCTCCTCCTGGTTCGTCGAAGACCTCTTGGTCTCACGATCAGATGCAAAAGTCAAGCACATTGTCCAAGCGATTGGGAGTTCATCCGTCCAGAAAGGGCAAGACTTCTCGAAGCAATATTGCCCGAATAGTCAACCGGCTATTTATGGATCGTACGGGGAAGTTTATGCCGACCCCAATGTGGATATCGTCTACATTGGCACCCCGCACGCTTTCCACAAGCAAAACTGCCTGGATGCCATCGAAGCAGGCAAACCCATTCTTTGCGAGAAGGCTTTCACGATAAACACTCGTGAGGCAAAGGAGGTCTTTGCGCGTGCCAAGACAAAGGGAGTCTACGTTGCTGAAGCCATGTGGCTCCGCCACCGACCTCTGGTCCAAGATCTGCAACGCATGCTTCACAAAGACAAGGTCATTGGCGAAATTTTCCGCGTCTACTCTGAGTTCGGTCTCGGGCTAGACATCCCGAACCTCCCAGACAGCTCGCGTTATAAGCAACCTCATCTTGGTGCAGGGTCGCTATTGGATTTGGGGATCTACACTCTGACGTGGGCTATCCTAGGCTTGGACGCAGGAACTCCTGGTTCTTCTGAGAAGCCCAAGATCCTAGCTTCACAGTCGCACGATGGTTCTGTCGAGGTGACTACTAGTGTCATCCTCCACTATCCCTCTACGGGTAGACAGGGTGTTGTCACTTCAACGACAATGGCAACTGGAAACCCAGATGTGTTGGCACGCATTCAAGGAACCAAAGGCACGATTGAGGTACATGGCACCGTCCCATCTGACCCAGACTCTTTCACTTTGTACTCCACATTTGAGAGAGACCAGGTCAAGGGCATCATCGGAAGGAACGCGATCAAGACATTTGAATACAAGCCAGTCGGACGAGGGTATTACTGGGAAGCCGACAACGCTGCGTTGGATGTGCTGGCCGGGAAGTTGGAGAGTGACGTGATGCCTTGGGCAGAAACTATCCGTGTCATGGAGATGATGGACGAAATCCGACGACAGGGTGGGACTGTGTATCCTCAAGACGAGGAGTGAGGGGTGTTTTCTTAAACTCAACCGTAGAATAGATAGCAAGCAACAAAGATTTGTATTTGAGGGTAGCTAGATTATCCCAATTATTGCGCAGCAAGCAGTACTGAGCTTTTTGCTGACGTGGAAGCATTGTGATTCGAGGGGAATGGAGTCTGGTAGTTACTAAGTACGCACCTGGCGTACCCAGGATATACAATACCCCACTGACGCTTACACATGTGTTCAATGTCCTGGTAGTCTCTTACTCTTTTGTTCGTTGTCTCTTCAATGCTCATTCTGTGAGGCTAGCTGGGCCTGTATCCTCATTTTCGGCAGATCGCCTAAAGGAGCATTTGCAACTAGAAGAGTGTTATCCTTGGTCTCTTCTCTCAACTAAGAACACAGACAACTAGATTTTGTGTTTCCCTACCTATATCATGGGGCACTTGGACTTTGTGTAAGGATAAGAATTGACTTTTTATCGAGATCGCCGATGAAGGCTCTGTTTTCAGGCTCACCCGAGGTTGTCAATAACTAAACCACCTCCTTGATGAGTTGATGACCTAAGCGTCGATTAAGGAAGAATTGTATTCATTCGAGTTAATCATACTGCACGGTTTGTCTGATCGCCAGGAGCTTTTCTTGTCCTGGACTTTAACTAAGTAATCCTACCAGAAATGAAATTGCGCGATGCTTCAAGAAATCAACAAGCCTTTGCCAAGACACTCTTGAATGCAACTTGGAATCGAATCTTGGCTCACTTGAACAACAGATAGGGCTATGTTCACTCATGCATCTTGTTGTTTGTGTGAAGGTGATCCACTTGTATCAATTAGTAACTTGCGCGCGGGTGTGGTGTTCGTTATCGGCGCGGGCCGGGATTACCAATCTGTTCCTTGGATGGCGCAATACATCAAGATGACCTGATGAACTCCAACCATTGGGCGATGCATGCCTTGACTCAGAACCATAAAATGCCGCGCAATCCATATCGCTATCTCAGAGCTTCCGATGGAAGATTGCCAAGTCATCTAGTAACAAAATCATTCATCAACACAACCGATCGGCTCCTTTGTCAACATACGCTCCCACCAATTCATTATCACGATGGCTGTCAAGAATCATAGCGGGCCAAGTCTTCTGAAAGTTGCCATCATTGGTGGCGGGCCCGGAGGGTTGGGTGCCGCGATTGAGTTCGGAAAGTTGAACTATGTTGACTGGTCTCTTTACGAAAAGAAGTCGCAAATCAGTGAAACTGGCGGCGGTATCAGCCTACAAAGACATACCTGGAGGCTCTTGGAGTTGAACGGGGCAGCCAGAAACATTGATCCTTTGGATTTCTTCAGATCTCCTGATGGAACCAGCGGACAGTCAAGGTAGGCGACATTTTGTGTTGTAAATAGGGAAGATCATGAGACTTACTAATACCGACTCTACCCCACAGGAACGGAAGAACCGGAAAGCTTCTGGAACAACACCATCATCCCAAAGATACTCCGCCGCAGCAAGTAAGCTGCCGCATGGTTCGAGCTAAATTGCAGGCTGCTTTGCTCAAAGAAGTTGACCAAAGTCGTATCAAAACTTCTAAAAAGCTCGTTGATATCACGAAGTTGTCGACTGGTAGAATTGCAATCCGTTTTGAAGATGGCTTCAGCGATGAAGTTGACCTACTAGTTGGAGCAGATGGCATTCGTTCGGTAAGGCTCAACCCCGTCACGATACCACTGAAGAGACAACAGAAACTAATAACACGAAGTTTGTGAGATCCTACGCTTTTCCTGAGCACAAGATTAAGTACAATGGCCAATCTGCCTATCGGACCATCATTCACAAGCCTACAGCCGAGAAGATCGAGGGTATCCCAAAGTCTCCCGTATTCTGGCAGAACACTGGTGGAAAGTACGTGTTTACGTGTCCTCTTGGCGGAGATGACTTCGAGGTCACTGCACGCATCCGCCGGCAGATCGAAGGTCAAGAACACGTGAGCTGGGGTCGGCCTTTTGACTTTTCCACCATCGCCTCAGAGTACGACGAATTTTGCGAGCCTGTCCGCAAAGTCATCCAACTTGCTGCTCAGGGCGAGACACAGGAATTTGCACTTTTCTCGGGGCCGCGACTGGAAAGCGTCGTCCACGAGGAGGCTATTGCCTTGATTGGAGACGCATCTCACCCTCTATCGGGTGCCTTTGGCGCTGGAGCCGGATTTGCTTTGGAGGATGTCTATGCCTTGACGCAAAGCGTTGACTGGCACTGGAACAACGGTGGGGATTTGTCTGCAGCTCTAGAGTTGTATGATCAGATCAGGTCACCCCATTATCGCGACTTGTACAAGGTGCTTGATGATTTTGGTGCGATGAATACTACACTGCTTTCGGAGAATCTTCCTGTCAATGAGGAGATTGAAGAGCGAGTGCGAAGGGCAGCTGAGAGTAAGAGTACTTGGATGTACCATTACGAGATAGATAAAGCTGTCGAAAAGTTGCTTGGGGCTGCCAATCAGCACGGACAAGTCGCAACTGTGCTATGAGGTAGATTTATAATACACTGCTAGACATCTGGTCGCAGCAATCTTCCAATCAGGACCAAGCCCATAAGAAGGCCGGCCACAGAGGTACCGAAACCTGGAGGGCGTACGGAACGAGGCGAATGGGGTTTTTGGTGACTGAGGAACGCGCCGTAGGATTTCCGAATCCAAATTCCATCACTTGCCTACCTCAAGCGCCATCTTGATGTAAGACCACTCGGCACTTGACAGGCCGGAATATCTATGACCGAATACCAGTTGCCGAGCCTGGATGTCGGGGCGGGGCCGGCAAGAGCGGCAGGATCGGCCTCCACTCATCAGGGACTGCGGAGAGATCACCGGCAATGGTCCTTGACGAATTGTGACTTGGGGTGTTTGCTGTTATCGACCAGTCGAATAGCAACTTGACTTGACAATCATATCGGCCAAAACTTCTAAAGCAGACATCAAATACATCAGACCACGCTGCTTTTGTAGTCTGCACATTGTCAACGGAATCTGCTATCGGGATGATTCGAGAGCAAAAGAATTTCAGTACAGAGCTTCGGATTCATCCTTCCCGCAAAGTAAGGTATCCAAGCTAGCCAAGCGCTAATCTTATTGTTGTTACATCACGGTCAAAGCCCTGGCTAATCCTTGTATCATCGGGGTCGTGTAAGCTACATGTGGACTAGAGAGGCCCGGGGGCGATATTTATCACTACATGTATGCGGGGTAACAGTCTGTTTGGTTTCCCTGTCTGCCGTGTCCCCCCAACCAGAAAACATAAGATGAGATCGGGAGCTCATTGATGGCTCCGGGACAGATACCCAGCCTGTCGGGATTCGCTTTGTTAAAGATGTTCGCGGCAGTTTCTCTAGTCCTTGCCGTTTTGCTGGCGTTGGCTACGCCTTCCGAAGCGACTTTTCAGAGTGACTGCCTGGATCTTACTCCTCAGACTACAGTGGTCAACTCGACTGCTCAGGAGATCAGTCATGTGGAGACCGGCACCAACCTCACTTTTCCAGAACAAGATCCATCATGCGGTCGCGGAAGCCAGGTGGTCCGCACTAATCTTTGTCGTGTCGCCATGAATATTACAACTTCTAGTAGATCACAGATTGTCGCTGAAGTGTGGCTACCCGAGAAATGGAATGGGCGCATGGTAACGGTCGCTGGTGGAGGGCTCGATGGGTGTAAGTAGTTGAGTCTGGGACACTGACATGGAGTGGTGGCGTTTAAATCGAGCACGTACTAACAATGAGAAATGCGATAGGCGTTCACACTGAGGACCTTGCGTATGCGACTGCTCATGGCTTTGCTGCTGTTGGCACGAATAACGGGCATGCTGGAACGACCGGTGTACAGTTCCTCAACAACGATGATGTTGTCATTGACTTTTCGTACAGAGCGTGAGTTATCCCAGCTTCGACTTTCCAATCTACAAATCGACTGATATGCCTACCAGGATTCACACGGGCGTTCTCGCTGGGAAGAGTCTTCTCAAGTCTCTCTACAAGGAGAAGATGACGGGGTCATACTTCTTAGGTTGTTCTCTTGGAGGACGGCAAGGCGTGCAAGCCGCGGACATGTTTCCCGAAGACTTCGATGGTATCGTCGCAGGTGCACCGGCAGTGGACTTCAACAACCTCTACTCCTGGCGAGCCAGCTTCTACCCTCTGACTGGTTCTGTTGACTCCAAGGATTTCATTGCTCCCGCCACCTGGAAGACGACAATCCATGATGAAGTGCTTAAGCAGTGCGACACTATCGATGGCGTTCAAGACGGCATCATAGAGGACCCCACCCTCTGTCACTTCGAACCTGGAACTCTCCTGTGCAAGTCAGACAGCGGCGACTCCAAATGCCTCACTGGCGCACAAGTCGAGATCGTGAGAAAGATCTTCAGCCCAACCAACTACACGGACGGCAAGCTTTTCTGGCCAGCCATGAATCCCGGCAGCGAAATCATCACCGCAGACGGGCTGTACAGTGGAAGCCCATTTGCTCTATCCCAGAATTGGTTCCGCTATGCGATTTACAATGACCCGAATTGGGACCCGGCTACTTACACACTCGAAAAGGACGGCATCCTTGCTCAAAAGCGGAACCCCGGCAACATTAAGACGTACCCACGGGACTTGTCGGCATTCAAGAGGAGGGGAGGAAAGTTGTTGATGTACCACGGCCAACAGGATCAGCAGATTACAAGCTTTCACACTCCCATTTTCTATGACCGCTTGGCAAAAGGCATGCATCTGAACCACACTGGAATGGATCACTTTACACGGTTCTTCCGTGTTTCGGGCCTGTACCATTGCACGACAGGACCCGGTGCCTGGTTGATTGGCCAAGGAAGCAGCGGTGGAAACTCGGCCGTCATCAGCGATAGTCTCCCATTCAATAGGACATACAATGTCCTGGCCGCCATAGTAGACTGGGCTGAGAGTGGAATCGCCCCGGACACCATAACAGGAACCAAGTTTGTCAATGACAGTGTTGGTTCGGGTGTGGACTTCCAACGGCGACATTGCAGATACCCGTTGCGAAATACCTACCGGGGCGAGGGTATGGACCCAAAACTCCCGGATAGCTGGAAATGTGTGTAGTTGAAAATCTAGCTGCGTGCAGATTCAGGAGTGAGAGAATGACATCGTATCAGCTCTGATGGACTCGATGAGGGACCAGGGCCAAAAGTTCACATGTAATAACGGTGCAACTGTCTCAGATCGACCCTATATGTATTTGTTTCATGCCAACCAGGAGTTCCAGTAATAAGTCACATAGTAAGCTGAACAATTATAGAAGTTGATCCGGATAGGCAGATTCCATCTTGGTTCAGCCAGACGTGCACATGTCACAAAAGCCGATCCGGTCAACATCCCGCTTGACCGGGCCGGGAATCGATCCCTTGTCAGGATCAAAGAAGCATCCAATCCAGTAAGCCAAATCCGGCCAAAACAATGGGCTTATGGAGACTTCATTAGTCAATAATTCGCCAACTAAGGCGAATTTGGGCGTAATTTGTACGCAACGCACGGACTTCCGCAACAAATTTTCATTATCTTACTTTACTTATCGGTATCGAGTCATCCTCAGTCGAAACATTTACATGACTGTTTGGTGCACCCTCTGTTTGCCTCAGTCCGACATTGAATTGTAGCTTTGCAACCTCCGGCAAAGACACCAAAATGGCAGACAACTTGGAGAGCCAGCGTGACCGGCGCGTCGATGAAAAGCACGCAACGACAGAGAACCTTGGTGCCGATGCACAAGTAGCTTCGGCTACAGGCCGGAGCAGCAAAGGTCTGGTGCGGAGAGTGTTGATGGCTGGGCGGGTCGAAGAAGGCGGCATCGAGCCTATCCCAAGAGAAGTCCGGACGAACACCAAGTACTTCAATGCTTTCACGATCTGGTGCTCTATCAACACGAACATTTTGGCGTAAGTTTTCTGGCTCTTCAAATTTCATATGGTCCTCGTGCACACAGGCTGACGTTTGCCACTCAGTATCACGTTCGGCATGCTGGGTCCGGTCTCTTTCGGCCTTGGCCTCCGAGATTCGGCGCTCGTCATTCTCTTCTTCAATTTGCTGTCAACGCTGGCACCAGCATTCTTGTCGACGTTGGGCCCGAAGACTGGCATGCGACAGATGATTCAAGCTCGGTTTAGTTTTGGGTAAGTTGATATTCCCCCGGTCGAAAGGGCGGACCTACCTCATGATCTTGGGTTGCCCGTGGCCAACTCAAGCGTCTCAACTGACGCCTTCCTAGATACTACTTCGTATACATCCCTGTCGTGCTCAACCTTGCTACTCTCACCGGCTTCTGCGTCATCATTTGTGTCGTTGGTGGACAGTGCCTTTCAGCAGTGTCCGAAGGCGACCTTTCGACTTCCGTTGGCATCGTCTTGATCGGCATCGCGGCTCTGCTGATCTCTTTCTGTGGCTTCAACGTGCTGCACTTCTATGAAGGGTACGCATGGATGCCAGCTCTCGTAGCCATTATCATCGCGGTTGGATGTGGCGGACAGCAGCTGCAAAAGCAAGCTCCCTTTGAGCCGGCAACGGCTGCGGGAGTCCTTAGCTTCGGTGGTGTCATCGCTTCGTACATGATCCCATGGGCCTGCATCGCATCTGATCTGACAACATACTTTGACCCTACTGGCCGGACGGTCTCGTAAGTAAATATGCTTACACAGATGATCTCAAGACTGACTTTCCATCAGACACCGCATCTTTGCCTACAGCTACTTGGGGTTGGTTGTGCCCACGATCTTGCTTATGACTCTCGGCGCGGCTATCGGTGGTGCTATGAGCAACATCCCCGAGTGGCAAATCGGCTTCGATAGCACCTTGGTCGGCGGCGTTCTCGGAGCCATGCTCTCCCTAGCCGGCGGATTCGGCAAATTCATTCTTGTCGTCCTTGCATTCACGCTGTTGGCAAACATTTCCGGCACCATGTACGCAATTACGCTGAACTTCCAGACCCTCATCCCGTCGTTCCGCCTGCCGCGGTACATTTTCTCCGTTATCGTGACCGCCATTATCATTCCGATCGCGGTCAAGGCAGCACACGACTTCTTTTTGAGTCTCGAGAACTTCATTGCCCTCATCGGCTACTGGTCTGCGTCCTTCGTCGGAATCGTGGTCACCGAGCACTTTGTCTTCAGGCGCGGTGACTCCAAGCTCTATGAGGTTGCGGTGTGGGACGTGCCCTCCAAGCTGCCCCTGGGTATTGCTGCTATCGGCGCAGCTGTGTTGAGCTTTGGTCTCGTCGTCCCTTGTATTGCCCAGGTCTGGTTTACGGGCCCCATCGCGGTCTCGACAGGAGACATTGGCTTCGAGGTTGCGTTCTTCTTGAGCGCTGTCTTGTATGTGCCTCTGCGTTACGCCGAGAAGCACTACTCGGGACGGTAATGGGTTGTGATGGTTATGAAAGACAGTATAGAAATGGTTTCCAATAGCTCGAGGAGGTGGAGGGGATCTTTGACCAATGCCAATCACGTTCAGGCCACGGCATCCATTTGGGTACTCCGTGTATGTTGCACCACTTTCAATGCTCTTCTCCAGCGCCTCCTCATTCTGTCATAAACGGTACAAATTTGTACATTGAGAAACAAGCCAATACCGCAATCTTGCATTAGCATAACTTGCCAATCAAGCATCGCCATCCATCCCCATCCAGAAAAATGCTTCCATAATCTCCCGCGGTACCTCGGATCTCATCAACCGCTCAAGCGGCTAAATGGCAGCAAACACCTCCTTTGACCAAAGATATAATATCCATGAGGATGTCCCTTTCGATGGTTCCACAGCCTTGATGTTGCATGCAGAACCCTTCAGACTAGGGTCAGGTTCAGTTTGCGACAACCAACAAGAGACAGGGAATAGTCAAGGACCCCTCACTCGAACGACTCCACCAGGTACTGGAGCTTACGGATCGTCTCACTGCAGGGTTTCGTTGCAGCTCTTCCCTGAAGATGCTGTTCAATAAGAATTATCCACCTGGCGGCACAGGCGCCGACTTGGGAAACCCCTTTGATCATCTTGTTGACAGTCCTAGGTGCCGGCAGCTCGCCATAAGCTGGCGTACATAATGAAGGGGAAGTACTGCTTTCGTATCTCTTCAAACCGCAACGCTCCCAGTTCTCTTCTAGATTTACTTGGCTACATCCTTTGAAGCAATCTTCAATCTCCCTTCTCCCTTCACACCTCTTCACGATGGCTGGTATCGCACCTGGAAAGACCTTCACCCCTGGGTTGGACTTCAGCAACCAGTCTTACAGCAAGCTCAGCGAAAAGGTTGAGGCCGACGTCAGCCGTGCTCATGAGATCATCAAGGAAAAGCTTCCGCTGCTCGCCCAACTGAACGCACTCGTCTCCTTGACATTCGGAGATCGAGCCCCAATCTTTGTGGATGCTCGTTCATCTGAGGCGAGATTCCTCGACTCTTGCTCCGATAAGCCAGATACAAAAGTCACAATCAAGCCCGAGTACATCTCTCAGTTCTACGAAGGCAAGCTCGAGCCTCGATATGGCCTCTTCAAGGACGCCTTCTTCCACGAGGCTTCAATGCCGCAGGGCAATGTCCCCGTGGCCATCAAGTTCGCCGACCTCCTCACTCCCGACCCTCCCGTACCGCCCAAGAAGGTCGTTCCTGGCGCCTTTGCCCGTCTTCCTCGGCCAACAGAGGATATCGACCAAGTCAAGCGGGATATCAAAGAGTTTGGCTACGGTCTCGTCAAGAACGCCCTGACTCCTGAGCAAGTTTCTATCTTGAGGAAGGGAACCCAGGAACAAGCTGCTGGCGAGCGCAAGGCTGGCGTTTCCGCCGCGGACGGTGGCCCAAACGCCCCCAACCAGCGCATCTGGACTCTGATCAACAAGGGAGAGGAGTTCCTCGATCTTCTGAACCACCCTCTCATCGATGAGATTGTTCCCTGGTTCCTCGGCGAGCATGCTCTTATCCATAGTTACAGCGCCAACATTGCCCGCCCCGGAAACGTTCCCATGCAACTTCACACAGATCAAGTTGCCATTCAACCGCCTGTGCGTGAGCTCGCTTTCGGCCTCAACATCATGTGGTATCTCGAGGACATCACGGAGAAGAACGGCGGCACCCGCGTGTTCCCTGCGTCTCACCTTGGTCAAATTGCCCCTGATGACCTGTTCACTGTCGATGGCACTGTCGCCGCCGAAGGGCCTTCTGGCACTGCCTTGGTGTTTGACAGTCGGCTGTGGCATGCTACTGGCCCCAACCGTGAGGAGTCTGGCGAGCGTCCGGTCATTCTGATCTTCTTCATGCGATCCTTCATTCGCCAGCAGGAAAACAACTTCCTGTCACTGCGCAAGGATGTCGAGGCTAAGTTGTCTGACCGCCACAAGCGTCTACTTGGGTTCTACACTACGGGTGCTCTTGGTGGGATTGAGGGCGAAGTCCGGGAGGGTATCTTTGTGACAAGGAAGGATGATTGCGTTGGAACATTACGCGCCGCTCACGAGTGAGCACTTGCGCGCCTTGATAGCGACCTAAACACCTGTATCTTAGCTTGTCTGTAGAATCTGATGAAGATCATCCAAGTGCCCATGTCAACTAATGACCTATCCCTTCGTGTCGCTAAACGATCACTCCGTCCAGTCTCTCATCTGTGTGATCGAATTCGCCCACCTGCCTGGCCATTTGACCAGCATCTATGGAGGCGGTATTTCACCCAGCCTCAACATTTACCCTGGTTATCCTATTCTTGAACCCGTTGTTGGAGTCTCGAAGAGCAAACATGAACCCTGCCGTAGCCCCACGTCTTCATCAGAGAGAAGCCGCCGTTGTGTAGTCCTTGTGCACTGTGGAACTTTTCTGCTCATCCCGAAAGCCCCCTGGACGGCACGGTCTCCACTATCTCCGTTGGTTTACTCTTGTATGTCTCTTGCTGCCTCACGAGCTTCCAACAGAAAATCGTCCATTTGACACGTATTAGCCGAGTTTCAAGGCCTTTCCATCGATGATGCAACCTAGTCCTGGGGCCCTAGTAGAGAACATTGCAGCCGGCAGGGTTCTTGTTTGCCAGATTGTAACTGTTGGTACTGGGAATCCAACTCCGGTTGGAACGATACTGCATCGGCAGAGTTTCTTCAAAGAGGGATGCCGAGCAGATCTCAGATCCATAATCTCCGTATTGTGAATCTCGCTAACATTGAAATACGAGCGGTGCAGGCGAGCGTTGGGGGACAATGTTTAGCAATCAGGACCCTGACTGTTCTCGCCCTCAACTGGCTAAGAGCCACGAGGTCCATGAGGCCACTGAACTACTCAGCATGAGTTTGATGAATAGCAATTTCATGCCTAGAAATTTCTACCAAGCTATATCTACCAGACGTATTGAGTGTGCTTGAGCTTATGATAACGGCATGTGCTCAGTCACATGATGGTGTGAGTGTCGCCTACAGGAAGGTCCACGCTACGAATATCGAAGCTCAGTGTTTGCTTCGATCGATCGATGATAGTGGTCCATCCTTTAGCTGAGTCACTTAGCCGGGCTGAGAGAGTCGATTCTAAAAGACAGAAGCCGGGTCATGCGACAGGCATCCATACTGCGTCGTTCCAACAGCCAAGGAAGCACATCTCCACCAAACAGATCCACAGCTCTTCGCAGGCATCGTCTTCCAACATGCAGTCCCTGGACAATCATTCTGCTGTCGCAGTTCCACTCCTCGAAGCAGGCAAGTGGGTGACATAATCGTTTACCGCTCTATGAACCCTGGCTCTTTTCCTGCTATTTTTCACTTTCTACTTCTTGAAGAGTATTCTCTAGTAAATATATAGAAGTTAACTAATAGTAGAATAAATAGGTCGTAAGTGTTATAATCATTTGTTGACTGGTGATCTAATTTGTCACCCACTTAGCAGGCACAAGCAGTTGCACAGTGATTGTTGGAGGCTAGTGCAGGGTGTCTGGGCCGCTCATATCCATAAAGGATGGCATCGTGAGATTTACTTTGAACATGGATGGCAGGAACTTTTGTACGCAAACAACCCATAGATCCGCTCCATCAAATCCCGCCCCTGAGTTCCCAAGACCACCGCAAAACGATTTGTGTGGCAACGAAATCATATCGGAATTATAAGTCTCGACGATCAGGGGCTTGCAATTCAGGGGGTAAAATGAACGCCCGAAAGTTGAAATTTTAGTGGACCATGACGATTGTCTATCGATGAACATGGTTCAATCGATGTCCCAACACGAATCTCCTGTGTCTCTCTATTGCAGGATATTCAATGTTTGTAGAAGTGGTTGATCTTTGTGAGTTTTGATCGCTCGGTAGATGGCAGGGGATCTGAAGAATCTGTTCTTCAGTCAAACATTCTTCAAGATCATATCATCAAACATCCGGCCACAGACAGCACTTTTTTGGTCAATATCTTGGATCGCTGCACGACGTCAAGCAGAAGGGCTATGCTCTGCTGAAGAACCTTGAAACAGCCTTATTGAAACTCAAGGGTCACCAATCTTTCGAGTTCAGCTCTCAAAATGGCGGCGAAGCCTTTCGACGAGATGGAGGTGAATTGGATCACTAAACCAGATCTCCTAGGGATGGCGACCCTGGGAATTACAATTTGCCTGGGATCCATATCTTTTGTTGTATTCATCCTACGACTGTGGGCACGACACAAGACGCGGGCAACAGGTAAAGATGACTACCTCATGGGCATTGGCGTGGTGAGTATTTTGTACGATCTTGCTTTACTTTCTGCCACTGACTATTTGACAATAGGCGATTTACCTGGCATGCTGCGTCTTCACCTCCATTGCGGTATATGCAGGAATGGGAACAACAGATGCTCATCTGCAAGAATGGAATATGGTAGCCGGTATCAAAGTACCTTAAGTCTTCATTCCCTTTTCTACAACCCCGTATTCGAGTTAGCAGACTAACCCCAATGTCGAACAGTGGCTTGTCTTTTTCCAGATTACTTACGCATGGAGCCTTCCATTCATCAAAGCCAGTATCTGCTTAACTGTATTCCGCATCACGAATCGAAGAAGATACCGAACCATCCTTTGGGCCGTCATGATTGCATCAGGACTCAGCACCACCGTCGGCTTCATTGCCGTGGTTGCAGTATGCCGCCCAATGGAGTACACTTGGGATAAGTCAGTGGACGGACAGTGCGCACCTCAGAATATCATTACCACGATTAGCTACATGATCTCGGTCCTAGCAATTGTAACCGACTGGACCTGCGCAATCGTCCCGACAGTTGTTGTGTGGGGCTTACAGATGAAGTCGAGAGTAAAAGTTTCTGTTTGCGCTGTGCTTGCGCTAGGTGCGATGTGGGTTTTTTGAGCAGTTCAATAATGAATCTGCTACGATTGCTAACTATTATGTTACTCCAGTGCAAGCGCCGCTACGATAGTCCGACTGCCGTACTTGCAATACTATAACCAAGTCGAGAATTACTTGCGTAAGTGTTCGCTCATTTTGTAGCTTGTCTCTTTCTTTTCATCGCCGTGGCTGATCAGATGTTCTCCAGATAACATTGCAAATATTGTTTTGTGGTCGATTCTCGAATGTGGCATCGGTATCATTGCCGGCTCGCTGCCGTCTTTGAGGCGACTGCTCAAGTTCTGGCTAGATAAGTCCAGCAAGGGGTCTTACAACAACACAGGGTCGAATGGTCTGAATGCTATATCTGGAATGCAGGCTGGAAGCAACGGTGTCAGAATGAATAACCTCAGCGGGCGAGGCTTGACAGTTTCGAACTGCCAAAGTGGCCCTCACGACACCTGGGTTCAGCTGGATGATGATTCCGATAGCCAGAAGCACATCATCATGAGAACTCAAGAAGTTACGGTCCAATACGAACTAGATGGTCAATCTCGTGGACGCTGATATTAAAGAGTCAACATAGATGCGCATTTTGGGCTACATTGAAGGCGCGGGGGAATAGAAATACCTTGTCCCGGGGGCCGGCCTGAGTGCCGGTCGAAGTGGGGCCTTCATATCGCCGCCGGACAAGGGAGTGACGTTACACCCTCCTGGTTCGGCAAATGTATTGCTTCTGAAGTTTCCATAGAACCAAGATTTGAAGATGGACTGCCATGGACATAGAAGATCGAGTGATATGGGATCTGAAGGGAAGCTTCATCATTGGTAATTATGATTACCCCCTTGAGATCGTCGCCAGCGGAGTGGAATTGTAGGGTTGGAGAGCCCGCCGGCGCCTTGGCTCTTGGCAGGATGCCGACGGGCAATCTCTGAATACGCGACTGCACGATATGTTCAGACTACCGTTTATTGTCTGACTACTGAGGGTGACCGAATATTCGTTTACACCTCGAGATCAGTGAGAGAACAGAGTTCTGGATAGAAGAGTCCTTGGCGATAACCCCTAAACTCTAGCGCTGGCAGTTTGCGTTCCTCCAGTACATCACCTTACCTAATGCATCAATGTGACGGATTTCCGAACGACCTGGGCAAGCCACGGCTGAGTAAGCTCGTATGTGTTTGCCTCTGTCCGGCAATGCCACCCCCGCGAGCAAAGCATCACCGGATGCGGATAAGCCTTCTGCCATTGGCTGTACGACGTCAATGGCTTCATTTCTATCATCTTCGTGATCCTCCCAACTTTTACTGCACCTTCCAAGACAAGTTCTCAGAATCTCACGAAGACAGTTGAGCATCGAAATTGGAGTATGGCTATGGAGATCCTCCCCCAGGAAGTCGTCGACCAGATCGCATCGAACTTGCACCGACCCGATCTCAAGAACCTACTACTTCTATCGCCTAAGCTTCGCACCGCGGCGGAGAAGTATTCTGACGGCTTCACAGACTGCACTCTGCGAGTGCGTGATCTCTGTGAATTTGAGGAAAAATTTCGCGGTGCGCGCTTCTGCTGGTTGCGGAAGCTGGAGTATAAGCTGGTTTTGCTGCCCCAACGGCTGCCAAACAGGATACGATCAACAGCAGACAACGCCGCAGAAGCGAAGCGCAACGCGGAGTATCTTTCCAGTCAGATCCATCAGCTCTTTGATTGCCTTCAGAACCTCGAAGAGCATGATGGCCCGCAAGGCACGATTGATCTTGCAATCACTAGTCCTGAGACGCGTGAGACGGAGATTAGGATACCAGAAGCATGGTTCATACGGCTTCTTGACCCAAACAGGCTACCGACGCTCACATCTATCGGCTCTCTTTACCTGGGACCTAATCCGACTCAACGGCAGTCGAATTATTTCAGCAGATTCGATCTCAGAGCCGCGCTGGATCTCTCACTCAAACTCCCAGGCATTACGAGCATAGATGCCGAGCTCTTCGACGAACACAACTGTGATGCTGAAATCGATCTGGTCCGCTTCCATGGGCGAGAGGATTTTGCGAGGGCCGCTAGAAACATGTCTCTTCAGACAAGGAAAGCCGAGTTGAAATTCCAGAGCCGGAAGGCGCATCAACTTCTCGATCACGATGCTGCGATGCCGAAACTTATCCTCTCAGGGTCGTCGGACTCCTTTAGCTCAAGTCTTAGACTTCTTTGCCAAAACCTCACCCAACTTCGACTTAGTGCCATTATTGACCATTCCTTTTTCTGGCCCGAGGATGAAAATGATTCAGTCTGGCCCAATCTGGAGTCTCTAGAGGTCAAATTCCACCCAGCAACCCCATCCGGATCCTGGTATTTCATAGGACCCCGTGGAGAAGGCAAGGATGTGCAGGGATACCCTGTTGAAGGTGTGGAATATGCCACCCAAGGCAATTCCGCTGACAGCGATACCATCATACTCGGCCACGCTCCTTGCAGACCATCAGGATGGCGCCTTAATCCCAATCCAGACACACTGTACCCGCTGCTCGCTGCGTTCGCCAAGTCAGCGGCCAAGATGCCTCGCTTGAAGGAAGCAATGATATGGTCACCAATCTGGTGGTACCTGGGAGATCACGTCTCATCCAAGTTCTCATATAACAAAGGATTCGACATGATGAATAGCCAGAAATCACTCGGTTGGGGAATTGGGTACACGGCACCAGATGTTGACGAGGACTCAGGCTCTGTGGGGTCAGATGATGAGGACGTTCGGCTCTTTGAGTGGAGAACCGGCAATTGGGAGGCGGATGAGACGTTAAAACAGCTGTTCCACAACATTGGTCGCGAGAGATACGGTGATGAGTTTGAAGACGATTGGGATCCAGACGCAAATCAGGAAGACCTGTTCTTTGAGGGTTTCTGCCAAGGCGAAAGAAAGGTGTGACGTCAGGCTCGCAGAGATCTGGGAGCGAGATATTTCGGTGCAAATAGTTAGCTTAGCCGATACTGTTTGGCCACCGCGGGCAGTTGCAGTTGCGACTGTGGGCAATTGCTCGGTGGCTCGTGGGCGCCCAGCTGCCTAAGTAGATTACTGCCCGAATAATAGCCAAACAATACTGCCCGGATAGATCATTGTGCTTTGCCAGAAACCAATATTTCCGATGACTATTCGCAACCTTATCTCCAGTTTCAGGTTCTCTTGATTGGAGGGTGATAACAACTCGACTTCCAAGAAGTACTAAGACCTTGGCTCGCCCCATCCGAACCACTGAAACCCCCAACATCGTCTTCTCGGCATCTCGGCGCTCCTGGGCAGGAGCATTTTATCACTTAAGCGACTAACAAGCCTTCCGCGTCCCATAGTACTTGTGAACCCCGGGACCGAGCGGGTGATAACAGCGGGACACGTTAGAAACCTTGAGAGCAAACATGCCCGCCGGCCACATTGAATTACGACAGAAAATACAAAGAAAATTGGTCCTCACTATGCGGATCCCGCTCCTCCACGACAAGATCCGGCGGCGCATTACTCAGACATGCGCGACGACGGAGAAAACTTGTACTTTGGGACTTCGTATGCCTAGTTTATCCCATTCCAATGGCCTTATCGCTCGATTAACCATTCCGCTCCGATGTACCGGAACAGACGTTCTTGGCTGAGAGCCTTTATCAGCTTCTCGGGGGTTTGCAGTGACTGGCCTCGGGGAGTAGTAGAATTGATTAGCATCTAGCATACGTCAAAAGCACGGGTTATTGATAAAAGTGATAAAAGCCCGGCGGCCATTGACAAACGGCTAACAAAGCAGACGGAGCGCTTTTGCTCTGACATATTTCTATCGACTCCCCCGCTGATCCAGGCATCGCCCTGAACTGCTGGGAACGGGTCTGATGCTAAAGTTATACCAAACACAATTCAGCAGCCAATAGGCATCTTCTTCTCGATAGAAACCATGGACTCGACACCAGTTCTAAACCAAGGATGGGGGTCGGTTTCCTTCCGACATAGTTACGGAGTTCTGAACGCTAACAATATCTAGCTATGGACTCATGATTGGACTTGGTGTTCTTTTTGCGTATGTTACATTTTCCCAGTCCTCGGCGTCAGGCCCAAGTGCTGATCCAACTCACAGCGTGTTCATGATCATTATCACTTGGGCACTCAAAAGATACAACTATGAGCTTCAGACATCCGAGATGTTTACGACAGCTGGGCGGTCACTAAAATCGGGATTGGTAACTATCGATCAGTTTCATACGACAACCCTCAGCGCTGATTCTTGCTAGGTCGCCTCATCGGTCCTTTCAACTTGGACATGGGCCGCGACTCTGCTGCAAAGCACAGCCGTAGCTTACAAATAGTGAGCTCTATGATAACCTTTTGTCTACTAGTGAAGCTGACTTCATCAAGCGGTGTTTCAGGGCCCGTATGGTATGCCTCTGGGGCCACTGTCCAAATCATCCTGTTTGCCACGCTCGCTATTGAGCTGAAGAGACGTGCTCCCAATGCGCACACATGTGAGGCTTTGATAGGCAATGGCCCCGTGAGTCTTGACTAACCTGGCTCTCCCAGTCCTAGAAGTCGTGAAAGCTCGATATGGCCCGGTTACACACGGCGTGTATATCGTTTTCTGTTGCTTCTGCAATGTCCTAGGTAGGTCTCGACCTCATCGCTCCGGTCATCATTATACTAAGTTCTCGTTCAGTGACGGCGATGCTCCTCACTGGTGGATCTGCGGTTATCCAGAACTTGACTGGCGCCCCCGTAGCAGCTTCCGTATTCTTGTTTCCGATCGGTAAGCACCTAATGCCAGAAAATCCAAAGCTTTGAGTCGCCGTTCTGACTGTTGGACAGGCGTGGTTGTTTACACCCTTTTCGGCGGAATCAAAGCAACCTTTATCACGGACTACATCAACGGCCTAGTCATCCTCATCATTATCTTCATCTTTGCTTTCACAGTCTACTCAACAAATCATCTCCTAGGCTCCCCCGGGCGAGTGTGGGAAATCCTAACTGAACTTGCAGCTGAGCGCCCCTTGACAGGAAACTCTGGAGGGAGCTACTTGACAATGCGCTCCCAAGGAGGAAGTAAGTTCTTAAGTTCAAGTTTTGATACGACTCCACTCACAGTCACATAGTTGAGTTCTTCATCATCAATCTCTGTGGCAACTTCGGTACAGTGTTTTTGGATAACGGTTACTACAACAAGGCAATTGCAGCGAGTCCGATTGATGCCCTTCCGGGTTATGTTATGGGGTAAGGCCCTTGCGAAAAGTTATGAGAGTCTTGTGTTCTGACACCACTCTAGCGGAATCAGTTGGTTTGCCGTTCCTTGGCTCACAGCGACAACTATGGGTCTCGCCGGTCTCGCCCTAGAAAAGTACGAAATATGGCCGACATATCCGAACCGTCTAGCCGCTGCGGACGTTGATGCTGGATTGGTGCTACCCACCGCCGCCGTAGCCCTGCTTGGAAAGGGTGGAGCGGTTGCAACTCTCATACTAGCCGTGAGTAGTTCTTACAAGCTCGAGGCCATCTAGGTTGCTAACTTCTAGTAGTTCATGGCTATCATGAGCACTTACTCGTCTGAGCTCATCTCTGTGTCGTCCATCTGCACCTACGATATCTACAAGACCTACTTCAACACCAACGCTACCGGCAAGCAGCTTATGCGGATCAACTACATCGGCATGGGCGTCTTTGCTCTTGTCATGGCTGGGTTCGCAACTGGCCTCAACTACGTAGGTATCTCCATGGGCTACTTGTACCTCATGATGGGTGTCATCATTTCTTCCGCCGTCTTGCCAGCTGCTCTCACTCTTCTCTGGGATGGACAGTCTTGGGCCGCCGCCACCTTCAGTCCAATCATCGGATTCGCCCTTTCGATGACGGCATGGCTCGTCACAACGAAGATTAAGTACGGCGAATTGAGTGTTACGAACACCGGTGCAAACGAGCCGATGTTAGCCGGAAACTTGACATCGCTCCTTTCACCAATCGTCATCATCCCACTTTTGACTTTTATCCCACCTTTCAAGCCCCAGCAGTACGACTGGCAGAGTATGCTCAACATCCGACAAGCGGACGATCATGAGCTCGTTGACGCTGCTCATATGGATGTTGAAAACTCTCCCGAAGAGAGGGCGAGGGCACTGCAGAGTGATCCTGACGAGCAGGTCAAGCTCGAAAAAGCAGCCAAGACTGCTCGCTGGCTGACTGTTGGTGTGACACTCGTTCTGCTCATTCTATGGCCGATGCCGTTATATGGCACTGGCTATGTATTTGGAAAATCTGTGAGTGCTTGTTCAATATCCAAATAGACTGCTGTACTAATACCGTGTCGCAGTTCTTCACCGGCTGGGTCGTTGTAGGAATCACTTGGCTATTCGCCTCTGTTGTCATGGTTGTCTTCTTGCCGATCTTCGAATCTCGGAACACGATTGTGCGAACTACTCGCATGATGATCAAGGACCTCTTCGGCCTGAGAGGCAAGGGAAAGCCCGTCAGTGAGGGCATGTCGCCTGGCTCAAGTATCCCACCGGAGCTCACGGAGAAGGCAACGTCCAAGGCATAAAGTGTTCTTTAGTCGATCTTCGTAACTAAGGTTCATGTAGTACTTCAAGTATGTCACATATAAATGCTGTCCAGACATGATCTGCGCACTACCTAGTATCCTGTTCTAAAAGTTCTCGTTCGGAGCCACATGCTCCGATGCTGAGAAA
This sequence comes from Colletotrichum paranaense, assembly GCF_030867605.1. Classification (NCBI taxonomy): domain Eukaryota; kingdom Fungi; phylum Ascomycota; class Sordariomycetes; order Glomerellales; family Glomerellaceae; genus Colletotrichum; species Colletotrichum paranaense. The sequence goes on along the minus strand of NW_026848960.1, from coordinate 4,528,187 downwards.
ATGCTCTTGGTCTATTCATTTCCGCATACTATCGGATGCCAGTATTAACAGAACGACAAATTGTCTCAGCAGGCTTAACTATTGAATGAGCCTTGATGCGAGTTTACAGGTAGCGACTCAACTAGGCGATGATTATTGGTGGAATCCATTCGTTGTGTGCGTCGTGAAGCCTTTGAAAAATTCAAAGATAGCCTCGACGGTTGCAAAGTCGAATGTGCCAGCAACATCTGGATTCACAACGTCAATCTACGAACATTGGATAATTTGAAGGTCTCTTTGAGGGAACTTACACTGATCTGGCCGGACGAGCACCATCGCGCCAACCTCCGGGTCAATGCCATATTTTACATATGCTTCTCCGTGGCCTGCATGGTAACTGACATCATCAACAAAAACATTTTGCAGGCCTTCATAATCTCATTAGCCAGAAGTACGTGTAAGATCGAATCGTTGGAGGAGGAGGATTTCTAGAATTGGTAACTTATGCAATATCAAGGTACTCACACTTGACCCCCCACCTTCCTGCGTTAGGAGTAAACAGCCGTGGTATCTGACGATCTTCCAATTTTCGTCGGTCAGAATTGAGCACTAAAACCAGATTCAAGAAGCTGTGGATATCATTTTGAAGTGTCGGAAGCTGTTTCATCGATACTTCAAGCGATTTTGCGACCTGTACACATGTTTAGCAGTGCTATGAGCCCGGTGATAAGGTGCTTTTGTGTTGCTCACCTGAAATAAGCATTTCGCTGCTTGAGCCTGCAAAACATCGCCAGGGAAGACGACCAAAGACCATCTCGAGTCCGCGCGTAGAGCATGCGAAAGTTGCATTGCTTTGGCATCAGAGAAGCGAACGACTTGCGCGCTTTGGAACCTCATTCCCACGCTGACACCAGACGCCAGGCTATCCTTGTGACCAGGCCTCACGAGCATTGACGGCTGATATTGCGTGGCTAGACCAGCAGTGTATCTGCCCGATTTGATAAAGTAATCTTGGAAGTCTTCAGTAGTGTACCCATTTTCTTTCCGGTACGCCGAAGAAAACATCTTTGCAAATTGCCTGTCAAAGTCGATGAGGCCCTTGGCGGTCTGGTGGCGTTCAGAGACGTACGTCTCCAATATTGAGGGATGGACGTGCTTTCGGAGGACTGCGGCGAGTTTCCATCCAATGTTGTACCCATCTTGAAGACTGACATTCATTCCTTGTCCAGCCTTAGGCGAATGTGTGTGGCAGGCGTCGCCAGTAAGGAAAACTCGATGATCTTTTGTGAAATGGTCCGCAAGCCGTTGCCCGATGGAGTATGCAGAGAACCAGGATGTCTCGGCTATTTCGACTTGGTAAGGCTTGAAAATGCCATCGATGCGCTCTTTGACTCTCTCAGGTGTGACTTCCCCTGGAGTTGAGACTGGCATTTCCATGTAGAACCTGACCATCTCGTCACCCTCTCGTGGAATGATGACCAAATTGCCCGAGTCAGACTGAATGACGCTTTTCTTCCGGATATCGGGAAAGTCGGTCCTGGGGTAGATGTCCATGACAGCCCAGACCACGTCACTGCTGTCGCCCACCATCTTGAAGCCAAGGGACTTTCTGACCGCACTATGGGCTCCGTCGCATCCCTAGGTTTGGTGATTAGTGCCGTCTTCAGCTCACACGCAACCTTAGCGGGACTCACCAAAGCATACTTGGCATGATACGTGCGCTCAACGCCATTCTCAATTGTCTTCACAGTCACGCAACGGGCATCTGGATTTCCCGCAGCTTCACTATCGACAACAACTTCACGTATATCACTTCCATACTGGATGTGTGATTGACCAGAAGACTTCACAATATCCTCGATCAAAATCTCATTGATGCGTGCCTGATTCAGAATCACATGGGGTAGATGGCTAAGACCAGGCTCGGTGTCTGGCTCGAGATGTGACCTGCGAATCCCGCCCTTGCCGTCGGGCGACCAGAACGCAAGTTCGAGAACGTGGTAAGCTTCCTTCAAGACGTCCTCGGAGAGGCCTAGGTGTTCAAGGATTTCGACTGTGCGAACTTGAACACCGTCTGCCTGACCTTGCTTGAGGGGACCTTCGCGCCGCTCAAGGATCTTGAAGTTGATGCCGCATCGGGCTAGCCAGACTGCTGCGCAGAGACCAGCTGAGCCGCTGCCGCAGATAAGAACGTCGTACTCTTCAGGCATGTTGGAAACAAAATGACGATAGTGAGATCCAGTGTAGCTTGTTTTCGATCGCATATGACACTTCTGATTGCTCGTCTTATACATCACTAGCCAGCCGAAGCTCCGAAATCAGCTACCGAGCGGGGTTAATAATTATTTCCCCGGAAGTCAACTTGTGCGGGGGATTGTCATGGGGGACATCCCTGCATACAAAGACGTTTCCTGTGCATCCGACCAGTCTTCCGAATTCCACCCGGGATATGAGGTCGGCACCGGACACGACACCCACCAAACTATTGAGCCTGTGGATCCGGGTCCGCGTGGGTCCTCGAGATACCGACGGGGCCACGGCAGGTTTTTCACAAAATGCAGGAGCTTCGGCCACAAGATATTCATTTGAAAGGATCGAGCATGCCGCCTTGTTGCGATCGTATCAAGAAAAGTATGGTATTCCAATGCTGGTGTATGACGAAACCTGCTTTGCCTAAGCGCTTATGCACCCCAATTTACCCCTCAGTTGCGCGCCTCAACACAGCATGACGCCCTGGGCCCTTGGCTGCAAACGCAAAATGAACAAGATGGGCAAAAAATGTAGCTAGATAAGGGCAGCTAAATGGAACTTAACCAGTCAAATTCTGCCTCGGCGGATCATATTTCCATTTCCACAATTTTACGTCATCAAGTACATGAAAGAATTTCTCCTACCTTTTCACTCCCCTGCGCGTCATCATTGCAAGTCTGCCATCCTCCAAAGCAACTGAATCAATCATTCAACAAATCATCATGTCTTCCTCCGTCATTCCCACTTCCACCTCTGTCGTCGAGAGCGCCGTCATCAAGGCTCCTCTCAGCCATGTCTGGCACTTCATCAAGCGTAAGTGCAGTAAAAATCTGGCCCAGGCAGTGGGTCAAGGATGAGTATGGGCAAACGCTGATATCGAGGTCTCAACAAATAGTCCAGAACTTCCAGAACTTCTGGTCTGCTCTGAAGGGCAGTGAGTTCGTCAAGGCTCAGGAGGAGACCGACATCGTCAGATGGACTTTCCAGGACGGCACCGTCCTCGAGGTCAAGCAGGAGGAGCACAGCGTAAGTTTCTTTGATCGCGGGGTTACTTCCTCATGATTGCAAACAGAAGACTACACGGAAACTAATTTCAACATTCAGACCATCAACCACTACATCACCTACAGCGTCATCACCTCCCAGCCTGAGCTGTCTTACACCTCTGTCGTCAGCACCATCCGCTGCTACCCCGTCACCTCCGGTGAGAACGAGAACAGCACCTTCGTTGAGTGGACCGGCAACTTCTCCAGCGACGCCGATGCTGGTGTCATCCAGGACGCCAAGTTCAAGCGCCGTGAGGCCCTTGCCGACCTGGCCAAGGCTGCTGCCAAGTTGTAAATGTTTAAAAGCAATGAGACTGGATTGTCAAATCGCTGACTCTTGCGCTTGCATCATCAAGGGAGATAGTCAAAAAAGTAAAAGATACCACTTGTTGTTCACAACTTCTTCCGCCCCTCATATTTCATGCTTGAATATCACAGTGACCTTCACATTGCATTCTAAATATTCAACCGAAAGGATTTGGAGTGAGACAAAGTGAGAGAGACTCATTGAAACTTGCCTCTATGAATAAGTATTTTGTAACAAAGTGGACACAAGCCATACTTCACTTCGAGTTTTACTAGTAATGAATAATAACTTATATGGGACTCGCACTGCCTATCCATTGAGGGCAGCTGCATTCTTGTCATCAGCTCGCAACTCATTTTAATAATCCCTCGCTCCTGCATTTTCTCTTCGATGAATTCTCCTTTCCAAAGTCTCCAACCTCATGCCATGCCCACCCTCCTTCTCAAATTCGCCAATCTCATCATCAACAAAGCTCTTAACAATTGCATGCCTACACTGAACTGCTGCCAATAGCGGTTTCGAGCCAATGGGTTCCGAGTTAGGCCAAATAGCAGTGACAGAGCGTATCCCACAACAGCGGCAACTGCCAACTTCTTTGGCCATGTCCGTCTCCTACGCCCGGCATGGGTCGGTCCCTTTGATATGTCAGCACTTTGCCGTTTCAAGTAACCTCGTCTCACTCGCATGCTTACACGTATTTCCAAGTCACCAAAGTCGGGGAACAAGCAGCGATACCAGAAGTACGCTTGAGAGTAAGGATAGGTCGAGCCGTTCCACTGCTTGCCGTCCGTTGTGTCCTTCAGATACCAGCTAGTGCATCCCGTAGACCATACGGTCTTTTGCATGTCGGCCTGCATCTGGCTGACATATTGCTGCTCTGCCTCTCTAGTAACTTCGACGGTCATTCCCTTGCCATCAAGCACCGGTTTGATGATGCGAAGTGCAAAATTAATGGAGTTTTCCGCTGCGATGATGGTGGACGTGTGGCCTGTGAGTGAGTTCGGTCCTAAAGTGAACTGAATTAGCAACCACCCTACCCCTGTATAGCATGTAGTAGAGAGCCTACCAAGAAGTACAAAGAAGTTTGGGAAACCGCTTGCAATCGTGCAATTGTAGGCCTCTGGGCCACCAAACGACTCCCAATGCTGGTCTATCTGCTCTCCGTTTCGACCAATGACATCCAGCCCCCCAACCGCATTGTTTGTTACGAAACCATTGGCCAAAACGATGACATCCGCCTCTGTGACGCCTTCCCGAGTTCGAATACCCTCTGGTACAATTTCTTGGATCGGGTCGTCTAGTAGAGTGAGATTTTCCGAGTGCAAGCTCTTCAAGTAACCTGAGTCGAAGATGCGTCTCTTGCAGCCGAGTTCGAAGTCAGGTATGAGCTTGTCATGATACTTCGCCGGCGCCGTTGTCTTCATGTACTTCTCAGCGTTGGCTCTAGCACGCTTGCGATACTTATTCCCATCATTCGTCATGTAAAACCCTCGCAATGTGTTTTCTGCCGCAGCGAAGACCAGAAATCTCTGCAGCGTCTGTGTTCCTGGCACATGCCTCAAGACATTCTTCATGAACTCTGTATTCTCGTTATCGACGGGGGGTAAGACCCAGTGCTTTGTGCGGATAGCTTGCGTGAGGTGCTTCGTCTTGCCTACAATGGCCGGTACGATTTGCGATGCAGTACACCCGTTCCCAATGACAACAACTTTCTTGTCCTGGATATCCACGGTTTGATCCCACCGGGACGAATGAAAGATGCGACCCTTGAAGCTTGTTGAACCGGGAACATCGATCTCCCGCGGCTGCATGAGTTGTCCCGTGGCAGCGAAGAGGAACTGACACTCATGCGCGAAGACTTGGTTGGTTTCGTAGCGACGGATGTTCATCCTCCAGCGTTTGCGTTCTTCCGACCAGACGCATTGCTCGACATTAACGCCGAACCTCATCTTCTCTATGAGCGAGTATTTCTGGGCCACATCGTGGAGGTACTGCCATAGCTCCTGTTGCGGAGGCAGTACTCGACTCCAGTCTGGGTTGGACTCGAACGAGAAGCTGTACAATGCGCTGGGCACGTCGCATGCACATCCTTTGGGTCGATGTCAATTACTGGCGTGTTTGGCGAAGCCCATACTCGTAAAGGGGACGTTACCTGGGTATTTGTTGATAAACCATGTTCCTCCAAGATCACTGTGCCGCTCAAAGAATTTGATGTCGCCTATGCCGTACCATCTTTTCAACGTAGCTCCCAGCCCGATCGCCGAGAACCCAGTCCCCACGCACGCGAACTGACTATAGGTAGGCGTATCCGAAGTTTTCGACATTTTCCGCATGTCAAATCGGCCTATGTATTGACACTGTTTTCGAAAACGGTAGCCACGAGTTACCGTCTCTGACTTCAGGTACACCTGTTCACTCTGTTCCCAGAAAGGATGAGGTCAAAAACTCAGTTTCAGGAAGCGATAAAACACTCGCGAAGGTTAGGATAGTGCGGGGGAGCATGTCGTCGTCGACCTTGGTCAATGGTGGGTAGTTCATCCATGCCTCGGCTCGTCCCACGTTGGGCGTGGCCATCTCGTCCGAGGGTGGCAAGCATATGCATGCTACTACGACGTCGTTGTGAAACTCTGTGGGAGCTTCTGAGAAACACCATGACCTAAGGGACCTCGTTTGATGGGGGATCGCCCTAAAGTGGAGAGCTACGGCCCGGGGATGAGGGGAAAATGGAGCTGGTCGCGGAAGGGTGACGATCCCGCTCAGGACTATTGGGCCACCATGGTTCTTGGCAGATCGGGAGCACACGAGCTATGTGAGAATACAACGGTTCGCGGCCGGAGCGCCGGGGTAACGGAGATGTTGACGCCCCGGTCCATCTCGATCCGGTTGAATTCATCCGATTGGGGGCCCTTGGAGACCCATCAACATATCTAGCGAGCGGCAGGTCTCAGCTCTTTGGGCATGCATACTCTGTAGGTCTGACAAGTCAAAATCTTGACACGATTCGACGGGGAGGAAGCGGCAAGTTGTGGCGAATTGGTGATTTTCCGTAAGGGTCATATTTGGTTACGTTGAAGATGTGCATTAGTTCCGGTCTCTCTACATCTAGAATACCGAAGACAAAGTCCAACAAATTCACTTCTCCGCAGGTTCTACCATCTCAAATTGACCAGTTGTGTCATCAATCTTTTGCCTTGGCGTATACGCGATATCTTTCGCGCTCGCAGTAGTCTCCCTCGCAAGACGCCACAACCACTCAGGACCAGCTCGCTGCAAATCAGTCACGTCAGTGAAGTCCAAAAAGTCGAGGAACGCACAGAACTTACCAGGGCTGTCACAGATGACATTATACCGGGCAGGTAGATCGTCCGTCCGAAGCCACTGTAAAGGGAATTTACGATGGCCTCTCCTACCGAGTCCACATGAAGGAGCGGCATCATGAAGTGAGGCTGACCGGGGTCAAAGGGAACCAGCGGCGTTCGGATGAAGCCAAAGATTCCAAGCGTTTGACGAACTTTTGGCGCTTTGTGAATGTATTTCAGCTCAAGTTGAAGTGACTGGGAAGTGTTAGCGGTCGTCCCAGCGCTCGACAAGTCAAAAAAAGTAGCATTTACCTCATGCATTGCGGTGAGCCCAGCCTTCGTGGCAGAGTAGTCAGCAATTCTCACTGGGGGAACCACCGAACTCATCGACCCGACGTTGACGATATGGCCATGATTGATGCGAACCATGTGCGGCAAAAATTCCTTCGTAAGCAGGAAGGGGGCGAGCAAATTTGTCTTGATGGTCAACTCAACGTCTGCGTACGAGCCTTCCATGACGCTGTAACCCCGTGCGATTCCCGCATTGTTGATGACAACGGTAGGATCGCCGACTTGAGTTCGGATCAACGTGCAAAGAGTCTTGAGCGCTTTTGTGTCGGTCAGATCACACTTGAAGAAGTGGATGTTGGAACCTTTCTGAGGCTCCCATGATAGCGGAGCCAGGTCGACAACAACGATAGTCGCCTGGGGGTTTCTGGCCAAGATATGTTTGATGATACTGTGGCCGATGCCGCTGCTGCCACCGGTGACAACAATTATTTCTTTGTCAAAATCCCATGTGTGGTCTGTCGTCCAGTTGTTTGCTGACCATTTGTTGAGATACTCGGTGGTTGACAAGACGAAGCTTGCTAGAGCCGCGAGGACCGCAACGCGCTGAGCGGTGTCAAATCTGATGTCTGAGAGTCCGACCGCTCCGTTCTTTTTTGCTGATACCACCGCCAGTCCAGTTGCAAGCGGTATCGAGAGGTATGGATTGAGGACAGATTTTCGGAGCCATCTGGCAATCACGTCGACCGTGAATCCTTCTCGTGAGGTCAACATGGTGCAGTTGTCACTAGCGTCATCAATCTCACGAGACAATTGAGATAGATAGGACTTTTGATCATTAAATGAAGCTTGAATACTGTTTGGGGTTGGTATTTTAATGTTCTGGGCGAAACTGTCACGTTTCAACGTGAGCCGAGATCGACGCCAACAGCTTTGGAACAATCCCTCCAAAGTGAGGAGCCGAGGTCCGGAGCCACTTCCACGAGATCAGACCAAGCGACTTGATACCCCAATCTGCACGAGCATGAGGTTTGGAGATCCAAGCTTCCTTTCCCTGCACGTCAAAGTGAGGGGCATCCCCCACGCAATAATGCAAGGGTCTAACCTGAAGAAGCACCATGATGCTACGTGGGAGACCGGTCTTTGTGACGAGTTTAAACGAGTGCGAACTACCTTGTCGGCCAATTCACACCAAGCCACTGTTACCTCTGCCACCCTGAACAATCTTGAATTATGCCTCGGTCGGAGGCATCGGTAGTTGGAGCGTCTCTTCGGTTGCCCGTGCCTCCTGCGGATTCCTGCGGACAGACTTGTCAGTGACATTCTGAGCCACATTTGCGTTTCTTGTCCATGTCAAACCTCCTGTCTGAACCTGTCTGAACGTTGCTCCAGACTTCCAAAGCCACCCTGCGCTGTGCGGTGGTGGTTGCTTACTCACTTGCCAGTTACTCGTAGCACAGCCTTTGCTCATTTCATTTATGTCGGCCATACGGCTGGATCGTAGACAGCTTTGACACCAGACGAACCGAATCCTTAGGCACACTAGTAGACTTCTTTCCGGGTGCGATCATCGCGTGCGAGTGCGACTGAGAAACGAGAAAACATGTCGGTATCGAGACCGCAGCTTTCGCTGTGGGAGAAGAGAGACTTGGTCTTTCGTTTGCTATTCCGTGGTATGTCTCGCCTTCAACATGGCTACTCCTTTACAGCGAGGCATTGAATGGTGACTGACTCCGTGTGTTGATAGCTCCGATACAATTGGCGTGGAATTTCTTCTACGGCATCCCGTTTGCTATCGCGAGAGGCGTCTCTATCCGCTTCTTTGCCTTCTGCGCGTATTATCGTTTCGCTTTGGGGTCGATGAGAGCACGCGAAATACAATTCCTCATCCCTCCTTCGATCAAGACGTACGAGAAATGGATCGCGAAAAAGCAGAAGCGTCATCCAGAGCTCGTGGACAAGCTGCAAAAAAAGATCGAGTCTCTCCCTGCTAATGACGGCTCGATCTTGTGGATCGGCAATCGTCAAAAGGCCACAAAGTTTGTGTTGTTTTTCCATGGCGGTGGATACGTAGTGCCTCTTCTCCCCGGCCATCTCGACTGGTGCTGGAACGCGTATGTCACCGGCGGCCCTGGAGCTCACGCAGAGGTTGCCGTTGCTGTCTTGCAGTACACTCTCGTCCCCGAAGCTCGATATCCCACACAGCTCCGTCAGGCGATCGCGGCGTTCAACCAGCTCATCCTATCCGGCATCGAACCCAACGATCTCCTCATTGGCGGCGATTCGGCCGGAGGCAACCTGGCGTGCTCCGTTGTTCGCCACATCTGCCACCCATGCCACCTCGAGATCCCGGCCCTGCGCCTGGAGAACCGTCTTGCAGGTGTGTTCCTGGTGTCGCCCTGGCTTAGCAGCAAGACGACGACGCCGGCTTTCACAGAGAACAACTACGTCGACATGCTCACCACGACATGTATGTCCCGTGCCACGGCCGAGCTCCTTCACCCGCGATTCCCCGTGCGGAATAAGTCCGACGAGAGCGATCTCGCCATGGCGATGCCAGTGGACGGCGACATGGCGTGGGTGGATGAGATTTCTGCGGCGACCAAGAGTCTGTACATCACTGGAGGTCAGCAGGAAGCTTTCAGAGATGATATTCGCGCGTTCTCGGAGCACGTCAGCTGTGGCAATAATGATCTGGATCTGCTAGTCGAATTGCCGGAACGCGAGGCTCATGATTTCATCTTGCTTGAGGGTCAGACGGGGCGTGTGGGCGATGCGACGGTGAGGATGAGAAATTGGGCGACTTCACAGTTGGGCACCGGGCGCGCTTCAGTGTAATGTAGCATGACAGGGGAGATCCACACTTGTATGAGAGGTGGTGGTGGTGGTAGTGGTGAGTTATTCGCGCCAATAAACTCATTGATTGGTTTATTCGCGAGCGAACAAATTGTGATTCGATATGAGAGAATGAACATGTGCCAGCGTATGTTGAGGAATTGTATTCGCGTGCATTTCGCTGTAAGCAATGGAGGTTGAGAGTGAGATTGAAGCTTATGATTGTGAGACTGGTGAGGGGTCTTTTTCACTCGCTGTCACGCTTCCAAGCTGTAACAATGTGAAATTTCACTGTTCATCGCAGTGCAGTGAGGCAATAAGTGCTCCTGAGTCATCATATCCAAACCCTGGCTTATCTAGTGCCTTGAACCCCGGTTCTTATCCCAGTCAGAATGAGCGGTCTGGTCGAATTAGAGAAGGCATCTTCTGCATCTGTCCGCACCACCTGCTTGAAGAAGACGACAAGTTGCCGACGGTCTCGCCAAGCGAGGCCTATTTTGGCCGCTTTGAGAGCGGGGTGGAAAGAAACAGACGCGTCGCGTCCACAAACTCCAGGCAATAGACGGCACAGCATCTCGTCGAGGCTTTTTGACATATAACACATTCTGCGGGGCATTTTGAGTGCTTACTGTTCCTTCACAGATTGTAATAATACTGTGAGTCTCAGGAAACATACCACCAAACTCTCAAACTCACTTTGCTCACTTACCCCTCATATTTCAGCCGTGGCCATCGTCAGCGAGATGCCTCCAGATCAACCCCCCCTCAACTGCGCCTACAACCGTGACGATGTCGTCGCTGGCCTTACTCAATACTATTCGGCCCTCACGCGCCTCGCCTACATTCCATCATCATACGTCGACTTCCCACCGCCAGGAGGCTGGACAGATGCCGATATAGATATCGGCGCCCTGCGCGCTCTGCGACGCTCCGAGGTCGTTATCGACCTGCTGCGCCATCTCCCCTACGCCAGACCGATGCACGACGGACCTCGTCCGGGCCCCTGGAACGTCGCACCACAAACCAAGGCTGTGCGCTATCTCCGTCACATGGGACACTTCAGCCAGTGGTCCGATCGCGGCGACGCGGGGCTTCATGAGCTCGCTGCCCTTCCCACGCGCGACACGGGAGCCGCTCCGATGGATTTGCCGCCGGATGTTGTCTGCCTCACGTATGGAGAGTACCGTTCTTCCAGTTCGCGCACGAAGCCTTACTGGTGGATCATAGACTGCAGCCGAGGTATCCTCACGCCGTACGAGGAGAACCTCTACACTGTTGGAAAGGTCCCGCGTAACAAGCCGTGGCGGTGTGTACGGTCGTACTCTGTTACAGATTACTTCTCTCAGCTTGTGTCAAGCTTAGGTGTTCAGCTGTTCCCCGTGCCGCCGACCGAGGACGACGACGCTGAGATCCTCGACCCGAGCGCTCTCGCCAAGTCGTCGGAGCCGGTGGACATCTACAGCGCCCACGGCTGGGGCACTGGCGACCTCGCAGACTTCAAGCACGACGAGTGCATCGTCGCGCTCCAGGGCTGGCGGCGCCGGGTACACGAGGCAGAACAGAGAAAGATTGCTCAGGACGTTGATGACGCAGACGATGAGGACTTTGAGATGGATGACAGTGATGACGATGAGGATGCGGCGCACGAGGGAGAAGCGGGCGACGGACTTGCTGATGCCGTGGCGGATATGGAGATGGATGATTTGAGTGCCGAAGCTGCTGCTCTAAGAGCCGATATGAGCCCAGAGGAGCGTGCAAAGTTTGATTGCAGACAGGCGCAGTCGCACTTTGAGTGGATCGACGAGGAATGATTGAGATGCAGCATGCCTTATGAAGCCAAGTTTGTCATTCATTTGCAGCTAGTAGATGAGATATAGAACGATGCCAAAAGATAATGACCACGCCCACACCCCTGTAAGTCAAGTTCAAGATCCAGGTACAAGTCAAGACAGACTCGCATCACATCTTCGATTCATGCATCACCCTCTTCACCTCATAGTCCCAATTTGGATCGCTCCCCTGACTGTGCTTCTTCAACAAGGCCATCGAGTTACCTCGCAGAACGTCAGGCGCAAGAACTGACCCCCTCGGATGAGATGCAACAAACCCTTCGTATGAGAGAACCTGGAGCTCAATCAGCGGGTCAGGGCAGTATGGGAAGTCCGATCCGAATAGAATGTGAGACGGATCGGCAAAGTCGAGTAAGCCACCTAGCTGTGTCGGGCTGGAGCTCAATGCTGTGTCGTAGTAAAACCGAGCAAAGTCCGCTTGAGCAGTCTCGTAATCCACAGCGACGACATCTGCGAGAGCTGGGATGTTGAGTGTTCCCAGGACACGGGTGGCTAGGAATGGAAGAGTTCCTCCGGCGTGCGAGAGAATGACGTCGACATCAGGACAGGCGTGGAGGGTCCCGGTCAGGACGAGGTCCACCGCAGCTCGGGTAGTTGCGAGTGGGTAGTCGACGATCGGCTGCGGGAGAGTTGAAGCTATGAGCTTCGGCGTCACGTCGAGGCCCGTCGGGTGGAGGAAGATGAGAACCTTGTGAGCTTGAAGCTTCTTCCAGATGGGCTTGAAGGCTGGGTCACCGAGGAGCTTGCCCCCATAGGATGTAAAGACGGTTACACCGTGGCAGAGTCTTTGCTGCTGGTAAAGAAACTCGATTTCTGATACTGTGCCGTCGACGTCTTGCCAGTCCGGTAAGACTCCAAAGAACCCCAGACGTTTCTCTGTCGATGACTTGTTGATCCGGTCTGCGAGATCGCTATTCAAGGTACGTGCAAGCTTTCGCCCGTCTTCACCACTTCCCGCGATTGATGCACCGGGAGCGGAGACTGATAATATGCCTAGCCATGCCATTAGTCGAATGAAGGAATGATACAGTCGTTTCCCCTAATTTATAGAACTTACCTATAGATGTGCTGATGTTATCCATTAGCTTAACGGTGGCATCTAGGGACCACTCAGGCGATGGAAACCCGGAAGGGTCGCCTCCTGCGGCATTCACAGCTGCAAGGTATGCCGGGGGAAGGGCGTGGATGTGTGTGTCGATACGTCCCGACATGTTGAACTAGTTTTGATTCTTATTCAGTATCATGGAACTTTTTGAGTTGTATACTCATCTTGTTAAGTACATCTCATGAAGTGTACAAGTGTTGTGGCAACCACTCCTAAGTCCCCGGCCAATACACGGAAGCATAGTGCCGATGGCCGACCCCTCTCGACACCGAGCTGCCGAACTCAACCACTTTGGTCGTCATTGGCTGCCCCTAGTGGTCGGCGTCAGATATTCACTAGCTCCGACATTTGTATCAGGAACGGCATTCGGTGTGTACAATGACCGCGAGCAATTTTTCACTACGCCAATATCAGCTGTGACGGTGTTTAATTCGGTATATTTCTTACGCGCGACGTTGAAGTCCTCAAAGCCTGAATGCCTGTTTGACAAAAGAAATCGACTGTGAACGCAATGGAGCCACCATGCTAGATAATAGGTAAAGAGATCTGCATGGCACTGAATATGTTCCTTGCAAACACGGTTCGCCTACACCGTAGAGGAATTTGATGGAAGCCATGTATGAAATCACAGGTCGAGCTTCAGTCGAATTTGCATGCCGGATCTTCCACATCATGAGCTTGCCGTTACGTAGGAAATTTCTATCCATTTCGGACGACTATGACACAAAGTTTGACCACCTGAAGCTATGACCTGGCTCGAAAAGTATATGTTGTGTGATTGCCTTGGAGCTGCGTTTCTCAGCATACTAATTTCTTGAATTATCGTTAAAAAAAAGCATCTAGAGAAAACTCGTCGTGATTCCGATGAGCTCGGTTCACCAGCTTGCTCGTATTTTCCGCGTCTATAGTCGTTTCTCAGGTAGCACTGGCAATGGTCACGCCTTCAGCTTGGTGAGCGAGGTGGAAGCAAGGAGATAAATGTGCAAATCCCCCATGTAGAGACATCGCTTGAAAAGGGGCGGTTACACTCATGAACCCTAGCCGTTAAAATGCTCAAAAAGAAAGAACAGCAAACGGCGGCTCTAGGCCGAGAAGATCATCACTCAGAACGTCATCAGGTCTCCCTTATGTAGTGCGACATTGCTTGCCGTACCCGCTTACCTCGCCCAGCGCTCAGCAAGGTCTTTGATACCTCAGCAGGCTTTCATATTGGTCTTCCAACCAAGGAATCTTTCCATCCCTAGGTACCTATGGGCAGCGGCCGAGAGCTCCCGCTTGTGAGGTTTATCCCAGCTCTTCAATCCACATTTCAGCCAGTGTTTCGTTTGCCATCTCTGCGTGCGCTCCATCACAAGTCACTGGTGACTGATGTTCGTGCGGGGTTACATTATCCGGGATTCTGCAGGGCTTCGCAACTAAGACATCGTTGGAGATTCTTACCATATCCAACGACACACGGTATCTGTAGCACCACATGCTGGAGCTGACAACTGACCATATTTCTGACTACCCTATGAAGAGAGTGAACGCCATAACATTGGCTGTCTTGAAATAACGGCTGAAAACGTCTTTTGCTCAGCCCAATTGCATACCTGGCTGCCTTCCTATCATGTACATTCTACCGACAATCATGCATCGGCCACTCCTTTGCCCCTGCTAGTGCTTACTCACTTGGCTCAATATCGGCCCTCATTACCTATGATGATCACGACTTTCGCTTAAATGAAGCTGGGAAAAGCGTAATTTTTCTGCTGCTTGTGTATGAACTATTGTCAAGGTCGTTAGACCTCTTCGTACTTCCTTCCTTGAGCATGGAGATCTCCGACCAATTCAAACTTGACCCCCTGTCTACCTCACGATCAATTCGACTAGTAGTGCTCCAAAGAAGCGCGAAGAGAGAACCTTTTAAAGAACCTCTCAGCTGCCGCCTTGTAGAAGCGAACGTGGACTGCCCGCCCTCATACGTTGCGCTATCTTATACCTGGGGCGGAGAAGAGCCGTGCGAACCGCTCACAATACGAACCTCTGGATCATCCACCAAACAATTGTTAATAACTCCTAACTGCGCTGTAGCACTGAGGTTGTTGCGTCGATCCCTTCAGCGAAAATCGAAGAACCGCCGTAGCTTGAGTGTCTGGATAGACGCCATCTGCATCGTCCAGACATCCGACGATGAACGCAATGCTCAAGTGGCCATGATGGCCGAGATCTACCAGCGCGCAAAAGCTGTAGTCGTTTGGCTTGGAGAGGATCATGCACCAGCAACTTGGGGCAGTCTGGCATGTTCGAAGCCTCTGGCCTTGTTCCCACGTCCGGGGTATGATCGCGGTCGTAATGAAGGATTAAAGAGCTTAGCTGCCAGAATAGCTCTGAAAGGTACGATGCCGCACATATCCTGATCATCAAATTTTCTCAGCGACCTCTAATCAAAGAAAAGTTTGCAACAATGATACGCTACATCACTTGAGACTATCACCCTACTGGACACGGGTATGGACGCTCCAAGAATTCGCCCACAAGAACTCCGCCGTCCTCTGCCGTGACTCCCGACTCTTCGTCTTCTCAAGCCTTGCCCGTCTCCTCGCAGTGGCACCAAAAGATGAGAGCGTACCAAGTCAGCAGGGCATGGACCTACATGTGGACCTCTACGAATGGCAAGCAATGGCAACGGTACGGCCGTTCCGCGCAGCAACGAATCAACTTCGTCGCGTCCTTACAATGCAAGCCTCAGAGCCGCGAGATAAGATCTTTGCGCTACGGGCACTGTCCCCAGGTGTGCTCGGCAAAATGACGGTGGACTACCGGAAACCTGTCGGAGAGGTCTTTCGGGACGCAACGAGGCTTATGGTTGAAGAGGAGGATAGCTTGCGGGTACTGTACTTTTCTAACCGGAAGAAGACGACGGCCGGTGTTGCGTGGGAGACCATGCCGTCGTGGACAGTGGACTTTGCGACTACGGATTCTGAGGTGAGGGGGTCGTATAAGTACTACTATACCAGTCTTTGCGCAGCTTCTGCCGGCGCCAAGTCGTATTTCACGTTCTCTGGCGACGGGAGGAGACTTACTCTTCGAGGGGCACGTGTAGGGAAAGTAGGGAGTTTTGTGAGCGACAAATTTCCTACCAAGAGCCAGTGCTCTGAGGGAAGATGCCATGACCATGACAAGATGATGGCAGACAAAGACGAAGAGTGTGAGGAGAAGCGACCCTTTCCGCACGTCTGCGAAAGCCCGTATTTAGATGTACTCGGCGACTTCATGAGGAGCGTTACGAGCACCATCTGGGCAGGACCCAAGCTCGACGCTATGGGCCGCAGTCTCTACGAGTTGCTATGGTGGATCATTCAAGGGCCAAAGAAGCATGAATGGTCGACATCCATGTCATCAACGTCAACTTCAACATCCACATCATCATCGTCATCTTCCAACAAGGCGGTACGAGGTATGTCAGTCGTCTCATCACTCGTCAAGTGGGACTCGCGGCGCGGGTGCCAGTGCCGAGTCGAA
This sequence comes from Colletotrichum paranaense, assembly GCF_030867605.1. Lineage (NCBI taxonomy): Eukaryota > Fungi > Ascomycota > Sordariomycetes > Glomerellales > Glomerellaceae > Colletotrichum > Colletotrichum paranaense. Next base: position 4,511,724 of record NW_026848960.1, on the reverse strand, counting down.
CTCCGGCTAGGACGTTTGTTCTACACGCTTGACAGGAGGGCTGGATTTGGAGTTGTTGGCGTTCGGGAGGGTGATGACGTTTGCCTCCTCGCTGGGATGGATCATCCGTTCATATTGCGGCCTTGTAAAGGTGAGATCGGAAGGTATACGATAGTAGGACCAACGGTGTTTGCTGGTGCGATGGGCGGTGAGATGTGGCCGACCGATGAGGATGAGCTCGAGTACTTTGAGGTTGTGTAAGGCACGGTGTAAGAAATTGTGTAAAACTATATTAGAGGGTATGAAGCATTTTCTCGCGACATTTCCAGATGGCAGGAACATCTGTTCAATGTTAGATTAGTAGTTGATTATACAGACGTGTAGAAGTGATTGATGAAGCTCCGTAGCATGCTCTCTACTTTCGTGAAGAAGCGCGTCAGAACTCAATACCTCGGCCCCTGAAGTGCCAGTATCTGCGATTAGACTTTCGATAGGAAATGAGAAATCCTTCACGACGAGCGGGCACTAGCTTTGTGAATTGACTCTGGCAATTCAGCATCGGACCTTTCCTTCGGGCAGTCCGACCGAGTCAATCATCTGAAGAGTACATGCTTTGCTCCCAATTCTCCAAGCGCGGACGTACAAGCCATCTTGTAGTCCATCCTCAAGCCCAGCTTCAAGAATACATAAGAAGCAACAGCCCTGTCGAGGCTGACAACAAATGACGTTGTACTGGAGTTCTCCGTATGTGCGTATGTGCGTCGTACGTGCGGTGTGCCCCTCTTTGTACAACACATCAACTTGCCAACAACCATTTTCTCGCTGATGCCCCGCCACTAAGCCTCGTCTCGGAGCCTCACTTTAGGGGTGTTGCCAGTTGAAGAGGTGGGTTAATTGACTTTAGGCTGTGCCTTCATGCAAGACCATCCCTGACTCTCACCAACCTAGGATGAGTGCTCTTTTTGAAAAAGTGCGCCCAACGGCCCCCCGCCGCCGATGATGAAAGTACGGTTCGGACGACTCTGAAACCCCAAGTGAAGCACCTCAAAGGCCGCCAAACGACCCCTCCAACCGGAACCAACACCAAGTTGCCAACCCCTCTTCTGGCGGAAATCTCATCGGCCTCATCCCCGTACGGCACCCAAACATCCGATCCAGAGCCCTTTGCCGCTTCCCACATGATCATGCGGGAAGCTCCTGAAAGTGTAATGCGAATTGGGCTATTGGAGGACGAAGAAGAGAGTCAGGGTATAGCAGACAAGCAGACTCTCTCTTTGCCCACTGATATATGGGCCAGTCTGTGCCCGCATGAAAGTCGTTACATCGAATGACATCTTTCCCTTCTCTCCCCCCTGGGCCTCTCCCTCTGCGCTCTCATTCCATCCATCCCATCTTCTACTCATCGCAGGCTTGGCGCTTTTACGCGCATAACGCATTTTCCTCACGAGCTTCCATCATCAGGCGGGCGATTTTCAAAGAAAGAAAAAGATGGCGAGACTCACAAGCTGGCTTCTCCTCTTAGCATGGGGAGGAGCAGCCTCCGTATCGGCGCAAGGCCTCCACGAGTTGGCGGTGAAGTCGGGGAAGCTCTTCTTCGGCACGGCGACGGACACGAACCTCTTCAACGATGCGGCGTACATGGCGGTCCTGAACAAGACGGGCGAGTTCGGCCTCGTGGTGCCGGAGAACAGCCAGAAATGGGACGCGACGGAGAAGACACAGAATGAGTTCCAGTTCACGAATCCGGATTCCGTGAGGGCCGTCGCGCAGGCGAATAAGCAGATGATGAGATGTCATGCGTTGACATGGCACTCTCAACTTCCACAATTCGGTGCGTTCAGGCTCGTCCTTGAGCTTAAAGCCTCGAACCTCGAACTCAATACTGACCAAAGACCACAGTCTCAACGGGCACCTGGACCCCAGAAACCCTCACCCCCGTAATCCAAGCACACATTTCCAACGTGGTAACGCACTACAAAGGCGCCTGCTACTCATGGGACGTCGTCAACGAAGCCCTCGCCGACAACGGCACTCTCCGCGACAGCGTCTTCTCCCGCACGCTCGGCGCAGACTTCATCCCCATCTCCTTCAAGGCCGCCGCGGCAGCCGACCCGGCCGCGAAGCTGTACTACAACGACTTCAGCCTCGAGTTCAACTCCCACAAGACGGACGGCGCCGTCAAGATCGTGCAGGATCTCAAAGCCGCAAACGTGAAGATCGACGGCATCGGGTTCCAGTCGCATTTTCAAGTCGGCAAGACGCCGTCGCAGGATACGCTGAACAAAGTCATGACGCGCTTCACGGATCTGGGGCTGGAGGTTGCGCTTACGGAGTTGGATGTGCGGCATGATAAGTTGCCTGCCGATGATGCCGCGATACAGCAGCAGGCCAAGGACTACGGCACCGTCGTCAAGACGTGCGTGGACAATGCAAAGTGCGTCGGCATCGTGGTATGGGAGTTTACGGATAAGTACAGCTGGATCCCGTCCACGTTTTCGGGGGCTGGGGACGCGTGCTTGTTCGATAAGGATATGAAGCCCAAGCCAGCGTATACGGCTGTTGCGGCGGCTTTGGGAGGGCCAGCAGTAGCAGCAGCTCCGGTGGCAGCACCGGCGCCGGCGGCTGGGGCTCAGGACGCGGAAGTGGTGCTGTCGTCGGGAAGCAGTGAATCTGGTGCCGGGGCCGGGATTGGGGCCACCGTTGCCGATGCCGGGACCGAAGCCGAGGCCGATGCCGACAGCGGAGCGGGGGCATCCTCAAATCCAAAGGTGAAGAGCAATGTGGAGGCAGCGACCAAGTCACCTTCCTCTTCGGGAACACCTCGCTTTGAAGCAGTGCTGCTGATTTCACCGCTGGTAGCCACCGGTATCGGCTGGCTCTTTTGGTTGGTGATATGATCTGTTAGACGCTTCATTCTTGTTACTTAGCTTTTTCTCTTGATGGCACAATTCTTGATACCAATTGACAATATATCTCCCGGATCTTTCCCATCCCAGAACTTTGAGATCGCCGATAGCAAATCATTGAGGATTGACGTGCTTCGGCTGCGACGTTGCGTGTGTCAATGGGAGCCCGGTGCGCGGGTGGTGTAAGTGAGGAGATGGATGATGTCATGCCGGCAACCACCTCCACTGATAGAAGAGAGACCGGGGGGGCTGGTTAAGCGGATAGGAATCGGGATGATGCGATTTCAAAGCGAAGAGGGGAAAGAGAAATTCTGCCAAAAGACCGCGGTTCCCATCAATTGAGCTGTCCCGGCCATTGTTCATCAACCTGTGAACAGCATCCAAATACTGTGGACTGGAAATCACAGTGAGAAGCAGGTTTCTGAATAGCTTCACTATGGTGTACCTCAAGACACTAGTCGCCGCCGCCGCCAGCGCAGGCCTGGCCCAAGCTTCTCTCTCTGGCCTCGACAAGATCCCTCCTCTGGGCCTGGGAACATGGCTGTCCGACAAGAGCAAGGTCGCCGACGCCGTTGCCTTTGCCGTGGGCGAGGTAGGCTACAACCATATTGACGCCGCTCTCATCTACCGTAAGTTCCATCTCGTAACTCGCATGCCCTTCCTCACATGCTCACGCGAGTCAAACAACTCACACGAGTCATCCGCATCTCTCACTTCAAACCACTTTCATCGAGATCCATCGTCCCGCAAACTGACGACCCACCCCAGGAAACGAAGACCAAACCGGCAAAGGCCTCGCCTCCTCCGGCGTTGCCCGCAAAGATGTCTGGGTCACCTCCAAGCTCTGGAACACCGACCACCGCGCCGACCGCGCCGTAGCCGCCATCAAGAAGTCCATCTCGGACCTGGGCGTAGACTACCTCGACCTCTACCTGATCCACTGGCCCGTCGCCTTCATCCCCGACGACCCCAACAACGCCCTCGACCGCGAAACCACCCTCGTCGACACCTGGAAGACCCTCGAAGGCTTCGTCAAAGCAAACCTAACCCGCCACATTGGCCTCTCCAACTTTGCCAAAGCCGACGTCGAGACAATCTTGAAGGCGGCGGAGATCAAGCCCTACGCCCACGAGTTCGAAACCCACCCGTACCTCCAACAACAAGAGTTCGTAGACTGGCACAAGGAAAAGGGCATCGAGGTCATCGCCTACTCCCCGCTCGCCAACACGAACCCGACGTACAGTGACGACCTGCCCGCCATCTACCAGGACAAGTTCTGGGTCGACGTCGCCGCCAAGAAGGGCGTTTCCGTCTTCCAGGCCGTGCTGGCGTGGGGTATCCAGCGGGGCACGAGCGTGATTCCCAAGAGCACAAAGGACTCGCACATCATTTCGAACCGCAAGGCGCTCGAGATCGAGTTCACCGAGGAGGAGTTGAAGGAGATTGCCAAGCAGGATAAGAAGCACCGCTTGAGTAACCCGGGTGCCAAGTGGGGTGTCAAGCTATTTGCTGATTTGGATGATCCTGGCAGAAACGAGCCCACGAGCGAGGAGCTTTAAGCAACAGCTCGGGAAAACTAGAATATTGAAACGATTAAGGGCTATCTAGTGTTATCTAGCCTAGTCTCCAAGATGTAATCATCGCACGTGTCTTTCTTGTGTCTCTCGCAAGTAGATACAGAAGTCCAATTTGCTAGCTTTTGATATGTGCCACCTCCATCGATGAAACACATCGTTCTACTTGTTTAATCAGTGGTCGGCCCTATTGCAATGGGCATAATACTTCCTCCTAGCCCAGTAAAACCCAAGCCCGACAATCCACAGCACAATCAAGATGAGCGCCTGCACAGGAGCAAAAATAGCGCCTCTCACAACCACAAATCCACTGACCAGCGCAAACACAATGGGGATCAGTACAAATGGCTTGTACGGTCTACGCAGCTTCGGCTCTCGAACGCGTAAAATGACGGCACCAAGGACTGTCAAAAAGAAGAACGTGTACTCGCCTAGACCGTTGAAGGTCAAAAGGGCTCGGAAGTTGCCAAACAGAATGTACAGCGCCGAGAGAATCGTCGATAGCAAGAGCGCGTTGAGCGGTGCGTCGAATTTCGCGTGCACAGGCCCAGACGAAGCATCGGCGGACGAATCGGCTGGCGAGCTCTCCTCCGACTTGAATCCCACACGGCCTACGAAGCCGAGGAACTTGGGTAGCCAGTTGAAGTTTGATGCTGCGACGGTCATGCGGCCCGCGACGAAGGAGTTGCCGAGGAGGGAGCCGGCAACAACGAGGCAGATGAGGACTGCAGCGACGATGCCGAAGGCGGGGCCGAGGAGGCGGTTGATGGCGGTCTAGCTATTGTAAGCACGGGAAAGGAGTAAATTGAGGAGGTTGGTGGGCATGACTTACGACTGCCACGCTGTCGGTCGAGGCAACCACATTCCAGGGGAGAAGGATATAGTAGGCTGCATTGGCCGCGATGAAACATAGAATGATGGTCGGTAAGGCAGTGTTGATGGCCAGAGGGAGCTGGCGTGCCGGCTGCTGAAGCTCAGCAGAGACGTAGACGGCCTTGACAACGTTAGATGCACCCACTAATAGATACCAGGACGAACGACGTACCTTGTCCCAGCCAGAGTACGCCCACAGAGCACCGTAGAGCGCAGCAGAGTAGTAGCCAAGCATATCCCACGTCCCAACCTTGTTCCAGTCCAGCTCGCCGCCACCCGGCAAAGACGTCTTGCGGTTCCCGAACCAGGGCTTATTAAACCAGTCCCGTCCGCCAACGTCACGGTCGTGGTCCGATACTTGAAGGATGACGACGACGATGCCGGCAAGCACCACGGCAAAGATACTGGTAAACTTAGTCACGACAAACAAGTTGTTCAGGCGAGTGCTCGCCTTGGTGCTGATGGAGTTGGCGCCGTTCATAACGACGAGAATCAGAATCGAGAACAATTTGTGCGGGAGAGCCCCGGCCTGGTCGGTCACCCCACCGGCGGAGTAGATGCTCTCGACGAATACGATGCTGAGGATGGCGAGGGTGGCTGGCATGACGGCCACGATCCAGGTCCAGGCGGCAAGGAAGCCAAAGACATCGCCATAGATGTGCTGCAGGAAGGGCTGGACACCGCCTGTTCACATCGTCAGCGCTATCGTACCACACAGAGACTCGTCAAAGGGGGTTGAACTCGCCTTCACCAGGGATCGCCGTCCCCAGCTCAGCCATGGTACTCGCACCAGTCCACGCCAGGACACCACCAACAAGCCAAACTATGAGCGCAGCTCCGGGAGACGGGACATTTGTGTCAATGGAACCCGGAGAGGTGAACACGCCGCTACCAATGACGATGCTGATGACAATGGCAAACGCCTCGACGGCGCCGAGGTTCTTGGAAAAGGTACCGGCCCCGCGCTCCTCGGCGATGAGGACCGGAGGTTCAGGCCCATCGGTGCCGCCGTACTCATGATGGGGGTCTGCCAAGAGGGGCCGTTCCGCGGCATCTTCGGATTGTGTGTTGGACGGCATCTTCCCGTTTTCGTCTGCTTGCCAGCGAGGGACCGTTGCCAATTGGATGAGGGGGTCCGGAAAGATGTCGAGAGAATGAGGGACAGGGAGTGAAGGAGCTTGAAGCTTGGAGCTGGAGCTGGAGCTTGAGCTTGGAGTCACCCGACGAATCAGGCATAGTGTCTTTGGTGTATCGGAATGGGGATGAGCTCATCGATGGCCGGTACGTATCTTCGAAGAGATGGTCCAAGCACTGAGGTGGTCTGAACGCCGGGTCCGCTTTTACCAACCGTTCACTTGTACCTAGGCAGGAGGCGGCCCACTTTGGGCAAATTACCTAATGCAGAGGTCTACGGAACGCTGCGTCTCCGCGTCATGAGCTTGCCTGCCACCGCAAGTGGAATTCACCGGAGTGAATGCCGCCGGACCAGATCCCGTCGGAGTAACGTCCGTCGGAGTGGACTCCGGGATCATCATATCTACGTCTCATAGCTTCAATGAGGGGTGAGATGCTGTCAAGTTCCAAAGAGCATTGAAGTATCATGGCTCGAGTTCGCATAAACCAAGAGCATCATTCATGTTGCCTCGCGCACACGACTGCCTTGGCCCAAGACAGTCAGTGCTATGAGGATGCCAGGTACTAAGTACTGGCCGATTGACTCTTGAGACTCGTTCTATAGTTGAAGATCTACATTAGGGTGCTAGCAACGAAGATCGTTGAGCAAGTACTCAAGCGCTCTAGATGAGAAGTACGCTTGATTGACATTGTTGTACGCAGCATGTTGTTCTCCGAGATTCTGCAACGTATCATCGAGACTCTCAACTATGGAGCCCACGGCACTGTACACATGAGGCTCGATTCTAGCGAGCGAGAGCACTGACTGAATAGTCACGGAGGTACTCTCCTTGGGCAGTTGTGAGAGTGGTAGCTGGCGGCCAAGTGAGCCGAGAGCAGTGGCCATGCGTACTTGCCTGTCAGACCATTGAAGGGCTGACTGGGTAGCAGATTGAGGGTCACTCTCAAGAAGTGATGATGCGCCATCGCGCGCAACGGGTGACGTAGGTTGCTTGAGTCGGAAAAAGACAACAAAGTCACCACTAGATGTGGACAGCGGCGCCCAGAGCAACCCGGATATGGTACGAGCACTTGCAGCGATCTCCACATCAGGCAGTTCAGCCGCCACGTCTGTCGAAATGATGACAGATTCACTTCGGTATGGTTGGATACACCGCACAATCGCCGTTGCCTCTTGGTACAACTCTTTGCTAGGCTCTCCAAGTCTGCCAATCTCTCCTCTGGTAGACGTCAACGCAAAATCGGCGCCAAAGAGGCGCAAGAGGTCCTGTGACGCTGCGGTGCTCTCGGTGGGATATCGGATCGAATCGCGTCGAGCTTGTGACGATTCAACATGACCCAGCATAGAAGCGTATGACAGTCTTTCGATCGCGACCCCAGATGTACTGCCGATGAACTCGCACATTTGGCGTTTGGAAATGGGTAGTGGTGTTCCTTCGGGACTATACCCGTAGCAGACTACCAGCCCCCATCGCTTACCAAAGGCGTTGATTGGAATGGTCAAGAAAGAGCGAGCTTTGTAGTCCTCGGCCGCGAGCTCTTCAAAGAAAGTTGGCGAAGCTCTGTTGAGGTAGGATCGGTCCAGGTGGATAGATCCGTGCTGATGGGATCCCGCACGTTTCCAGACGAGTCTCGCAGGACTAGCATCGCTATCGTGTAGAATCCTGAGGTGACTCGGGAAAGGCGACTGATGGTTAACGTTGCCGGCGCGGGAGGGCTTCGTGAAGTGTATGCATCGCTGCGAGCCCCGCCATTCCCTGTCGGAGGTGTCGAGTATCGTTATAGCCATGAACTCGTCGATGCGATACAAAACGACTCTGTCGAACCCCGTGACCTCTTCCACTGTAGCCACGATGGTGTCGGGGACCGCCGCTAGACCTGCTATAGCGGCGAAGCATACCTGTATATCTGACATAATCCCAATCGCCTGCATAGTGCTCAACCCCACACCATCTTTTCCAACTCTCCTAGACATTCGAGGGGTTTTCGTCACAACGTCTCTCGTGTAACTTCGTTGACCCACTGGGGTGGCAGAGCCATCCTCGTGTGGCTCGAATTCGCAAACGATCGTTTCGGGGCCTGGAGAGTCCCTAGTAAGGTGCATGGAGCACCAAAATCTTGTAGCTTCGCCATGTTTGGGGATAATCGACAGGTTGAAAACAGCACGGCCACATGTAGCTCCTACATCGGATTTCTCTTCTCTGAGCAAACCAAGCCGAGCCATCAAGGTTCTCACATCGTCTCGCTCCAAGATGCTGCCAAAGTCTTCGAGTCCGAACAGGTCATCCGGGGAATAACCTGTAAATGTGGCCGAATTGTCGCTCGCGCAGTTGACCACGAGACGGCTGGCATTATCCTCGTTCACGATGAGTGCAACCAAGAAGCCAAAGTGTTGTATAGTGTTGGACGCGGGCTCGAGGATGTTATCGAGATGTTGGTGTATTTGGACATCGTCGTCGATTGGGCGTGCAGGCTGAGCCATAGCCGCCCCGAACGACTAGACTGTGCCGTGTCTCTAGCTTATCCGCCACATATGATGCCGATGGACCGCGTGTAGATGAATGCCGGATTGAAAGATGGTGTCAGGAAGTACGAGCGATAATTGCAAAGAACACAAGGTCTGCGAGTGATATGTTCGTCTGGTTTCGCTTGCATCGGTGTAGCCAGGCCTGCAATAATACCTAATAGTACATGCAAGCACTGACAGATGTTGATGCTTCGTGAAGAATATCACTCAACATCAGCGACCGTTCTGGAAAAAGACCGTGGCAAAATCTTCTTTCCTTCTGCCCACGGGAATAAGTCGAGTCATGAGCGCTGGCGCGTTTCTAGCAAATGCGCTTGGCGCCGTTCAAAGCGTTATTCGTGAGGATTGAAGAGGTCGAAAGAACTGACAGGAAGCGAGTGGCGGATCTCAACACACATTGAAGCCGATGTACAAACATTTGCCTGCGACATGTTAATCGAACTTCAATCGAGTCGAATCGAAAGAAGTTCGCCCACACGTGGCCGTAGCCATTTCGGGAAATGTACGTAGCCTGACAATCTTATTTCTGCGTCTTGCGCCTTCCCAGTTCCCGTCCCGCCTTCCCCCCGTTGTTATTCGCGACTCCCCGTCCAGAATGACCGGATGATTGGCGGCTTCTGACGTCACTGCTCAGTTTTCTGGATTCTAGACCCCGAGAGCCCGTTTATTCCTAAATTACCTAATGGCCGTATTTGGGACGAAAGAAACTGTGAGTGGTTTCGTCGAAATCCCGTTTAATATGTTGGAACAGCACAAGCCGGGCTGCACGGTTGAGTGGGTTCACGCATTCCGGGACAAGGCGTATCGCCACTATCAGACCGTTCAATAAGGATCATCATTATGAAGTCCAAGTCTCTTCGGGTATGGAGGAAATAAATAAAAACAAAAAGAGATGCTTCAACTAAGAGTTCTCTCGCTGACGCTCAGCGCATACTCCTAGAACGCCTTGCTTAAATGTCATGAATGCACTGCTCCCTTACGCCGCCCACTTCCATGTTTGCCTCCCAACAATCTCACCGCTAAATGCGTCTCCCCATCGTCTCTTGGGTTTGTGGACGTGCAATGGAAGCGTTCTTGCGTAAATGATGCGCATATAATAGTCCACAAACATTACAGAGTGTCCACCGACCGTCGGGTCCGTCCCTCCATTGCGGCGTGCTCGTTGCCTGGCAGGAGTGGCAGCAAAGGGAGTCGTCCATCACATGCTTCTATTATCGCGATAATTTAGTTCATGACATCTTGTTGACGGATTGGAAGGGATTACTGAGGGAAAAGGGAGCCTGCCACTTTTGAAGTGCGATCAAACGCCGCCACGGTGGAAGAGCGCCTTTTCCTGGTCGCTCTGGGGCTCACAGACTGTTGCCGATCTGCATCTGTGGTGCTTCTGTAGGACAGCAGCGCCAAATCATCCAGGTTGCTGGCGATGACCTCTGATAAACTCTGCGCAGCTAGTATTCTCGAGGTACTGCTCGTCGTCTCTCTAGAGCAATCGCCGCACTCGCAGCCGCCTTTTGAACAGGTGCCATCGACCAAACCCTGAATGTTTTGGAGCAACTGTCTCGCATCTTTGTGAATCTAGGACCCTCCGTGTAAGTCGCCGCTTGCACCGATCTAGAACAACAAGGGATGAACCGACATCGTCAACAAATTCGACTCACTCTTTGTATCATCCCCGTCGCCTTGATCTGGTCAAAGGACATTGGCGGTAGCGGCGAGTGGGCATCGTCATCGTCTGGCGCTGCATCGGACGCGAATGCATTCGCCGCCGCCTCTCCCTCCGCCTCCGCCGACATCTGCAACCCGAGCTTGGGCCATTTGTGGTTCAGCTGCGCATCAGATTTGACGGAAACCATGGAAAAGTCGATGGGATATGGATGGGAATGTCGATGGGAATGTCGATGTGTTGGGGATCGAGGTTTCGAGGATCGAGATTCCGGGTTTGCGATCACAGGAATCGAAGAAATCGAAGAAACCGATCGGGAAACTGCATGGGGACAGGATGGGAAATTGAACAAGGCCCAGGCGAATTCTGATTAATCGTGTGATGCAAAAGTTGGATGGAAAAGAGCGACAGGATCGGGTATTTGGCTGAGGGATCGGATGTGCTGAGGTACGACAGTTTTATCGAAATTCGATTCTCTCGGGGGCGACTTCGAGAACAGCGCAGTTCCTCCCATCCACCACCGTAATAACGAAGGCCACAGTTATGACGGACCGTTCTTAGGACCCTGCTTAATTGAGAAACTGACAAATTAGCGTGCATGCTATCCGTATGTATCCGTAATTCCGTATGGGCAGGCACCGCATCTTCATCCCTCTCTCCAACAAACTAACAACCTGGAAAGGGTAAGAAGGGGTCCAAGGGTCCAAAAACTGGGCTGTCTCAAGCAATCAGGGTCTTTAGGCAGTAAGGTACGTACTCAATGTACTTTACTCAAGTTTACTGTGCAGTGTACCGCGGCTAGCACCCGTCCTTGACTCTGGGTCGTCCGACAATGCACAATCTACTACAGTGGTTACTGTTTATGCACAATCTGACAATGTTATACAGAGGATTCGGCGACGCCGCTCCAAGAAATTCCCAGCAACAATTCAAGATAAAAGATCAGGGAATTTCCACACAGTCCTGAGGTTTGTGTTGGGAGCATCAGACTACTTTCCAATACTTCAACCCTATATTCATCTCTATGGCGCGGAGTTTGGCTTAGTTTTACAAACTCACGATACACAGCTGAGTCGGTACAATTCTTGAGTGCCACATTTGTGTCCGGCAAAGGTGTCATGGACACCGCCTGTTGCTGTATGTGCACGGCAGGTAGACTCTCACAAAGCTCCTGGGAGCTCACACTGTTATTCCTGCAGATGGACTCATCCGTCGGTTTTCCAGAGTTGGGCGCAAAGACTTGCAAGGGACTGCCTCTCTGGAGACTGGGAAGCTTGTGCCCTAGGCCCAGGCCCAGGCCGTCTTCCGTTTTCCCCTCTTCCGCAACTGAGACGGGCTTTGAAAGACCAATAGGAAGTGTCTCCAGGGTCAGATTACAGAGTCCTATTGGCGGAATTCTCTCCGGCTCGGTGTTTAATCTCTTCCATTCGCCCTTTGTCCCTCAATTTTTCTGACACCAGAGCTGGTCCCTTGACCCTCTGCTGCGCTGTTGCGTCACTGGGGGTCTAGACCCTCTTGCCGGTAGCGAAAACGGACCTCTTAGTGCGGTAAAAGAGTCCCTGACTGGGATTGGCAATGTCAGGTTGCTCCTCACTTCGTGACACAGTGGGCAACGTGTCAGCCAGAGGAGGAAGTTTGCAACATGGTGCCCCGTAACACCTTGTATTAGCTTACGAAGTTTATCACACTGGACAGAATACTCTTTCCTGGGCCAGAATTTAGGTGGGTGATACGGTGAGCACAGAGAAAGAATGAGGGAGAAGGGGATGAAAGCTTTGCGCTGTCCACTTTCCTTTGACCACCCTCTACTCCATCCAATCTTTCGCGGTTTGCCACTTCACTTGGACTATAATGGTCAGTAAAGTGGTGTTGCAGGAGAGAACATCTGTATTTGGTAAGGCGGTATCAGTGAGACAAGTGGGATGAGAAGAACGAGGGAGAAGGGTGGTTTGATTTGATTTGGTTTGTCTTCCCCATCCCCCCCTTTTCACAACCCCTCCTGTGTAGCACAGTGGCCCCGGCTTCGTTCTTGTCGTATTTCCCAGCGAAAGAGGATCACGTAGACCAAGCCCGAAGAGGAGAACCTTGAGCAACCTCTTCCTTTACTTTCTGACATGTAATATCATGCAGTAAACAGAGATTAAATCTACATCGGGTACTACTAACATGGCGATGTTCTATAAGTATATCTCTGCTTGATGATTCAGAGGAACCCAGTCTGTCCTGAAGTGAGGGCGTCTTTTGGTACCATGGGCCAGAGTATCCAAGTTTTTGGGAGATGATTGACATCGTGACACATCTTGTCCTATGGCCACACTAGACAAAAGTTACAGCAGTTTGGACCCTATGCCAGTTGACAAGTTTTCGTCCTGAAGAGAAATAATACCAATGATGTGATGCCTCACAGGCTTAGGTGCCTTGGTTCAAGAAGTGCCAAGGACTACACCTTGCTATTCTCTCCACTTTGCTGGGATCGTAACTCAGTGCATCATAGGACTCAGGCTGTGAACAGAAGGGTCAAAGAAAAGCGGCACAAGATGAGCACCATTCTTTTCTGATTGATATAGAAGAACATGTTCCTGCCAGCAGTTTTAATTACCTTCCAGTTGAAAAGATGCCACGATACAGGACTTCCTATTGTCAAGGTCCTTGGAAAAAGAAACATAACAAAAAACTTCATGCTCCATCTTCTAGTCAATAGCATAATCAAGGAAGCAGTAATATTTGTTGTCGTGTTTGTTGGAAGCATACGGATGAAAGTGCAATCCGCGTTGAAACTTCAGTCATGTATCTGTAGCATAGCCTGAAATTTACAAAACTTCTTTACAAACATGGCCTCAGAAGTTGATAGAGGAGTCAATACAGTTCCACAAGCAGGTGATGAGATACATCAGGTGTCAGAGGCCTTGAACACCATGTAGAGGTGGCAGACAGCATGAGCGGAGTTTTGATCGGGGGTAGGCACACTGAGGTCAGTGAGATACAGCTCTACCTACCGTTAGGGAGGCACAAAAGGAACGTCTTGAAGCTATTGGAGTTACGTATACGGATGACAACAATAACAAAAACAACAACAGATCATTGACGTAGGCCAGTATCTCTATCACTCTGCTCCATCACCAAATCACGCACGCCGGGCAAGGCTCTGTTAGCGTCGAAATCCCATCACATGGGGAACCTATTTGAGAACAACCGTGAGAGTAACGTTTTCGCGCCGACGAACCCCCAATCGTTGAGTCTTTCTTATGACTAGGAAGGGTACAGAAGGACACACAATCAAATTCCAATCCCAGACTCCCCAGCCAAAGCCCAGACACCCAAGATCCCTGACCCTCGGCTACCCAAAAACCCATTGATCCAAACTTCCAGTTTTGCAGTCCCATAACTCTAGCAAGCATCGATGAACGCCAATCCGAATCGAACAAATGTGGTATCATAAGGTAATCGTGAGCGCAACAGAGGATATCCGTACTCTAATCGCAACAATCATGGCAAACAAGTGATGAAAAGCGGTAAAATAGCCCCAGCGCAGGCTCAAGAAGAAAACGACATTGAGGAAGACGCCGAGACACGATTGCTGTGCCTGAGCCCTTGCTTCCGCTGCCTCATGGCATAAATCAGGCCGCAGACATTGCAAAGGGTACGCGGCCCCGCGGGTCCGCTACGCCACTGTGGTGTACATGTGGTGTGGCAGTTGTGGCAGACGGAGGGATCGGACATGTTCTGTAGCTGTTCCTCAGTGTAAGTGAATGTTCAGTGTAGCTAAACCCCACCGAGCTTCCATTGTGAATCAGGCTTGTAAGACGAATATTGTAATGAGAATAAGAAACGGACGTCGTCTGCCCAGAGAGATATGAGGAACATTCGATGAAGTTGCGGTAACTTACTGCATTTGAGTGATGGTTCCCGGCAGCAGCAGCATGCTCGGCTTGCCCATGTTGTTTGCGGCGGACCTTGCGCAAGTGGCTGGGGCGTCTCATTCGCAAGGTCGTCTCCTTTGACTTCTGTGAGATGGCCACCAACTCCGCCATGTCTCCGGTAATGTGCTGGGAAATCTTCTGCGCGTGTAGCAGCTTTGGGTTGCCAAGCAAAACTCCAGTCACCAGGCGGCCGCCCTCAAGCGCGGGTGCCCTGCTATATCGGAGCAAGCCCTGGATATTGCGAAGCAGGTTATTTGCATCGCCATGGACCTGTGTATATCAAGAGGGGGTTTGTCAGCACATGATGGACATGTTTTTTTTTTTTTTTTTTTTTTTTTTTTCGAAAATCGCATTATGAGGATCAAATTTTGGCAATCGCATCGGGTGGGTAGAACGCACTCTCTGAATGATTTCGCTGGCCTTGAGATGGTTCAGGGACATGGGCGCTAGTGGTTCGTTGGCGTTGCTGCACTCATTCTCGCTGGGACGGCATCGCCAAGTCAGGGCCGGCATGGGCGCGACAACATCTGCCGGGGTCCGGGCCATTGACTCTCTGGAAGATGGAATTTGGAACGGACTCGGCCGGTTTGGGAAACGGACTGGAATTCGTCAAAAGTCGGACGGACCAATTGTCGTGAACGTAAGAGCGGGGCTGCTGCCAGTTTTGGGAATGGAAAGGAAGTCTGTGGGTGACGTCGATGGGTGGAGGAGGCAGAATGTTGTAGAGATCGAGAATTGTGAGAGGGATCGAAAATGAGGGGATGGGGCCTTCTTCGTTTATAAAGGATAATCGAGCGTTGAAAAGAGGGGAAAGCACGGGACCGCTCAACACTCCGTTTTACACTTTGCTTTGCGTTTACGGTTCCACGCCCTCTCCAACGGTGCAGTCAAATCCCCAGTTTTGTAAAGTAAAACGGTGAAAAAGCCACCAAACTTGATAACACGGCAAGCAGGCACGGCCCAGATGCTGGACGGAAGGTTTTGTGGAACTGAACTGAGGTAAAGCAGAAAGATTGATTGGACGATTTTCGAACCCATGCAGAACGTGGCTGCTGCAAGGGCGCAATGTTGATCCAAAACGGACCTTTCTGCATCCGTAACTTGCATGTTGCCATGTTGGAGACATGGGAAACGTAGAGTTTTCGATCCGTCGCCAGAGAACTCGATGTGCATCTATCGCCACCGACCTAGTATCACAGAGAATGGAAACCTGTATCGCTTTTCACTTCTCGATCTACGGTCAAATCCGATGGCGAATAATTATTTGGCAACGAATACAGTTAACCTTGTTCCCAAAGATCAGGGCGAGGCAGTGATGTCCGTTTCGGTGCCGTGTCTCTGCAGCCCCCGGGTGGCGGTTGCATGAAGGGATTCCGTAATTGGACTGTACAGAATAGTGGCCAAATTGAAGGCATTTCCAGGGGCTCTGATGTTGAGGGAATGCCTAGCCACTTTCCAGACGATTGCCCAAAGTGTTGAATGTGTATTTTTTCCCGTCGGCCTGTCTGTGGCCTCTAACGCCCGAGTAAGGCGGTGTCGTTCGAGGTGAGGCATACAGTCATGCGGTGCTGCGTCTGGATCAACTGAGCGACAGAACCAGCCCACTTCCAAGGCCATCGGGGAGTGTAAGAAGATAACGCTCCGCATGAACGAGGACCTAAAGTCTAGTTCACACCGGTGCCCGCGGGAGAGCTAATGGCACGGCGCGCAGTTCGTAGCGAGTTCCCAGTAATTGACGAAAAACACGATATATTGGATCACGTGAGGAGGCTCACGATTCCAGGAGGCAGAAACGGCAGGCATAGCATTAAGGAAAGACCAGAGATGTCCAGTTCTTCCTCGTGGCCTGGTAGAAGGTTCTCGCCGAATAGAATCATGGCAGTAGCAGCTCGGTCGACCTCCTTCCTTCCATCTTTCTTGCATTCGTCGCTGACGCGTTCTTTCCTTCCTCTACAGGTCTTCCATCTACCCCTGTTTCGAGTCACTGACCTAAACAAACCTCTCCTCCAATGAATCTTGCTTGCGAACGACATCAAATCAATATCACACCATACTACCCATTAGATTCAACATCCGATTACGATGTCACTCTTTGCCCTATCCCATCTTGCCAGTCTCGAGTCCGAACGAATAACACGAACGGCAGTGGAATCAACACAAAGTCCTGTCCATACTGGCAACCGGCGGTGCATATACTGCAAAGAACCCACACTCGCGCACCACTGCAACGAGTGTCAATCCAACTGGTTTTGCAGCTCCAAGTGTCAGAGGGCAAAAGCCCACAATATTGATGCTGCCAACTACATGGCCCTTTGCCCCGCGCAGAACAAACGACTGAATACCCACCGTTACCTCGCCGAGTCCCTCAGAGCCGGTACCTGCGAGCCTCCCACTGATCCGCAAACACGACAAGACTTCGGGTTCGATCTTTGCCAATATGGCAATAAACAAGAGGAACGCCTCCTTTGGGCGACATACAAGTGCCTTGGCTGTTTCTTCGACCTCGACAGCGTTGTTATCTAGGGATGGATGATTGCCAGGGGCAAGTCACTACTCGCCGAGATGATCAAGCAGTACTTTGCCGAGGTTCATCTTTTGACCAAAGATGTATACATCTGGTGGTTTCGCCATAATATCTGGGTCATCATACCTGAGGACAGCAGAATGGGATATGCCATGACAGTCCATACCGATCTCGTCCGGGAGTGCGCCAAAATGTCACGGGTGTCCTGTCAGATCCTGAATGGCTGGGACCGAGACCGAGAAAGTTGGTGGACCGGGCACACCATTGACTACATGGAAGCTCGCGTACGAGAAGCCACACGCTCGGTGGAACAAGAAGATCAAGCAATGGACGGGGTCTCGAGCGACACCTTGAGTGTCGGCAATACAAGCGGCGTCTCCCCAAGTAATGATCCCTCGAGTAGTTACGCTACGTCAGGATAACCCAAACGATATTAGTCTCAAGAATGAAATACCCGTGCAAGATGTCTATTAGAAATACTTAAGCGTACAATGGTAAGAGATATCGGCGTGCTCATTTGAAGGACAGACCTCAAGTAATTATGAATAGTAAACAAGTGTTAGAGACTTCCCATAGCGATACAGTTCCCCATGCGTAGGTTTCGTGCATGTATTTCAAAGTCAATTTTTGACAGCTCTCTAAAGGGAAGACACCAATAAAGGTACGCGTAAAGAAGCTGAATCATCTATAACTATCGTTTCTGAGTGCATCTGCAGGCTTTCCGCACTCAACTCTCTGGTTTGCTAACTACTGGCTAACCAATGGACAGCAAACAACCCCAAACACCAACAACACCATGGCTGAAGTTAACCCCGACCAGCCCACCGCCGAGATCCTATTCAAGGTCATTGCCGAGAGAAGACTTGCGACCGACCCACAGACCCTCAAGGACTTCTTCTTCGACCGCTGTATCACCACCAAGGGCCAGGAGAAGCTCCACGCCGTCTATGCCCTCATGGAAGGCATGGACCCGGCCATCCCCCCCCCCCCCCGCTCAGCTTCAGGCCTGAGCCGCTGAAGGTGAACTCGAGCTCGGCAAGCCCATCAGTACCGTCTTCTCCAAGCTCAACCAGAACAATATCTCGGCCGGAATCGTCACCTAGTTCGACTACAACCAGTACATTTGCAACCCCAACGACGTCGACGCGGAGCTCGCCGCACACGCCGAAGAGATCATGGGTGCCCTCGCCGGTCCCGTTGACGACGATGGATACATGGCTCGCATCCCTGTCTTCATGTGGGGTCAGGCTCGCCTCCGCCACAAGAAGGAGGCGCTCGAGGCGAAGGGCGAGTATGTCCGCACCGTTCACGGCACGCGCTTCAGCTCGGTGCCCAACGTGGAGCCAGGGGGACCTCCCGCGGCTGGCCACGCCATCTTCTGCCCTGATGGCTTCAATGGCGTGCCCCTTAGCGAGATCACCCGCGCTATGCAGAATATCCCTGGTGTGGTAAGCTTTTTACTTCCCTACCGGTTCTTGCGGATTTGTTACTGATGTGTATGTGCTGCAGAGAAGATCCATGTCTTTCCCCGCAAGTAAGCCGACATGGCAGAGAGATACACTTGATGGGTCGCCAATTGAGATGGAAACATGGGCGTACACTGATTTGCGGTTGATTGAGATACAGAGAATTGTGCCTCGGCCTTAGCAAGGAGGCTTGTGACAGTTTAGATAGCCTTTGAGAGTTGCCCGTCGAAAACGAATCAATAATACCATTCAGTCACCACAGTCCTTGTTCCTCTGGTGGCTCTTTGCTAGACAGTCACTGTGTACCTTGGACCATCAAAGCTAGCGGCGTTTGTACCAATGAAGGACGAAGTAGCTATTCTGATCAACAATGAATTGATTGAGATCTTGCATGGGACAAGGCTTGAAGGCACCTGTTGCTCTGAAAAAGCTTCGGCCTCAAGAATCTATGTAAGCGCTCCATCCCATCCTCAAGTAGTAAAGATCACCATCCAGAACAAGCACACACACCTACGCGTTGGTACCAACAACAAAACAAACACAGCGCTATATCACACCCAATACCCGATAGAAGCCAACTAACACCGAAAGAAACTTCCAAAAAAGAGCTACACTATGGAGAGCGAGAAGAGCCAGACTTATTCCAACGAAGAGCAAGCCAAGCCCACAACCAGCTTTCTTCGAAGAGCAATGACACTGACTGAACTCCCGCAGACTCCCCAAGACCTGCCCGCCATGCAGATCTGGTTCTTCACTCGTTGCAAGTCCCACGACCAAGCCTTCAATCTCCTCCGCATCTACCAGACCCTCCTCATCGACCTCGACTTCACCCCGCGCGAGATCGAGGACTGGCTGGCGCAGGGCCATCTCGGCCGCAACATCGTGATGCACTTTGAGAATAACCTAGGCGAAATCCCAGAGTACCTGATGATGTGGTTGATGGCGCACATCTGGATCTTTGGTCTCGAGCCCGGTGCCGCGCTGCAGGAGGATGTGCCCGTCTTCAAGTTCTCGGTTGAAGATAAGGAGTTTTTGGGGCAGTTGATGCTCCGCCAGAGTGGGCTGGCATGCGTACCCTGGAGATCGAGTCTGCGATGGAGTGGGAACTTGAGATTATTAGGTCGTTGGCGCGTGTGAGGGCTGTGACGGAGCCGAAGGGATTTCTGGAAATGTGGCTATTGGGTCCGGAGGAGGAGGAGGAGGAGGAGTATCCTTTGACGTGTGAGCGGCGCCTTGAGCCCGATAATTGGAAGAAGTTGTACTCGAGCTGGGAATGGCGGCAGAAGATCGCGGACATGTGGTATCGCTCGCCGCGGAAGGATTGGATGAAGAAATGAGGTGGCGAAGCCAGGTAAGCTTATTTTTCATTGAATTCTATGGATCTGCTTGACGAATTGATACCACGTTGATTCCACCAATGTGCCATGACTTACAGCTACATTGCGCTTGTTGCCAGGGAGGTGATTATCCTTGGCGCAGAGCAGGCGGAGGTGAGCGTACCAAAACTGGCCGCGGGTTGAGGCCTGCGCATTTTTAATGATAGTATAACGAATGGTTGTTTGGCGTCGGGGTCGGCCGCTTTCGAGAGGGCGTTCGATGGAGGGGCAAGGAGGGGCGTTGAGCATAGTGCGTAGGACGTGGTGGGGGTCGATGCCATTGAGGCCGACGCTGAATCTTGTATGCGCTACCAGGTGATTACATACGATTTTTGGTGTTGAATATGATGGCCTTCTCAATTGGCAGTTGTTGCTCGCGGAATCGTGGTGGTCTGGATGACTTGGCGATGAAGTTGATGGGGGGGGGGGGGGGGGCGAAGGAGGGACGCGGAGGGGGGGGGCTTATGTAAGTGAAGCTGTCAATGTCAACCGTGGGAAGGAGCCGGTCCCAACTTCCTTCCTCAAGACTAACATATGGGGGAGAAGATAAGGAAAGAACATAGCAGAGATTTCCAAGGCGCCTTCCATTTAAAAAGCAGTATTCTGTGTCAAGTGCATCGTGATCACTTCAAATTTTGCAAAAGGGAAGAAATCTTATGCCAGGGCCATCTCTATTAACAATACGTCAATATCAGCGGGTGCTGTACTATCAAGGCGACCGGTTCTCTATCTCCAAGCACAACTGTATGGCAAGACCTGCCGCATCCAAACCCAGCCATTACACTTCCGTTTCCAAGCTCAATACGCCATATCGAAGCAAGCATCCGAGGGTATCGCAGAGAACAAGGTGGTGATGGTGTAGGCTTTGTCCCATCAGGTAGCAAAAGGCACTGCAATGGTCAGCTCGAGCTCTCGCCGATGGGGAAGGGTATGATACTCACATCTGTGTAGACTTCATAATGCTAATGTCGAGCAATTGCCCTCATCATATCGAGGGGAATATCTTGCCAGTCTCGTCGAGCATTCAAGAGTACCAGTCAAAGTCGTCACCAGGTCGCTTACGAGCATCGTAGTACTCCTTCAACTCCTTTGCAGCGCGCGCAGCCTTAGCCTCGCTGACAAGATCCTTGGGGTCCCAGATGTACTGGTTCTCAAGGAACCACTTGTAATCACCCTGGTAATCATCCGGACCAAGCAAGATCTCAAACTTGGCCTTGATCTCCGCGGCCACATTCTTCAGACCATCCTCGTGGTGAAGCCACTCGTGGAGCTCCTCAGGCTTGACCTCAAAGTCCTCGAGGACGGTGCGGTAGACGTTGTAGAGCTTGCTCTGGTCGAGGGTGATGTAGCAGCGCGAGAAGCCGTAGTCGGCCTTGACCTGCGCGTTGGTGGGGATCTCGTCGTCCTGGATGGCGGCGAGGAGGTCGTGGGCCGTGGTGCGCTTGGCGTTTTTGTTGCGCTTCGCGGGGGGCTTGTTCTTCTTGACCGCCTTGTTCTTGCTTCCCTTGGGGCGGCCGGGTCCCATGATGGGTTTCTTGCAGGCCGGCTTGGGCTTGCGGGAGGCAGCGGCTGTAGTGGTCTTCTTGGAGGCGGGCTTGCGGGCGGCTGGCTTCTTCTTCTCGGGGGAGGGTTCCTCGGGCGAGGGCTTCGAGGGCTTCGAGTCTGGGAGTTTCTTTCGGGTGGTGCGCTTGGGGGCAGGGTCCTCGGGGATTGTCTCGAGGACGGTGGCGGTGTTGCCCTCCTTGGAGGCCATCTTTGTCAGTCTTTGTTGATACAGGAAAGGTGTGGATAAGTGGTGATTGTTGGAGGTTTGGAAGGAAAGTTGCCAGGAGGAGGATGTGAAGGAAAGTAAGAGGATGGGAAGGCAATGGATTGATGGAAGGGATTAAAAGATCTCTTTGTGGAAGCGGACGGGAATGAGATACTCACCTCAGACGATCAGATCGGTTTGGAGTATCCGGAAGCTTCACCTCAGCTTCAATCGACTAGGCGACTTTTATACTCTGGCAGGTATGTGAAGATTGGCCCGGGATGGGCCCTCACCCCGTGACTTCATAAATACTCCTCGTCCTTATTAACTACCCTTAATGCGAATACGGTCCTGGAATACGATGGAGGTGAAGAGGAGTGTGAAGGGGCGGTGGCTTATATGGGGTATGATGAAGGGGATCCTTCACACCCATGTTAGGACATGCGACGAAGTGCTGCCCATGACGTTCAGACTCTGTTAATTGAACCCTCGAACGCGGCCTAAAAACCCCTCCATTCTGAACATTCAATACCAGAGGAGAACAAGGGTTCAACGCGGTTTAAGAAAGTAGATACATCATGTCTTCATCACTCTATCTCTCTCATTGCGAGAGCTACGCAAAACGATGGGATTCTCTTATGAAAGGCAGTTCCCAAACTCCTACTCCAACAAGCAATACCAAACAAAACACAGACAACCTCACAAGTAACCTCCCTCAAAAGCCAACACCTCACTCCTTCCACCGAACCTCACCATCCGCCCCCTCAGCATCAAACGCCAAAAACGCAATCTTCCTGACCCACCTCTCCTCCCCAAACAACTACCTCCAATTCTCCTTCCTCACACTCCGCTCATGCTTCTGAGGCAAAAACCGCCTCGCCTGCTCCAGCTCAACCTCCATCGCCCACTCAATCTGCGCAACACTATACCGCTCCCACGCCTTCGGCCACCTCCCCTGCAGAAACGCCCGATCGTCCTCGGTGAACTCAAACAAAGGCACATCGTAGTTCTGAATCTCGCCGCACCAGACGTGCTTATGCTGCTTCACCCACTTCCTTCGCTCCTTTGAGATCTTGTCTCCGGCAAAGGCGGTCTCGAGCATGAGGTGCGCGATGCGGTAGCCGAGGGATTTGTTGGATTTCCACTTGTAGAGCTCGTGGGGGGTGACGCCGAGGTCTAGGATGAGGGTGTTGTAGACGCCCAGCAGGGCTTTTGCGTCGTTGAGGGTGCGGCAGCGGGTAAAGTACCAGTCCTTGAGGACGTAGATATCTCTGGGGAGCTCGGTGGACGGGAGCGTGTCGTGGAAGAAGCCTGGCTCGGCGAGGGTGGTGGTTGTCGTTGTCGTTGCGGTCGTGGTTGGCGTGAGTGTGCTGCCCGTAGTATCCATCTCGTCGGTTTATTCTCCTGTTGGTCAAGCTCTTGGGGGTTATTCGAATCTGTAGAGGGAGTGTTTGGTTGCCGGTTTGTTGAAGTTCCTTGCTGGTGTGGCTTATCGAAGGTGATAGTCATTGGTATTGTGGAAAGTTCTGGCTTATGTATTCCATCTCAGACTAAACCAACCTACAGTCAAGGAAACATTGCCATTGTAGCCGTAGACAAACAATGTCGAACACAAGGGATCAAGCAAGAAAGGCCAGATTGACAAAGAAGCTGTCAAAGCTGTTAGCGATAAACCAGATTGAACCAAGTCAAGGTGGTGCTTGTGTCCTCAAAGGCCCGAGGAAGAAAAAGGGCGGCGGCTTGTTGCCCCGAGGGCCATTTATCATCATATTCGTCTACTGCTATGCTGCTGATGCGCATCAAATCGTGTAGCCAACTATCCCACCCAACAAAGTCTAGTAACTCTAGCCGGCTCATTGCAGTGATGCATTCAAGCCATTGGGGTATCTCATGTAATACGATTGCTCAACATTTCCATAAAAGTCTTTTCCTACCGCCATTGCGTCTCCATCCCAACTCCTTCCAAGCGAGTATGACCCGCGAGCCCCCTCACTTTCCTGCGTCGTGCATTGCTCATCATGCTATATCCTTGCTCTCCAGTATCTTGCTTAGCTCCTTCAGCCGCACAGGTTTAGTCAGGAATAGATCGATGCCACTCGCAAACGCTTCTTGCTGTGCATTGGCTGATGCCAATCCCGTAAGCGCGATGATCAGACAGCGTGACAGGCTGTCTTTCGTCTCTATAGCACGAATCCGTCGTGTCGCCTCGAAGCCGTCCATCACAGGCATCGAGATGTCCATCAGAATACAGTGATACTCGCCCGGTGCTTGGCGGAACTCGTCTAACGCTTCTTGCCCGTCTCTTGCGTTCCGATAGTCGTGTCCAAGCCTCGTCATGTACGTTGCCAACATTTTGAGGTTGAGTGGGTTGTCGTCCACCAGGAGAAACTTGGGACGAGATCCTCTCGTCTTCTTTGGTCTGTGAGACAATCGGGGAGTGTCTTGGCCATCGAGCGTTAGCCTCTTGGGATGTTCTTCCGGCGTGTCCGGTAGAGCGACATCCTCAGGCCTTGGCTCCGTTTCTCTCGCCTGCACAGCTTGGTCGTCCACACTCTGCTTTGCTGCGACTTCGGTATTTGGCAACTCCTTCAATCTCTCGGGGAGATCCTCTCCGGTCGGAACGTCTGGAAGGGCTTCGGTGCTTCCCACGTCCGTGAGTCTGTCTTGTGCACACCAAGTCGGCGTGTCGCCGCCCGCGTTGGACGCTTCTGGGCTGGCCAAGGATAACATTGTAGGAGTTGGTATCGCCCGTTCTTGCATTTTCGTCCATCGCTTGAAGCTCAGCAAAAGCACCTTGGCAAGTTTCCTCGGACCGATCCTTGTAGACGAATTCTTAGTTGAAGCCGATCACTGATTCGGAACGTACAAACTTACGGCTGTGAGATGAACTCAAATATGATGCGATTACCGGTGAATCGTGCCGAGGTAGCTAGTTGGCGCGCGATAAGCGCGTTCCGGCATATCACCACGACCGGTGTGTTAATGATGCCTAAGCGGCGCTCCGTCAAAAGCTGCTCTAGTTGCTTTTCTGTAGACAGAACCAAGTCGGGAAGGAGTTGTTGCGAGGGCGGGATGGACTGGTCAATGATTTGCATACGAAGCCATTCCCTGCAGAGGTTTGCGACCAGTGCTCCTTCGCTGGGGGTGTTGCTGGCCAACTCGTCGGGCATTTTGACTCCGTAGTCTTCAGGGAAACCCAACAGTTTGACTCTTAGACCCACGAGTTCGCCGACAGATGCCCGAAAGGCATCAATGTTGCCATCTTCCACGTTGGCTACCGTTGATGATGCTGGGTTGGCGCATAGCAAGGGAAGTTGAACCCTCACTTTCGTCCCTCGTCCGACCTTACTCCATACCTGGATAGACCCACGCAGCTTGCTAACTATCCGCTTGACCAAGCTCAGACCGAGACCGGCTCCGGCAGAAAAAGAGTCCTCCTGAGCGAATGGCGCGAATAGATGATGTTGTAGGTATTCATGACTAATGCCACGTCCAGAATCTACCACGTCGATTTGAATGATAGCCTTGGTGGATGGTACATCAGTCAACGGGGCCAGCTGGTTAACATTGACGTTGACGAATCCCTTTTCTGTGTACTTGAGCGAGTTCCCTAGGAGATTCATGATGACTCGCCTTAAAGCTCCAGGCTGGGTATGGAAACCCCAGGAGACCGCGGGTGAAATGTCGAAAGTGACGGATACGTCTCCGAGGACGAGTTGTAAATCCCCGATATTATTGGTTCTCGTCGCCATTTCTTCCATTGCTTGCATACTGTCAAGTCTGCGTAATGCCGTAGTATCGGCGTGGTCTGTCGGTCTATTGCCCGCAAGTTGGGCCACAGAGACGCGTTGGTAACTGAAGCCAGCACAAACACTCTCGACAACCTCTTCCGACAGAACGTCGACTTCGACATTTGATGTGATGCTCATCATACCAGCTTCGATGCTAATCTTTCGATCCCGAGCTCTCAAGCCTCGCTCACCAAATGTGGTTGAGTTTCTCCGGTGCTTTGACGGGCCGATGAAGTTGTTGATCTTGCTCCAGTCCAAGAGGTGGTCTATTGTTTCCAGCAGTGTGCGACCACAATTTTCGATCGAAACCAACGTCTCTCCCTGGAAAGCGTCCATGGTGGTATCGTGCAACAACTCTGCGCCAAGAATAATGCCGTGGAGCGGGGAGCGTAGCTCATGAGAAAGTGAGCTCAACAGGTCCGTCTTCGCCTTGTCAACAAGCATCGAGCTGACGTGATCGACCTCTGACATGATGACTGATGCAAAGGCGCGTAGGTAGCTGAGCTCGCCTTCGATGGTAAGCACTCGAGTTGGAGTCTTGGTACAGGCGAATCCACCTGCGTACCAACGTTGCTTTTGTACGTCCCACAAAGGTATGATGGCCATGCTTCGGGTTCCTGAAAATAGGCCGCTGAGAGTTTTCCCTTCGTTTCGCCTCGAGTAGGCACGCTTTCGATTCTTGTTTCGTTGCCGTTCGTCCTCGGTTGGGCTCTGTATAAAATCTACTATCTCCTGAAGTGGTGTTTCTGGCTGTGCGATATGGTCGTCGCCGGAATGGTCGCTGGATTGGATAGAGCCGTTCTCGTCGAAGCTGAAAATTTTACCTTGCGGATATCTTCGTAACAATTTCGTAAGGAACTTTTCGGATACGGAGGTGTGATTCAGAGACGGTATGTCTCCGTCGACGCTTGAGATAGATGAGCTCGAGAAGCCGAGGACCGCGCATAGGCTGTCGTCTTGGTCGCTATCGCTGCACAAAACACTCCCGGTACTTAGACTGGGGCTTGTTTGCTCGTCACTGGATGATGAGGATGAGCCTCGGCCCCTGGCAGACCTCATGTTGGTCGCTCTAGGGACAGCAAGCCCTCCGAACGAGCCGATACTGGCGTCCACAAAAAGCACGCTCTCAACCTCGATAGCTTCTCGAACAATGTTGGCGGCCTTTGAGAAAATGTGCCGAATATGTGACATGTGCGAGTCACCGTCTCCCTGCGAAACACTTTCTGTCCCTGAGCGAATACTTTCCAAGGAGGCCCCGGACACAGATGGCAGTGCTTCCGAGTCTTGGTTTGGCTGAGGATAAGGACGAGAATCCGCTGTTGGCGAGACTGGCTTATCATCTGGTGCTTGGACTTTTGGCTGTGGCGCATTCTGCATCGCAACAGCATACGACTGATGGTGTTGTGTTTGAGAGGTCTCGAATGCCACCTTTTCTTTGTTACGTTCGATCCTTTGCTGGTTCTTGTTCAGAGCCCCCTCAAATGACGGGTGGTCATCGAACGAGTCAATATTATTCATGTCCCTCCATCCCGACATGGTGCTCTTGCCCTCGATGAAGCTGCCAACGCCGCGAACCATCCTGTCTGCGCGTCGGTGATCGTCCCTGTTCCGTTTTGCGTCGAGATAGTTCAAGATCACTTTCGAAATATCCTGCATAAGTTGATTTTCCACATTGTCAAAGCTTCTGCGCGGGGTATCTCCGTAGATGCTAAAGACACCAATGTGTATACCGTTTTGTGAACGAATTGGGACTCCGGCATAGAAGCGACATTGCGGCGTGTTGAGACAGAAGGCTCGCTGGGAGGTCCTAGGATCTTCAGAAAGGTCTGGAATAACGGTAACAGGTAGCTGATGGGGACCCGAAGGATGTTGTTCGTCGAGGTGATCGGAGATTGAGAGGATGAGCTCGCATATGCCGGAAGATCGTGGGATAGCAGTGCCGCACAGTAGCAACTGGTCGATATCCCCGCACTGGGTTTCTGGAGGATTGGTGTTGGGAGTCAGAGCCAGTGACTGCGTAGCTTCAGCAATGACGTACTGATACTTGCTGTCGAAGAGGGATATCATGGCCCGGGTCGCATTCAGGCGTAGAGCGCCGAGTTCAGCGAAGGAAGTGAGTGCCGCATCAGGACATGACCGAAGTTCCGAGGATGGCTTGAGATTGTTTGGGTCGTTGTAGACTGTTTGTGCGATCATGGAACTGTCATATCTGCGGAGGCGGTCAGGAAATTCAATACTAAAGATGAGCGAAGCTTGCATTGACGAAAAGCCGTCAAGGCCGATAAAGAAGCACTTTGGGGCGCGGACCTGAATGTCTCCCTCTCGCGACGACCCTCAGAGACGGCCTTGGCCGGCGGAGTGTTGACCATGGCCGGGCAGCGTGAATTTTATATCACGAGAGACCGGCCGCTCCTCTGTCGGTTCTACTTGGTTGCGCAATATGGGTCGAAGCACGCCTTGATATCCGCGGGGGAGATATCATTGACCTACAGTTTTCATGTCAACTTGAGCTAATATTTGCGCGACCAAGAACAATTCCGAGAGATGAATGATGCCGGAACATTTTGCGACCGAGATGCACTTGTCTGTGGCTATCAAGGAAGGCAGGGGGGGAATGAAGAACATCTAGACCAACCGGACGCAAGTGGGGGGATGAGGTTGAAAATACACACAGTGCCCCTCCCTCTTCCCGCGATGGACTGGCTCAAAAAGGCCTTCGTGGGCATGCATCCCTGCGTCACCAGGCATATGGTGAGTTGCTCAAGACAAGCGGCTGGAGACAGGCAAGAGTACAAGAGGTGTACAGAGCACAACTATATGGAAGGTAAGGCTGATAGAGGGGCATGAAGGATTGCCAAGGCCAACGCAAGAGAACAGTGGGAAAAGGCGAAGGAATGGGAACAAGCAGGTGTACCAAGATTGGTAGAATGGGCAGAAGATAGGGATACACTCACAGGCAGGCAGCCGTCACCGCAGATGATTGCTTGTTGGGAGAGGAACGTCGCAAATGTCGCAGCCTGTCTAGAACATGGCGGGCGGAGGTGGGAGGAGTAGTGGAAAGGAATATGGCAAATGAGAAGATGGCAAACGTGAAGATTGCGATGGAAACGACGATGCGCTGGACGTTGAAAATGATGTATCGTTCAGATCGCTCTCTGTCTCTCTCTCTCTTTCTCTCGGTTGGGCTGGGCTAGGGCGGGGGGGGCTCAGGTCGGATGCCGAAGAGGGCTGGCTCGAGTGATGTGGGAGGTTCGCTTGAGGTGAGGAAGGGAGGCGAAACCAGGCGAATTACCCAAGGGCTAGGCGCAGGAAGAACTCGCCGCAGATCGATCTCCCCCGGTTCAAGATTGCGGGAAGAGGTTGGCAGAGGAAGTCAAGCATGGAATAGAACCAAAGCAAAAGCGCAAAGACTGGAATCGGCAAATTGCTGGGGCCAAGTTCCTTGGTGGCGATTGACGCGGGATGGGTGAGGTAAGTGGTTGACCTCAGAGACTGGACGACGGGATGGAGGGAGCTGAGTACAGATAGAGTAGGTAGAGACTAGAGAGCAGGCACGCAAGACACGAGCAGAATGCTCCTGCCAGAGCAGCAAGCAAGCACGACACGGGCCGCCAGGCGAGCAGAGAAGGAAGGTTGAGGTGAGCGATTGACAAGGCCACTGGCCAGGTCCAGACCCACGGTGGAGCCTACTCCGCATCGGGTTGCTCTCCTGGCTCTCTCATTGGCTTTTCATTACAGTGCGAATGCTTTGGGGAGTACTTGTGCGAAACCTTGGCCTTTGGCATCTGGTCCCAATGGAAATTTCAGATGGCCACACTGGAATTCGCAAAATGTCGGACCGAAATTGGCATAGTGCCATTCAACATCCCCCCCCAATGCCCTGCATCAGCTGTACTGCAGCACAGTGTTTTCTAGAAATCGATGGGTACCGGGAATAGCCATCCGTGCCATCCTGCTGCTGGTTTCCTTACCTAAGCTAGTCGATAACGAGATTCCAGAATTTCGATGCGCACCTCACCGAATTGCCACTTTGGCCCGATTTAATGGCGTCACATACGTCACTACGGAAGGCACTCCACAGTTGTCCATCGGCAAAAGCCATCATTCTCTCGATCCTGCTTTTTCTCTTGTTCTCTTTGTTTTGACTTGTTACCGTCCTTTCGTCCCCTCACGATTGGTCTTATCTTTCCCCCACGGTAGGTGGTGGCAGAATGCAGCATCTACGTTTTCCAATACCCTCCCTACCTTACCCGTCTCTCTACTTGCACCAGCACTCCCCCTTGTGACACGCTCTGTAGACCTAGGCCTAGGCCCTTCGTTCTGTCGTACCTCACAGGCTAAGTCAATACACCCTGGCCACATCCGGTCTAGGGGCGGGGTTTGATTTAAAACACCTCTGGAATTGGATCCATCTCTGAGCTATATACACTCAAATTGGAATTTTCCTCGGCGTTGGAAACTACCTACTTTTTCTGCAAATCTGTGGTTACGAGCTGCAAAAAAAGGAACGAGGTACTGGGACTGCTTTGATGCATGTTTAGAACTATTGTTGTATGCGGTACATGCCATGCGTATGTGAGGGCGTGGTGTGCTCGTGGTGACTCTCATGCATAAAAAGAAACGTACCGTAACAAACGGAGATAAAGACAGGAAATAGCCATGTATGCAGCCAGCCGCCAGCAGGAATACCAGACTTTCCTACTGGGCACATGCTGGGCGGCGGGCTTTGTTCAGTATCACTGTAACAGTACTCCAAAAAAGGGCCCCGCGATGCCTGCGCTGGCAATTTGGGCGCTGTTTTTGATGGCATCTGATTGGATGACGGGCGGAAAAGACTCCGGACCAGCCAAACTGCAAAAGCACAAAGATCTGCTCGTGGGGTCGTCGCGTCGCCGAGTCCACTGCAAGCTTCACAAAATGATAGAGCAGGTACGGATAGAACTTCGCCGTGACTCGTCCCTTACAGCCCAAAGGCTACCCATGCAGCAACGACAATGAGAGAAATGCCTAATGGAAATGCAACATTGAACATATTCGTGGATGCTCTTCGGAATAGACTCCTGCCACAAGACTTTCCCGTAACCTAAGCACCCAATGAGGGTACTTCCAAACATGCAGGGAAAGGGCCAGGGCCGATGGCTGTGGACCATGATCTGGACCAAGCCTCCCGTCACGTGCATATACCGCTGGCGTTGCATCGACCCGCGTCTTTGATACAGCCAATCAAAAAAGAGGCTGGCTGGACCGGGGCCAAGCAGGAAGATCAGATCCTCTCCAGATCTGGGTGCACAGACCACGTGCCATTTCTCGAATGCCTTACGTACCTTACCTAATCACACAAGAAATTTGCCTTATCGCTATCAGTACTCTCATCTGTTATCTAACCGCCCAGGCTTCCAATTTCCATTTATTTCGGCAAGTGACGATTCCCAACAACAACAACAACAACTCGACAAAATAACAAACGGACGATACTCAGGACTACCAGCTTGTCCTCTGCTATGATAATTCCATCAGTCACGGGTCGGAAGTATCGCAATTGCCTCGAGCGAACAGCGGCGGAAGTAACAGTGCAAAGCTGCTCTGAAGATGTTCTCGTGCCACGGCGGTTCTGTCGAATGTCGGCTGTTTATTCGTCTTTGCTTCTTCGCTTCGACTTTGTCTCCGATCCACAAGTTGCTCAGCCTTGCTCAACCACATCTGAGCGACAGGTTTTTCCAGTGATATCGATGCTCTTCTCTTGTTGTCTTCAGTGTCTAACCATACCGAGGCAGTGCTGTTTGATAACCGGTGGCGACCGATCGCTCGAATGATAAAGGCTCAGCCTTCAACTCGAGTTTCGGCCGTGGAGGACCCTTTGTCTGCTGACAACCCCCGGGTGGCGTCTTGAGGACCTGGCTGTTTTCACCTCAATTCTGTACCGCAGCGGGAGAGGCTGCGGGTGGAGCATGTCGGCGTCCCGGTGCCGCGTGATCGACAGTATCGAAAGCATAGACAGTCGTTGCGATGAAGATCTCGCCGTTGGCAAGCCCGCCCGGGCCACGCACTCCGGGACCGAAGGATGCTGCTGCTGTCCGAACAAGATGATGGACACCAAGGTGGGCCTGTCAGACTACCGCCATGACCTTTGCCCATGGTCAAACTCACCATCCAAAAACCTGCATGTCCCGTGGGCGATGCAAGTCTTGGAAGTACTGCAAGTGCAGCAACTGCACGCGATTCGGCGGGGAATATACGCATTAGGTCCATGGAGAGCCTTGGTCGTTATCTTCGTGACGGTGCACGCTTGATCGGCGGTGCGGCACTACCTGCAAGTGTGAGATCATTACTGAAGACTTTCTGTTTGCAAATTTTGACTCAACGCCAATGCAGTGTGTTGGCGATGGACGACAATAGTCTCGGTGAAGGAAAGCAATAGTCTTGAACGGGACTTGCCGGTTATCGTATTCGCTGACTACGTCGGTATAGCATGGGAGCAACGTCAGCGACGCTGATGGACCAACCATCCGAGCAACGCGTGGCATGCAGCGGCCGCCTTCGTCAACATCCACGACTGCTTCGAAGCGCTTCTGCCTACAAACGAAGACGAGAGAGGGAGCAGTCATTCCCGCATCATTCGCCTCAAGAAGTTGCGTGACGCCTACGGTTCGATAATTGGATTTCGCATCACGAGATGCACGCCCCGCGTTGGGCCAGAAATAATCCGAAACAGTTTTGGGCCCCAAAGTGGCCTTTTTCGATACTGAAGGCGAACAACGGCCCTCAGCCACACCGGTGATGTCAATCACTCCATTCACCCTCCTCTCCCAGAGACAGAGACAGAGGCAGAAGGATGGAAAAAGAGAGTAAGAGAGTTCGGATTCGGGCCCGTCGGGTGCAAAGCAAGGACTTTTTTACCCTTTCGATCCACCGCGGGGACTGCATACGCATAGTTCAGATTGCTTGTCATGCTTTCGGATGAAGTCATTCGGCATCTTCCGCGGTGGGGGGCAATTGAGCTCGTCTTCCCAAGGGTCTCCGGGGTAGAGCGGAAGGGTCCCCGACGGAGGAAGACAGGGACGGAGAGTGATCCCCACCCGGCCGTTCTCCAGCGGGGCCAGGCCCGGTGATGCCCATGAGCAAGTCGTCCCGTTGCTCAGGATGGGAAGTCCGCTTGGCGGAGGAGCGCCGGTCTCGACGTGCGACACGCCGATCACAACGCCAATTGCTGTCGAGGTTTTAGACCTGGCTCTTAGCCCCACGCAAGCCATGCACCACTTACACCACTGTCAATCCATATCGCCACGTCTCACCTCCCGCGACGGCTTCGCAATGGCGCGATTACCGAACCTTCTAACGCGCCTAGGGCGCTGATCGATCATGCCGATCAGCAACTTCTCAAACGGTAGTCAACCACTCAACTTTCTGGCATTCACACTCAGCGCCCTGCTTGAACGAAAAGAATAAGCAAAACACGAAGCACACAATCTCAGTATCCGAAGTCAAGCGGCGAATCTTATCTCGGAGATGGAATGGTCTCCCACTATCTCCAATGACCCCGATTGACGTGGAGTAGGAGAACCCTTACAGGTCTCACAAACCCTTATGCGATCGACGAATTGTCTTACCTCGGCGAGAACAAGCAACACGAGCTCGACGAGGCCACTCAATTGGCTCTGAAAGGCTTCACTCCATCTCAACGTACCTTTGCTGTTGACATCTCGTAGGATTGTCCCTCCAGGCTCAACATCCTCCCGCAGTCTTTCATCCCTTTCCGCTGCATTAGACCCCGCTCAGATCGCGGTTGCATGCATCACAATAGTCGCCAGGGTTGGTGGAAGAGCATGCAATAAGCAATAAGCAGAATCCAATAACTCCCCTCCGGCAGCAAAACGGCTCGCACCAGCAATCAAGCATCACCCTGCAGTCTGATGTACGGAATTTCACGCACTCGTTCATTTCCGTGATAACAATCAACGCCGTCCGACCATCCCCCAGATATCTCATCTGGATTTAGCGGACCAAAGACGTGCATGAATATGGATACTCTTCCGCGACTGGTCCTGTGCTCGGGATCCTTTTGCGCACCGAACTCATCCCATTTCAAACGACCTAATGAGCGATTGGACTCAACCGACGGATGCGTGCGTGAGAGCTCGACACGTTGTTCTCCTCCTTCTCGGCTACCTGCACCTCTATCATTCCTCCTCCTCTGTGTCACTCTCAGACTCGGCCAAGTTGTTGTTATTGACGGTTGCTAGTGGAAGGATTGAGGGGTAATCTTTCCTTTTTCACCTTCCCCTCACTATCTGACTCCGAGCCTTAATAGAACTCAAACAAGTTGAGACGAAGGCTTATGTACGAGCACAGATGGACCAGTGAATGAGCGCGAGACCAGTGTGGCCATGAGGCAGGGGCCCGTGCCAGCGTCTCTATGGGCTTTCTTTGTTGGGGTGATCTACCCTATCTGGCCTTTCTCGCGCTTTTTCCTCTGTGCCATTCCCTCCCGGAATCTCACCCACACCCCGCGTGCCGGCGGCGCTTTCAGCTGACAAGCATGACACCTCTAGGCATCGTTTCCGCGGGGATTTTGTGATATTTTTCTCAGCGTCGGATACCCACTGCTTTTATTTTGGACCTAGAGGCTTTCATGATGAGACGATGTGGCGCGCTGCTGTCTCACCCAACGTTCCTGGGTCGCCTTTGTCTCAATGGCCGCACTAGCAGCGGCCCATAACGGTCCAGGCCAGCTATCCAGTCAGCTCTATCTCTCATACAATTCGTCTGTCATTCCTCCTGCCGACTGCCCCTTGCTTCCACTGCAGTGCAAGGCGAAAAAAGAAGCAGGGCTATAGAAAGCGATGGGAAAGGGTGGGAGGGGCCAGTCAATTGGGCTGGGGAGAGAGTGAGGCGCTTTCTGGCGCCCCAGCCAGTCGGTACCGAGCCTGTGCTGCTGAGCAAACCGCCGATCTCCCGATGTCGACCATGGCACGGCAAAGCAAGGTTGCGAGGAGGGGTTTGCCATGACGAACATTGAATGGCAAACGAGCAAAGTGGCCGGTCGATGGTTCCCTTCTCGAATAGCGCCAGCGCGTAGTGAGCCTACCAGTCGACAAGTCATCGACACAAGCGTCTCCGGCTACCAGGAACTATCGACCGGGCCCGAAAGTGAATGGGCGTCGAGGGCAAAATAGCATCTTCTCGGGAACCTGCAAACTCTCTCAACTCACCATAGCAGGGACCTCGTTGCTACAGTCACCGTCTCAACTTATTTGCATCTGGAGCATCTCAGCTGCGAGCGAATCGCAGGGTCAAGGACGATGAAAAAAGTTCAGCTTACCGCCCGAAGAACCAATACTCATCGCCAATCAAACGGCTGCGCCGCCATCCCTTCCCCTTACTGGGTTATCTTCCGTGGACGCCTGTTTACCTACGGCAAATCGCGTCGCGATCGGTGAGCTTGGTGGGTTAGCTTGGACACCTGCTGCCCAGCTGGCCGGCCCAGAACAGCGCCACCAGTCGACTTAGTCATTCAGCTTGGCTTGATGGCTGGCGCGCTGCTTGGTCTTTGCGCCGTTGGTTACTGGTGCTTTAGCTTGAGCTACTCTGATATCAGTCTAGACTGAGCCGCCCAGACCACGCGGCACTTCTCGTCGGGTACAGCCCCCCCCCCCCCCTTTCCCTCCTCTGAGTCTTCCCCCTATTGTTGCAGGCAGTCTTAGGCAGAGTCTCTGTATTGGGTTTGGGGGTTGGATGGCTACATATGCATACGAGCGAACCATTGAGTTCACCATTGATGCGCATAAATTCGTTAACTCGCCGTGTCTGCGAGTGAAGACTTTGTGAGGGCGTTCACCCACCCTCAGCCTCCTTAAGTTAGGTGGTGACGATGCAGAGATGCTTGGCACAAGGCTATGCTTGCTCATTTGCCCCTTATTTTCACTTCTTCAAGACCGTTAGGTTCGTTAATCACCCCCAATCAGGATTTCTTGGCCGTCCTCACCCCGCAGAGATTGTATGCTGATTGTAGAGGGATCATGCCGGGCGGTTCCGTCAGTGCGGCACGATGGGCGCCACAGGACACACACCCTACCTTCGACCAGTCGGGTATCGAGGTTCAGATAGCTGACCGACCATTAACATGCTACGTGAAGCTGCGTGACCTTTAGTTCAATTAGTGGGGGAGCCATTCCAGCCCTACTTGTGCAGGCGACAGCAGGTTACCTAGCAGCCTGCCAGCGGATGCTGTGCCACCTCATCGACCCTCACAAGCACAGAGAGGACAACTGGGGAGGAGGCGCTGATGCATGGACTCACGCATGTCTGCTGACGCTAGCACCGCGCAAGCACGGAGAAGCCACCACCGCCATTCGGTCGCGGGATTGTTGTTATGGATGATACCCGTACCCGTCTTGGAAGAAAAGGGTTTGCTCGAAGCTTGCTTAGAGGGGGGGTGGGGGGGTGAGCGAGGTGTGTATTCAGATACCAATACCAGGGACCCTCAATGTCTCACACCCTGTGCACGTGGCGTTCATCTATCTGAGCCTCCGAGGTGGCCACAAGGGACCCAAGAAGGTTCAAGCAACGCAGGGAGAGGGGAGGCAAGTAGTGGGAACACCCATCTCGCCAAACTTCCCAGAGTAGATATATGACCCTCGCCCGCTTCGCACCACTTTCCATAGTGAGAGAGGTTCCCCATCATCGATCAAACAAATTCTACGGACAACCGACTACTTCTTACACAGTCCTGCCCGTTCTGGACGACAATTCCACTTCCATTCTCAGGACGTCCGGTTTCATCGACACTTACACCATCCTACCTCAACACTTATATACGACTACCACCAAGATCTCAGCAACCATGCTGTGTATCCTCCCAGATGAGCTTCTGCTCATCACAGGCGTCACTGGCCACGTCGGGTTCGCCGTTCTCACTCACGCCCTGAAGGCAGGCCACACCGTCCGCTGTGCCGTCCGCTCAGAGGCAAAGGCTGCCTTCATCCGCTCGCGACCTCAGATCCGCGCACTTGACCTACCCCGCGCGAGACTCAACTTCACCATCGTACCAGATATCACCACCGATGGTGCCTACGACGATGCCATCCGCGGCGTCTCTGCAGTCATTCACGTTGCTTCACCACTTGCGACCGCCGACTCAGTACCTCGCGATCTGCACCAGGAGTACTTCATTCAGCCCGCCGTCCGCGGCACCCTCGGTATGCTCGAGGCCGCCAAGCGTGCGGGCACTGTTCGCAGGGTCGTCATCACGAGCTCAGTAGTTGCCCTTACTTCAGTAGACCACCTCGAGGGTCGCGAGCGCAAGGAGGCTGTCCAGCCCACGGAGAGGACCGGCTTCAAGCCTGAGCCGTATGAGAGCGAGTTCGCCGCCTACGCCGCCTCCAAGGTGGCCGCTCTCAAGGGCGCCGAGGCGTGGATTGCGAGAGAGCAGCCCGGCTTCGAGGTCATTCACCTCCACCCTTCCTTCGTCATCGGCCGCAACGATATCGCGACCACGGCGAGCGAGGCGATGAAGGGCACCAACGCCGTCATCCTCGCCACCCTCCGCGGCAAGAAGATGGGCTGCAGCTACCCCGGCGCGACAGTCCATGTCGACGACGTCGCCCGAGCACATGTCCAGGCTCTTCTGCCCACCGTCCCGGGCAACAAGGGCTACATCCTCAGCACCAAGTCCCGCTGGAACGACGCGAAGCTCATTGCCAAGAGGAGCTTCCCCGAGGCCGTCGAGAGGAAGCTGATTGTGAGCAGCGGCTCCGTGGGCACGATCAACATTGACTTTGACGCCTCTGCTTCCGAGGAGGTGTTTGGCTTTAAGCTGCAGGGTTTTGAGGAGCAGGTGCGCAGTGTTGTTGGGCACTTTGTCGAGCTGAGACTGAGACGCCCTGCACTACCGACGGTTTCTTCGTCTTCGATGGCGGTGAACCAGCATTTGAGGTCCGAGGTTGTGGCCGCATAGAGAGTTTCACGGCCTGCTTGACGACTTTTACGAGCATTTTCTCTTCTCTTTCTACTTTCCATGTTGGACATTGGACAGGTCAACAGACTGCATCGGGGTACAAGACATTTCACTTCAATGGGGGAGACGGCCGACTGTATCAGCCAGTCAAGGCGCATGGAATTGGAGAACACATTTTCATCAGCATTCATGGGAGACTGGGAGAGACTGGGAAAAAACGCAGCATTCGATTCACAACGGGATACCCAGCGGATTAGCCTCCGCACCAATTTTCTTTAGTGTATATACTTTTGGGTTTTTCTAAAATCCACAACAAGAAATTTTTAGAAGTCATCCATCGTCCCATCCGTCTTACATGTTCGTGTTCCTCTTCCGCTTGTGTCTGCTTCAACCCACACCCACGCGTTCACGCTTACTCACCCTTCCGCGTCCCACGCCCGCTCCCACGGGAAGGGGTGAGGTAGGGAGCCGTGGGAGCGCAGTGAGGGGGGAATTGGGGGGCTGAATCACGGCCGAAAAGGTCTGAGGGATTTCCCTCACCATTGGGCCCATGGGAGTAAGGACCATGGTCCAGAGACCATGGACCACCAGCTGAACTGCTGAAGGGTGAAGGAAAAAGGGCGGCAGGCCCAGCCCCAGAGGGCACCGGGCGCGCCGTTCAGCCTCAATCTCCGACGGTATGATAGGCTCATTTCTCTTAGGCGGTTCTCAATTCTTTTCTATGCGCTATGCAGCCTTGGGATTGGGGGGGTTTTTCGGCAAGGGGTGTGTTGTCTCACTTGTTTTGGTCAAGCAAGTCAAGCTACCCCAGACTACCTGGCCTTGCATTACATACGTGCACTCTGAGGAAGAGACCAGACCGGATTATGGATTCTAGAGCGGGGGAGAGACACACGTGTACAGAGGGAGAAGAAATAATCGCTAATTTTATCATGTTTTGGTTCTTGTCTTTGCGTGGGTGGGAGTGAGGCTTGGATTTCTCTCCTCGTGTGTTTTCGAAGAAGAGGTTATGGGTTCGGTACACTATCTTGTTGATTGTTGGTTAGGCGTGCTACTAGGTCAAGTAAGGAATCCCACTCGGTCGGGCGGTATTATGTGATTCCACCCGATTACTCTAACCTACCTTAGCTCAAAGTGCAGAACTGTATTTCCCTAGGCTCATGTCCTCAGACGTTGGAGCATTCCCCCTTCTCAGAAACAGCCAGAGTATCCCACTCGAACCGCGCATTTCCAACCAGTCCAACGCCAAGAACCATCCCGATCTATGTGAAGCTCGAGATCCTGCGACACGGGTACCTGTGTCGAAAAGACCAGCTGATCAGGATCTAGGATCTCTGCTTTTGAAGTGCATTCGCTGTGGAGTTCGCTTCGCCACGCTCTCTCCCGTCTGAGGAAACAGAGGATGGAACAGCAACGGTTATGCCGAACTATGTGGGGTTGCGAAGGGGGTTTGGATGGGATGGGATGGGATGGGATGGGGAGGAGGAGGATGGATTATGGGGGGAGCTCGAGGAGTCGAGGGCGTGTGAAACGGACACATTGTATGCTCGCGGCTCGTCCTTCGTCCTTTCGCGGCTGACTTCAGAAAGCGCGGTTGGGTTCGGCGCCGCGACTACTGTGTTTTCCCGGGCTCGGTGAACAGATGCCGCCGGTGTTTGGATCTAGGTAACAAGCTTCCCTCATTTTCTGTTGTGCATTTTCCCCGAATGCCAAGACCGCGGCTCTCTGTGAACTCGCATGAGAGTTTTTCAGCTCGTGAAGGCCCAAGGGGAAAGTTCCAGACCTCCAGAAGAATCTTTTGCCCCGGCAGTCTGGACCCCTTCGAACCCAGGAGAGTGGTTAACAGACGCAGTGACTCCCGTCCTGCATGCAGCCTTAAGGGCCCTTCCAGCGACTCTCACCTGAATGCACTGTCGCTCACGCACTCTAGAAGAGAAGAAAGACAAGGACATGTGGAAAACCCTTGATCAGGTAGGTCTGAGCCGGGATTCTTGCGCCGTGTCTTGGATTAAGCGAGGAGGTCGAGTTCTAGTTGGAAGACAAGCAATAACGCCAACATTTGCCGAAGACGCTTCGGTTGGTGTTTTTCGCTGTTTGGACGCCTCGAGCGTGGGCAGATGAAACTTGGTATGGCTTGTGGCTGATGAGTGGCTTTTTTCTGAATCCACACCCCATTGCCAACGGCGTCAGGGCGTCAACCAGATTCCCATTCTGGAAGAGTCAAAGATCGTGAGATTTTTCGTTCGTCTAAGGTAGAGCAACGTATCTCATATCATGAATATCCGTACTTGGTAGAGAGGGGAACTTTTGCTCGTAGGGAATAGGTATCCACGTCAAGGTTCAATAGCATGATCCTTCTGACCCACAGAATCCTTCCAACATGAGTCGAACATCACGAACCTCCTGCCTGGTGTAGCAGGCAGCAAAACCCTTCATTGTCATATATCCATGATTTGCAGCCGGATTACTGGAAAAGAAAACAGCCGTTGAGCTAAGTAAAACGAAGGAACAAAGTATCGTGGAGCCACGTCCGAAAGTCGTCTCGCTCGTCAGCGCCAAAACATCGCAAGGACGAATATAGCTTCTTTGTAAGCAAGCCACCGCCAGGACGACTGACTCGAGTTTCTTCTTTGCGATGGCGCACTTCATCCCGCCGGCATCTAGCGGTTCTCGAGAAGGCTTGGGTTCGGGAAGTGGGGACGATGATGAGGAAGAGTTGTTGTTCACCGATGAAGAAGACGAACCTAAGATCAAGGGCGAGCTCACGATTGTTCTCGACGCGTCTAACCGGGAGAGGTGGTCGGATGTGGTTTTGGAGGCGCGGAAGCACATGCGGTGCCACCCTAGACACCCAGGACGCGTTCGCGACGGCCGGAGAGTGTGCATCTTGGTTGATTCCTCCTCATCAGACGAAGAAGACGAGAACAATAAGCTTCCAGTCCGTCGTCTAGAGCCAAGCCCAGCGAACCCCACAACGTTCACCCTGTTCACCCGACTGCCGAAAGAACTCCGGGATAGCATCCTCCTCACGGCCGTCGACCCCATCACCATTGAGGGCTGGGTCAAAACCGACCTCGAGTGGCGGAACGGGCCCCAAGCGCATTTCTTCCTCCGCCGGATCAGGTCCTGGGCCGCCATACCCCTCTACGCCGTCAGCCGGGAAACCAGGGCGCTGGCGACCACGGCCTTCGGCGCGCCGGACCCGCGGACCTTTCCGTTCAGCCCCGCTCGGGACGCTGTGGAGCTTGTGTGGGATGGGTCCCTGCTTCCCACCACGTGGAGAAGGGCGGAGGACTACAGGCTGGCCGGGCCGGTTATCGCGGGTAGGTGTAGGTGTGGTGAGCTAGGAAGGAGACATGTCAATAGTGACCATGAATGGGCCATGTCGAGAGAGACGCGTGAACGGGTGCAGAGCGTGTTTGTCGACGGGCGTTACGCGAGGTTCGATTTGGGGCTGAGGGATGGATCCAAGGGGCCGTGGGGCCTTGTGTTTGGGTTGGTGAATGGGTTCTTCAGCGAGGTGAGGATGTTGGGGGTGAGATTGTGGGACCTGGATGATGAAGGGTTTGAGGGGAGCTTTGATGTATCGAAGGGGGAGGCGCTATACAGGGTTGACCAGATGGACTTTTTCGATGGGATGGAGGAGGTTTGATCTGAGCCTGGAGCTGAAGATCAAGGGGTGAGGGTGGAAGCTCCGTTCCCGAGGCTGAGGTTGCTGAGGGTCTTGCCTGAGATACCATGGCCCAAGAGACCACACAAGTTCAGGTTCAGAAAAGTAAGGGGGAGCCACTTCCTGGTTGTTGGTCGAGGAGGCATACCGACAGCTGGGCCTTGAATTACATGTCACTCAACTTGTTATCGTGAAGAGTAATACGTGACTTGAACATGGCCGAGGACTCCTATGAGTCTTGAGGGTACTAGCCAGACGCCCACAACACATCATCAAACAGCGCAAAGCCTTGAATGACAGCATTTTGTAGCCTTCTGGCGTGAAATGTGTAATGCGGTGCTGCCGTTGAAACAACGAGATAAGAGGCTTGACAAGTAACAAGGGTGTGCATCTACTCATGACACGCCACAAGACTGGGGCTGCACTAGAGCTTTAGTTACCATAACGGTACTTACTACTCAATATTGTACGTGTTGTCCTGCTTTAATGGTCAAGCTCCGATGGCGGCATTCGTTCGTAAAAGCGACTTTCCTGGGTACTTTTTTCTTCTGCTATCCTTATGCTATGCTGATGCTATCTCAAACCGTACACTATAGAACCGTGCAGTCAGATTCTTCAAACACATCACGGACAACTGGCGCTTGTCAATCCTTGACCCTCGATAACCACTCCTCAGAAGGCCTATCCATCGTCCGCCGAAGATCATCGCTGAGTCTCAACCGTGACGTTGGAACATCCACATCGAACAAGCTCATTCCCAGTCGTGGAGATCCAATCCCAGACGAGCTCGTCTTGAGTGTCGACTCTGTCTGTTTGCTGACGTGATGAGAGGGCGGGTTGACTTCAAGGATCCCGTGGGGTGAGGTGATATCCGAATCGGCCAGCCCATCCTCCGGATCGAGGTTGTGTGCCTGTCGCACTACCCGACTCGTCTCATCCCTGCGAGCCTGTTGTCTTTCCAATCTGTCTCGTTGTTGACGGTAAACCGATGAACGGCCCATCTTAGCAAGCATCATTTGATACAGAGGTCGTAACGTTGCTGTCGAGGCTGCTACGATGCCGATCCCCGGCTCTACTGTACTCCATATCGCAAAGTTGGAGGTTCCGTCTGCAAGGTGAGCAGTTTTATTAGTGTACCTGAAGTATCTGTAGCGCGAATACTAGACAATGGGCTTACAAAGGAAATCCTCGCCGTCCAGTAACGTCGGGATATAGAAAGCTCTAACAATAGTCGCAGTACTTCCTCTATAACCAAGACTGTCAGCTTTGCCCCGCTGTCGAGCCAGTATGTCTGCGGCCTGCCTGCTCTCACACTTACACAGCAGCTAGCCCTAAGATACACACTACCACGATTTTGGTCCCGATTGGAAGATTCATGGACCTGACGATGAACCACGGCAAAGCACCGAAAACGAAGTCGGCGCTCGTATTGATGACTGTCGCCGCAATAGTCATGATGTAGGTTACCCGCGAGGGCCAGCATTTTTCCGGTGTTCTTGGACCGTCCTCCCAGTACGTTGGTACTGGTCTGCACTGGAAAGCTACCATGAAGAAGTATGTCGTTCCGAAGACAACTGTACCTACCATGAGAGCTCGGATTATCCAGATGTGCGGCCGATCGAGTGCAACTCGGAGGAGGAAGTAGCCAACGGAGATCTTGAGGAGACATGTTGAGACGACGTTGAGTAGCTCGAGGATCCACCATAGCTGGAAGTCATATCAGCAGGGGAATAGATTGGGGATGATGTGAAATAATCTACCAGCAGCATGGTTCTCTTCTCCCCAGCAGTGATCTCAGAATCACGGCGGCCGATCCCATGAGTTCCTCCGTAAATCTGCAACACTAGATATCCGGTGAAAATAATCTCCCTTGGTTAGTAAATTACCGCTCTCAAGCTCCCACAAGCGTAGACGTCACTCACCAAGAGGAAGACCATTATCTTGTCGTCGATACCGGCTGATCGCACCAATGCCGTGCGGCAATACACGCGGAGGCTGACGGCAACCCATGTCAGGAGGAGGAATGCCGAGGCCGTGACGACGATTTGGGCGCTCTTGTCCGCCATGACGACGGTGATGACGCCGCGGATTCCATCGAGAACCACCTTAACTTGAGGAACTGGGGTGGAAGTTGAGAATGGAAAGATCCTGCACCACCGACGGAGACGGGTTGAGCAGCCAAGCACGCTTCATCAAGCACATCATAATTCAAATAGAAAGATCGCCCTACAGGATCGCTCTGGTCTTTGAGATCGATCACAGTCCGATCAATAGGCCACGGGTCGTCACAGATGTTGAGCAGAGTTTGGAGAGCGATGCACGCGTGGCGAATAGGATCGTGAGCTTGGGCATGGCCACCACCTGAGCGGCACCGCAAAGGGGCTATTGCAGGGTGATCTGTCTGATCATAACCAAGAAGACCATTCGTATGCAGGCAAGTTGGTGGATGGGA
Organism: Colletotrichum paranaense; assembly: GCF_030867605.1. NCBI lineage: Eukaryota > Fungi > Ascomycota > Sordariomycetes > Glomerellales > Glomerellaceae > Colletotrichum > Colletotrichum paranaense. The sequence goes on along the minus strand of NW_026848960.1, from coordinate 4,468,166 downwards.
GGGGCCGTTGAAGATGCTTAGCTCGTCGCTGACTCGATTTTCCCACTTCAGACTGCGAATCATGCGGGGAAGACGGGAAACAAAATGGGCTTGACTGTCTAGATCTGAGATTGAAGATCAAAAGATGCGAGATTGGTTAACTTGTAAGTTCTTCCGGAGGGTGCATGGTAATATGCCTGGTGACAAGATGGGTTGAAGCGGGTGGGTTGGTAAGGCACACTGTGAGATGTCAATCACGTCAACACTCGCTTCTCGTCAAAGGTCCTTTCAATCTCAGACATTTGGATAACATGATGAACTCCAGATCACGTACTTGGCGCTTGTAAACATAAGAATCCAGCTTATACTGCAGCATTTGAACTTGAGGCCAGCTTTGCCGGATGCCGTCTTGAAGCCGCTGACAGTCCATCTAGAAGGGAAGAATGCCGCTATATCCCTGCTGGCAACTCTATATCGGCAGATTTTCTGCTTTTGAGTTCAGACATGATGCAGCGTGGACCTTTAATCTTGACTTGCTAACTATTCGCTATTGCCGCACGTGGCTGCAAGTTATATCGAGTCATTTAATCAACACGATTCTGCGGCCTCATTTCTAGCTTGGTCTTAAGCTCTTCTTGCATCTCTTTTAATGGGTAAATTACGACCAGTGGTTGGTCCTACCTCTCCCCCCGACTAGATCTGGCGGATAGACGGCGGAAAGGTTGATATATGTAAACACATGCAAGAAGGAAGGGTAGGTCTTAGGTGGGATAGCGTGAATTTGGAAGAATCTCCGATGTGGGCTGGCTTCCTAACCTGTCTTGGTAACTAGAGCGGAACATGTAGTCTATTCATTCTCCCCGTGAAGAGAGCCTCCTGCCATATATTTCACGTTCCTGTGCCACGCGGTTGCGAGTGGAATGAAGCCATGTCCATAAAACCCGTTGCTAGTCACTTGCAGGTCGCTTTCGACCAAGTCTACACGTAATTTCAGAATGTGGCTAAGAGTTCGTTCCGAGGCGTTGAGGAGCGGCAAACGTATTCGCTTTCGCTTGCGAAAACGGACAGGTCACTGCTCCCCTTGCCTTGATCGCCTCCATATTCGATATCATCTCACCCCTCCCCTTCTCCCGCTGAGGCTCAGGCCCAATGGTCATCAAGTCATATCCCTGGGGAAAATATCTGCTTCCCCGTTCGCCCGGAACCTTCCCACCGACCGCTTTGACCAGCCATGCACCCGGACCCCAAGTCGACCACGTTGTTGGCCGCATGTACCAGGGTTGAAGGCTTTTCCGTCCAAAGTTGTAGAGCTTAGTCTCGGGGTTCGGGGTGTCGTTGACGATTTTGACTGCAGATGAGTCGGGGCGCGGCAGGGCAAGGTGACGGAGCCCGAGTTTCCTCGAGTTGCGAACTAGTGCTAGAAAGGTGGAGAGGAGGATTCCGGGAGATTCCAGACTTTGGAAGATCAGTTACAAGGGTTACAGTGGTCTCAAGATTACTTGACTTGACTTACTTGAGGCTCAATCGAACCACGTCGTCCAAGTCGGCTCCCAGCGACTTCCTCAGTGCTGTCCTGAAGGAACTAGGTAAAGAAGACAGGGCCGAGTCGACATAGACTCTGACGTATTGGTCATTTGTCGGCACCGGCTGACAGACTTCTTGTTCGTATTGGACGGTCCAGTTCTTGAGCTCCATTGCAAAGTGCAACCCGTCCATCCAGCCTTCTTTATACGAGGGTAAAAGATCGAAGGGAATGCCCATATCTTCACCTAGGTTCTTGTGGAAGATGCCGAGAGCACATACTTCGACATCGGTCAATTTGCGCCATTCGTTTCTGTTGACTACATTGATTATCTCAGCAAGGCCGTCGCCGAGGGTGTGAAGTAGGTCGGGGTCGGTGATCTTGTTCGCACGGCGGTATCGTGCATGTCTGTGGGAACACCGCCTGTCAGCAACGAATAGACCCCAGTTGTTGATCAAGCTTGATACTTGGTGACTTACAGAAAGTTCATTCTTGCCACAGACATCGCATATCGATCCGAGTCTCTTGCCTTAGACTGCACTTCTCTGAGGAGGATCTCCGTATCGACTGATCGTTTCCCCGCGTTGCGTTTGTTGTTCTGGCCTGTAACGGCAAATAGTCTGGACATTGATGGAATACTCCCAGCCTGGTACTTAGAGATCTCTCATCAGTCTGACTTGGTCCTCCTTTGGCCTGGATGAGTTTCTTAAGAGAGATTGACTGCAACCCACTTTGAGGAGAGCTAGTTTGCGAGCTTTGGAGAAGGAGTATGGAAACTCGAGTTCTTGTAGCTGGGTGATGATCTCGTGGGACTCTTTGACGGTCATACTCGACAACTCCCTGCCACACTTAGCAAACGGCGCTTCAATTTGCATCATCCGGCGGTAACGTAATTGTTTGACAATGAATATGTGGCTGACGATAATCATCGTCAATGCTGTCGCAATTATCCATGATGAAATTTTGCCGATTTCAGGACTGTTGATTGGGAAGAACATGCTGCAGATGATACCACCACTGTGAGCTGCAGAGTGAATTAGTGTTCATAATTACCCGGGCACGAAAATTTCGACATCTAAATTCGATCCTGGCTATTATAAGATATCACAATCGATCGCGAGTAGTCGAATATTTGACGAAAGGAGTAATCCAGCCGAGGTCCGGGAGCTGCCCGTGTTGTTGTGGGTAAACACCTCGTGGGTTTCGGCTCTTTGTGGGTCACTGAATTCAACAGAAAGTGCTGGTGTTGAGTAAAGAATTGTGTCTGCAGCCAATATCTCACGAAGTTTCCCAATGAATAATGCGTCGAGGTATTGATGAATGAGATTCTGACAATATTTTGACACATGACGGGATGGTGATAATGCCAAGCGAACTACATCACCTTTCTCCCCAAATCTTTTTGCTGACTATGTTACATTCAATCTCTTCATTATTACTAAGTAAGTACATACAGCCCCTTAGGCCTGCTAATAGTGAGTGAACATGTACAATCTTGGTAGGTTGTTGCTGAAGGTACTCCCGTGGTCTTGCCTCCCCTCAAACGCTCATGATTGCGGCTTGATAAGCCCAATGCTGCTGAGCAATGGCCTGTCACTGACAGCAACAAGGTACGCCGTAGTAGAACCCTCGTTGATATGCTGAATCTTGGACCACGCAGGGACGGCAAATGTGTCTCGCGCAGTCCACTTGAAGACCACACGGGGTCCCGTGGGCGGCTCCACAATGGTTCGGCCTTGGCCTTCATAGCAGTGGTAGAGGAACGAAGCCTGCTCACGAACCTCCTTTGTCGTATAGTTGCCGTCGATGCGCTCGGCCTGCGCGCCGAGAATGGGTGATAGGGGCTTGCCGTGACTTGTGTAGTGGTGGATGGCGTAGGGGCCTTCCTGGGCCTTGAGCTCGGCTTCAACTTGGCCCCACGGGTGTCTCCACTCGCACGTTTCCGTGAACCTATGAATTGTCAGTGACCTATTCGTGTTTGATCATCTAAGAAAGACGTACACGCTTGGGTAACGGCTCTCATGGTACTGCTCTGCAAAGTGTACAGGGGTGAATCTGAAGAGCGGCAGGTTGAGTGCATCGAGCCAGATAACCGGCGCATCGCTCTCGTTTCCATGGTCATGCCAGTGCCATGTCGGCGTCACGACAACATCGCCACGTCTCAAGGGCATCTTCTTCCCCTCAACAGCCGTGAAGCCCTCACCGTCGATGATGAATCTGAGTGCGAACGCGATGTGCCTGTGCGCAGGAGCAGTCTCGCCAGGGTTGACGATCTGAAGTCCACCATAGATGGTGTCTGTTGTGTAAGGGGATTCTGCAAGACCATGTGAGTACAAGTACGATTTAGGTTGTCACGAGTAGAACAATGACACTTACCCATATTGGGGTTGACCAGCATCAGCACTCTCCTCTCCGCTTGCTGTTCGCCAACCATCTCTGCGGCCTTGTGAAGAAGAGGGAGGCTGTCGGCGTACTTCCACATGTAAGGTTTGGCGACGGGTGCTGGTGTAGGTGGGACCATCACGTTCATCTTGGACCACAAAGGCTCCATGTGTTGTGATGGCAACTCTTCCAAATAGTCGTTCATGGCCTTGGCCCTGTTGTCGTCCTCGTGAGGGGAGTCCATTGTGAATGATCCCTTCGATGTGCTTGGCGTATGATAGTCTGAGTGCCTTGTGGCTGTGCCTGAGTATTGATAACCGTGTGTGAATAGTGGCCTGGATCGGTTCGTGTATCCTATGGCGAAAGCCGTGATTCCGAAGATGAAGTTGGATGTTGGAGAGGACATGCGAAGGAGGTTATCAAGGCCCGTTTCCCCATTATCCCCGGACTGTTGACCCCCCTTGCCCGTAGCCATGCAGCGGAAGCGCCACGCGGGACGGGACTCGATCTGGCAGTTGAGGCAATCCCGAGTTCCGATGTGTCACCCAGCTCCCCGCGTTCCAACCTCGGAACCACCTCTGATTGGTCAATTGGGGGCTGCTCCGATTGAGCGGCTCGATTGTGCACCTCTCAAAGGCACACTTAAGGAGCTGAGATAATCTGGGAACAGCTTCATGCGGCTTGTTGTGACCAGGGAAAGAACTCACTATTTTGAGCAGATTTCTATTCTCAGACACACTACCAAACAAAATGTCTTGGAATCGTCTCATTCGCTTCGTTGACGACAACGACGTCGAGCACTTTGGCGAGCCTGAGGTGCAAGACGAACCAGAGATTACCTCGCTTCTTGACAAGAGTGACTTGTGGGCTACTATCTACGATGGTGCCAGTCCTGTCTCATCCCTGGCCAAAGGCGAGCGGGTGCATGTCAAGGCCCTGAGACCGCTCCTTACACCAAAGGACGTTCCGATCATTCGATGCATTGGCCTCAACTATGTTAAGCACAGTACTACAACCTTCCCCGGAATGAAGCTACTACAGACATCTGACTTAAAGCACAGTCAAGGAGGGTGGCCGGACCCCACCTCCGTTCCCCTCACTCTTCATTAAACCCGCAACATCAGTCGCTGCATGGAATGAGGACGTGCCGATCCCCAAGGTTGCACAGGACGGAACCGTTGATTACGAGGGTGAACTTGTGAGTATCGATTCTCTGGAATAAACTTTCGATAGAAGTCGCTTACAAGGGTAGGCCTTCGTAATTGGAAAGTCGGGCAAGAACATCCCCAAGGAAAACGCGTTGGAATATGTCGCTGGCTACCTCACCGCAAACGACGTATCAGCAAGAGCCTGGCAAAGAGACCCTGCAAAGGCTGGCGGCGTGCCCCAGTGGTGCTTCAGCAAGGGATTCGATAAGTTCGCCCCCTTCAGCCCTGTTCTGGTCTCTCCGGCAGTGGTTGGCAACGCCAGCGACCTGTTGCTGCAGACCTTTGTCAACGGCGAGGAGCGACAGCACGAGAGCACGGGCGACTTGCTCTTCGGCGTGGAGGAGATTGTCAGCTTCCTCAGCCAAGGAACGACGTTGGAAGCCGGCACTGTGGTGTTGACTGGGACGCCGTCGGGTGTTGCTATGGGTATGAAGCCCCCGAAGTACTTGAATGATGGGGATGTGGTGGAGGTAAGGATAAGTAAGCTTGGCAGTGTAAAGAACAAGATGGTGTTTGAGTAGAAAGAAGTCACGAATGAATTGTCAAATATCGGGGGTTCGAGAATAAGCATGAAAGGCGCGGAGGCCGGGTATTTTGCAGATGAATGTACATGATGGGGGCTGACAACTACCGGTTATAAACTTCCAGGCATACTATTAAGCCAAGAGAAGTCATTGATGTCGAACGTGATTGCGTCCATGTCGAATGCTGCATCCTGCGCCAAGTAAGGGAAAGGCATATCAAAGGTCTCCTGTTGCTCATTGGTGATGTTGGGCACCGCTGCACTGGTATCCGCGCTTGGGAGAGCAGCTGATTGAGGTTGTTGATCCTGGAACATCTTGGTTGAGAGGATCTGAAGCGCCGCGGCACATCTCCGCGGAGAAGGCCCTAGGTTCTCGTGGTCATGGAGCAGAGCCATCGCTTGATTCCACGAGCGAGAGATGTCGAGCGAAGAAAAGACCGCGGGTCGTAGTCTTGCTGCTATGAGCACAGTTGCGGCTGTGTAGATATAGAAGACACGGTACCACCAGGCTGGGAGTAGGCCGAGGGTGCCATCGTGTTGTTGGAATTGTACGATGAAGGAGATGAGACTTTGCGCGGCTTCTACGCAGACCATGGCGCACTGCTGAGCGACGCGAGATGAGAGGTCATCATGGACCTGGGAGGTTTCCGGGCACTGAGAAAGGCAGAATCGAGTGAGCATAGGCCTGAGGAGCAGCATGCGTGCATGAAGGAGCCTATAAGTTGTCAATCGTGGCTCAAGGGATGGTCAGGTCGACCATAAGCCAACTCGAGTCGCAAGTACTTACCTGATACGCAGGATTACCGCCTGCCTGCGGAAGACCTCGTCCAGAGTAGTCTCAGGCTCGGCCATAGTCAAGAAGCTGGGCAAGCTCTTCTCCCATTTCGTCAAGCGCTGATCAAGCTGTAGAGCTTTCCCAAGATCTAGCTCTGTCCTATCCAAGGAGCGCTGAGTCTTGCTTCCAGTGCCGTTGGGGTAGGTAGGCGACTTAAGCGGCGATGTTGACGAGTAAAACGCGAGGACTGCGTGGTTGATAACCTCGTAGAGCTCGAGCGACTTATGGAAAAAGGCCTGATACCGAAGCTTGTGAAGCTGAACGGCACCTAGCTGTACTTCGTCGACGCTGGTGACGTTGGTATCCGGGATCGAAGGTAGTACCACACTTAACGCTAATTGATCTGAGATCATCGCCGGGCGTCCATGTGTGATGGCAATCATTCTAGTCAACAAGTCAGAGGTGCCATGCACATAAAGTGTGGTGTCAGAATGAAACTCACCGATCCATCAGGATACATCCATGCCAAATTCTCTTCACGAGATCTCTTTCGGGCTCATTCGAGAGCTCCGATGCCGTCTCTGGCAAATGTAGGCCAAGGCCCTGAGCGATCCTCACGGCAGACCCGACAATCATCCACGTCTGGTGAGGATTATTTGTACTTTGGAGATACTGGCTCATAATTAACAGACACTGAATCAGCTCGATGGAGCCAGTGTCCCAAAGGCTCAGCTGTAGTAAGTTCTGTGCGCGAGTGAAATATTCCTGGCTGGAGGAATCCCTCTGATCCGGAGGCAGTGACTCGATCAACTGCGTGGAAAGTGCGAATATGATGTTGAGGATGCTCACAAAGATTCGTTCATCGGCATCGAGGGAGGTACCAGCAAACAGCGCTCGATAAGAATGCTCGAATCTCTGTCGGTCCAGGAAGGGATACAACGGATCAACGTAGTACCAGTAGAGATCGGTCAAGTGATCAGCTTGCTTACGGGCTGGCAGGACATAATCGGCTTGTCCTCCCGCACCAGAACCATTGAGAGGAAGTGTCGAACGGAAAAGAGAGCTTCTCACACCCCTATTCTCTGTCGAGGAGCCCAGCCTCGCATCAATGGCAGCTTTGATCTGGTTTGTGAAAGACCCAGCACTACTACTGCCAAAGTACTCGCCAGTCACCATGCCATCCTCGCGGACCGTGGTCATGGAATCAACAACTGAAGGGCTAGCATCGGATGGAGTGATGGGGTGCCGTTCAACTCGACCTCGCCTTGTGAGGTCTGGACCCGAGGAGGTGGTCGACTTAGGCGTCGCACTCGGAGCCGGGCGAGAGATGGGAGGCATCAGGGGTTGCGCAAAGTTGGCCTCGGGCGTGTGGACGATCTTGGGCATTGCCCTTTCGGGATTGCCTGGACTTGCATCTGCAAGTTTACTACTACCTGAGAACGACTTCTCGGTCTCGGAGGTATAGGTGCAGCCGTTTCTCAAATCGGTCCTCTTCCAGCAGTTGCCGCACGCTATAAGTTGCTGTCAGCCGTAGCACGGGCAGAAACGCACGCGTTGCGCGGGCAGCTCATGAATCAAGGCAAAGCAGATGTTCTACAAACTTCCTAGCAAGATTCCAATCGACTTCAGTCTAACCTCGCGGGCCAAGACTCTCCAAGCCGCGTTTCCTTCACGCTGGGGTCTTCACCGATCACTCACCTGGGCGTGCTCCATCACACTTGACTTTCCTCCTCCGACATGCTTCACATGCCACATCAATCTTGATCCGCTTTGGCTTCGGCTCCATTGTTTTCTCCCTTTCCTCCCACCGGGCGCAAAGCGTGGGGGTAGATGGGCTCTTCCGCCGGAGACTGGAGTCTCTTCCCAGACGAGACAAAGCTCGGAATGACGGGCGACTTATCTCGGAAGCCGCAATGGCCTGGGAAATCTAGATTTAGATCATGGATCTCGGATTGACTTCGGTCGAGTAAGATAGACAAAGATTGCGGAGAATGTGCAGAGTTCGGGATGAAATGTTTGGATGGAGAAAGGTTGAAAGTCTGGGGATCACACCGAGTTCCGAGGCCACCTGAAGAACTCCTCCATACCTGAGACCACAACAGAGAGAAGCAAAGCATGGATCGAATGGTGGCACCAGCGAGAAGCGGAAAGCGGATCGAGTTATGATTTGTTCAAACGGACAAGTTCCGAGTCATGAGCCCCCCATCTTACCCCAGCTTCTTTGTCCAGCAACTCAGCAACTCTCCGTTTCTGCTTATTTTCTCATCTGCTCCCATTGCACAGCTCCGTCGACCACTTGCTGCCAAGGCGGCCGAAACTTGACAAAAATCTCCGAATCAGGTCGCAGTTCGGTGCTGCATCCGACATCCGTCAGTTGGGAGCCCCAACCGGGCACGCAGGGGAGAGACATCACCTACCCGCCCTCCAACAGACTCGTCCGGATGAGTATGTATCGCCCCTTTGCGGATGAGGGGGTCGTCCACAGCGGGGTCCCACAAGTGCGACAGAACGACTTTTCTTTTGGAGAACCACTGGATGTGTCGGCCAACGTGAAGTTGCAGATGAGATTGCTCCCTGAGAGGACTCGGACGAATTGAGTCTCAAACTTTGCAATCTGCCGCAAAAACCGAATTAGCAATCACTCTGGTGTTTTCAACAATTGGGAGTCTTACTATTTGGTGCGACCCACCGGCACCCTTGCTACAATGAATGCAAAAACAGGAGAGGACAGCGAGTGGTGTCGACGAAGTCTGGATCTCAATCCCGCCGCATAGGCAAGAACCCCGAAAAGAGGACGACATACTTCTGGCGGCGCTGAGAAGGAATACTGTCAAGGATCACGAAGGCTTAGTAGTCTGCTAAGTTAAGTAGGTTGACTGCGCGTTGCCTCCGGTGGCCACTTACTTGGGCAGTCGGGGCCTGACAAGACTTCAGTCACTCTTCTATGTGCAATGGAAACCCGGCCGGAACGCGCGATTGGCTTTCCGGCCAGCTGGGATACATCCCGAGACAATGGGACGCTAAGCAGAAGCGCCGGTAGGTGAACGTGGCATTGCGCGGCTGACGTCGAAGTCTACCACTCTGCAAGTGTATCGCTCAACTCCCATCAGATGTCTTGGCTTAGGGGGTAACTTGCCTCGTCGATCGCATCATACTACTGGCCCTCACTAAGACAAATGTAAACTTGTCAGCTGGGGTCATGAAAGAACTTGAGATGTGGACAAGAAACTTGACAATCGATTGCAGTTCTAGTAAGCTCGCAACTACGTAGGCTTTCATCGACCATGGCTTGGCCTATTATCTTAGGCCTTCCTATCCGCAACATTCTCAACTTCAACAAACTCGTCATCAACCTTGTCGCTCCTAACGCCACTGCTGCCAAAGGCATGGTTCTTGCCGTCAAACACCTCGGCAATCTGCTCAAGCGAACGGCCCTTGGTCTCAGGGAAGAGAAGCCAGATCAAGAGCAACAGAAGAGCCAAAATGACGCAAAAGACGATGTAGTACTTCCAGCCCAAGTTGGCCATTCCAATGGGATTACAGAATTGTCCGATAATGAGACCTACGAAAGTCGATCCCAGGGACATTGTCAACCCCCTTCCACGCAGAGTGTACTGGAAGATCTCGACCGGGTATGAGAGCAGGAGGGGCGACCAGGCGATATCGTAGAAGAAGTAGTAGATGAAAATAAAAGCCACCACGGCGTAGCCAGCTCGCTCGTCCTTGGTGTTGGTGAAGACGCTGGTGAGGATGGTCCAGATGATGTAGCATCCGAGCATACCAGCAGTCGAAATGAGGAAGAGCTTGCGGCGACCAATCCGGTCAACCATCATGGCGCCAGCAAACACGGCCGCGAACCAGTTGAAAACCTGAAGCAGGCCGTTGATGAGGGCCTGATCCTTGGTCTCGGTGATTCCGACGGTGTTGAGAACCAGCGTGAGGTAGTAAGAGATAACTCCAGAACCAGACCACTGGGCTCCGAGACCGGTGATGACAGCAATGAGCGTACGGCGACGGTTGGGTGCCGTCTTGACGAGATCGAGGTACGAAGACTCGCGCAACGCCTCGGTCTCGAGACGGACGTTTTCCTCGATCTCCTTGACCTCGTAGTCAACGAGAGGCGAAGACGCATCGCCGCCGGCGTGGTAGCGGGTGAGAATCTCTCGGGCTTGTTCGGTTTTACCATGGGCAATGAGCCATCTGGGAGACTCAGGCACGAAGTAGAAGAAAGCGAACTGGATCGCAGGAAGAGCTCCCTGCAAGATAGACGGAATCCTCCAACTCCAAGTTGAGGTCAGTCGGAATGTGCCATAGGTTGACCAAGCCGCTAAGATTGCTCCGAAGAACTATGGCAGGTGTCAGCTAAAGTCTCTTACAAGAGGTTTGACATAGACCTAGGTAGCTAGGAAGACTTACAAAGAAGGTATTATAGAGACTCGAGATCTTGCCTCGCTGGGTCGGGTAGGCAAGCTCGGTCACGAGAATAGGTGCCGGCTGCGCAATGAAGGCAGTGGCAGCACCGAGAAGCCATCGTGAGACGATGAACATGGGCAGACTAGTGCTTGCGCCCTGGAGGGCAGCTCCGACGAGGAGAAGGAAGAACCCAATCCACATGGGCACTTTTCTGCCGTACTTATCCGCCAGGTATGTAGTCGGAATAAGGCCCATGATCTTGCCGATGGGATACACAGCGTTCATTGTTCCGAGCACGGATGGGCTAGGGCTACCAAAGTAACCGCGCCATTGCTTGATGGTCTGCAAACCGTTCATCATGGCACCTGGTTCCAAATGTTAGGATGGCACTTCACAAGTCTCACACGAAGCAGTGACATACCATCGAAGCCGACCGAAGCCGACGACAGCATGGGAACCAATAGAGTTAGGTTCAGCAGAAGCAAGTGCTTGGTACGATACCATGGTGCAGGGTTTTCGGGCAGGACCTCGAGCTGATGTTAGAGTTCATGTTCACATAGCTTCTGACTTGCGTCGTCTGTTGTTGATGCCGGCAAATTGAAGGGAAGACTCACTGCGAGCAAGTCAGACCCGACGGCCTGTGCAGCCGTCTTCTTGGCTGGCTTTGACTTGAGGAAGCCCATCTTGATTTTGTTGTGGTCGGGCTGCACTGAGATTGTACTGGAAGGCTGTTGGTTTCTTCAATGACCACAGTTGCAATCGACTTTGAAAGCAGTGAAGTCGCCGAGCCGGGATCAACTCGATGCCATTAGAGTTGAGTCGAAGGACACCTTGGAGATATATGCAAAAGTCAAAAGAGACACTGTCAAGAGCCGGAATGGAGGAGTTCTCAACTTCCCACGCGGCCAGCCCCCCTGTGTACCCCAGTCGACCCCGTAAAATGTCTGCGGTTTCCCCACGGGCGGTGGATTCTTCCCCAAGTTCATCGTTAGCTTGGATGATTGACCCGTAGTGTCGGGTGAGAGATTCCATCACGGAACTCGGGAGTCGGATGGCAGGTCACGCTGACTAGACTAGATGAACGCTAGGTGACTATGGATAGACCTGGCTTAGAGTGAAGATGGACTAACGCCGCTAGTAGTAGAAGCGTCGGAGCGCTGGAGAACTGTCAAGCTGACAAAGACTTCACCTGGCCTACTTCCTACACCGACGGCAAGCCCCCCGAAGCGAGCTGCCCTAGTCGGTAGAATGGCTCACCTTGGTGCTCACCGAGCAGACTCACCGGGAAGAGTCCCCGAGCGCAAAAGTCTCAAGACTAAGCAGACTCTATGACATGCAGATAAGGCGAGTCATAAGTGAGCTTCCACGCTTCCCGAGGCCATGGCGTCGCGTTCTGAAACGGTTCTGCGGGGGCCGGCGATCAATGCTGCACGATAATTAAACTCGCGATCCCCAGACAGGGCCGACCATCCTGCCTTCCCCCTCACATCTCGCGTCGCTCGTCTCCCCGACACGAGAAATGATCCCGAACAACGAGGTTTACAGGAGTCATCTATCGTCGCAATGGACCCACCGCTGAAGAGGATGAGGATGGACATCGGCCGGGGTTTCCCCGACATGGGCATGGCGGCCGTTACTGGCGGATCGCCTCCTGGCCGCTCCGTCTCCGGCGTCGATCACGCGCATGTCGAGCAAGCTGATCCTAGGATGCCGAAGCAGAGAACTTGGTCGCGCGCCTCATCTGCCTGTCAGACGTGCCGTGGCCGCAAGACGAAATGCGATAACGAGAGGCCGATATGCGGCTATTGTCAGAGGGTCGGGGCAACTTGCACATATATCGAGGACTCGGCTCCGGCAACGTCACTGTAAGTTTACTTTATTTCATACGGACTTGAAGTCTTGAGGCCCACGTCTGATCGACGGGTTCGGGTCACATACACTTTGCGGGGGATGGCCGCTGGTTCAACCGGATGGACACGTTATATCGGACTGATACTAATGGAGTGTGGATTGTTCCCGTCAGATGTCAAGGTGTTGGACCACGTTTGCTGGGAGCAATAGAGAACTTGGCCAACCTAATTCAACGCAACGAGGAGAACTTTCGCGCTATACCACAACTTAGCCGCGACCTGTCCGGTAACTCAAGCGACTATCCAGACAGTCCAATCTTCCAAGGTGGACGTCAAGATGGTCTCCTGTCTGGGCAAGATGGAGGTGCCGCGGATGAGGCCAAGAAGTCCATTCACCCCTCGTTATCGGATACCGCCGGACTGGACTCCGTGCTGGAGTGGCCAATCTTTCCTAAACCGGTGCCCTTCGCGATAGACCCCTTCAGCCATGCTTCCCCACGTGGGGAAGCCTTTTCCCCCAGATCACCCCCCGCCATGGAGTTCTACGAGCTATCCCGGCTGGTAGACTTGTACTTGACCAATGTTCATCCCATGAATCCCGTCGTCGATGCTCAAATGCTGCGACAGATGTTAAAGCAGGTCGCGGAAAACGGCCCTGACTGGTCGGCATCTACCTGTATCGTTGCATTATCTTGTGCCCTCGGCGCCATATCCCAGAGACCTGGGCAGAGGACGCCAAGCGGAACCCCTCGTGGATACTCCGTGGAGCCTAACCGTCATCTGGCGTCAAGGTATTGGTCAGTCGCCGAGAAACGACTGGGCCTCTCCATGGGTTCACCTGGATGGGAGTCAGTACAATGCTTGTGCCTTGCAGGGTAAGACGGCTCCTCCCGCGTATCTGACTTGTCACGGCTCTTGGTCAGTCGTACATGTAAGGCTGACTAGTGTGGCAGAATCTGGCACATGTACAACATGGATCCCTTACAAGCATGGAAATGCTTCAGTATGGCGAGTAACACCTGGTATACTACTTCGCTCACACACAAGTTTGTCTCTCCTTGGCATTTCTTGGATTTCCCATGGCTGACATCCGTATCAGACTCACCATGCCGGCTAAAGCCGAGACGCCTGAATTCCCCCAGTCACTCTCAATGGAGCAAATATTATACTTCACTTGCTTCAAATCTGAGTGGTATGTCCTGTCCGGAATACATTCCCGTAGTGTGTTTGATCATTGGCTAAGACTCGGTTGCAGTGAGCTGGCGTTTGAGCTGTCTCTCCCCGGTTCCATCCTCGCCGGTGTAGACTACCCATACAGTCTGCCCACTCCACCAACACTCGGGGTCATGAATCTAGATAACAAAGTCCTGATGATGGAGCAAAGATCCTGGTACTACTATTTAGCAGAGATCTCTGCAAGGCAACTGATCGATCGTTTCACTCAGGCCCAAAAGAGGTGCCCTCCCCACCCGACTGAGCACGGCATTGACCGCATGCTCGAAGTATTTGAGGTCTTTGATGCCCAACTATCAGATTGGTACGAGTCGTTGCCGCCGCCAATATCATTCCAAATACCCACCGGAGACATCGCTCCTCTGGGTGATGACCTTTGCCAAATGCTTCGTGGACGGTACCTGGCGATGAAGGAGCTTCTGTGCAGACCTTTCGTCCGGTTGGCTTCAACCATCTCCATCGCTTTAACGGTATCAGAACACATGGTCGCAAGGGTAGCAGAGCTTGCTTCGCGAGGTCTACAGTACTGTTTGTTCAGGATCCAGGCTACTTCGTCTACACCTCATCACGGCCTCTGGTTACAACTGAGGGGGTTCGTGACCTGTTCTCTAATTCTGACGGCCGCAGAGCGGGCACAGAGTATCCCGTCGTTGAATATGCCAACAAAGGTCACGTACCCTCAAAATTGGAAGCGGACGATCTTTGCACAAAAGGAAATTCTTTCTAATTGTTGGGAGTTTGAGGAAGGAGGCATAAGCGACTGCGCTAGGGTGTTAGACTGGGCGCTTGCAAAGTTTACGGTCTGAACTCATGCTTATTCTCGAGGTACATAGTCACATTGTGAAGGGGAAAGGCATTAGATGTGTTCAGCCTTAGATGGACATAATCATTTCACACGTTTCTTGAGCGCTTAAGCGGGGTGGCAAGGCTCTCGGGCCTTCACCGGTGGCATCGTGTCAAAGTAGCCGCTACGGGAACTGTCAAGGCCAATATCCGAACCTTTGTACGATAATGTACTACTTCTGTATGCAAAGTCAATTTCATGTTATGATTTCAATCGGGGAAAGAGGTTAAGCTCTTCACTTGGCGTTCAATTAGCCGAGCGGTGCGCGAGACTCGGGTGGCGCCCGGCGCGTAGGCGATTTCATTGGGCGCTTCGCAGCAATCCGAACATCAGACACCGTTAACTGTATTTTAGTCAAACCTTGACAGCAGGAGCGAAAGGGCGAGTATGCGTTAGGCTGAGTCTATCCTAGTGTACCAGGAATGCACGCTTGTCGCGGCACCCGATACCGAGAGATGTCAGGCTTGTATGTCGCAGCAAGGTTTGCTCAATGTTGGGACAGCTCTTTCGGGGCGGAAAGCCGATAGTCTGTCAGCACCCAATGTTTTGAGTTGACCGACTAGATCGGACATTCTCCCCGCCTGCATTCAATCGGGATCCGTCCCCGTCTGCAGGCTCGCTCGGGGAAGTCTAGATGTAGTCACACTCCGGACCCAGCATCCCTATTGGCCTTGATGAGGTATGTAGCTTTCGGTGTAACCACTCTTTTGGGTTTTGAGGAAGACGCACTTGGCTTGCTTGAATGGCCAGTGAAGATTGAGCTTTGTCTGGGCCTTGTTGGCATGTCTCATATTCCCTGTTTATCAAAGCCGTTTGAGGCGCACGGTCACAGATGTGGCACCTGTCAGGTTCATGCTAGCCGTCAATCGAACGGAAGTCCAAACGACTTGCAGATCCTTCTAGTTGATAAGTAAAGGCAATACTTCGTCGTGCTCCTATCTCCAGCACTCGCGGACTCGCAAGGGAGTTATTTGTCAACTGCTGTCATAGTCAGTGTCATCGCATCGAAACGATGGCCAAACGACACTTCTACATCTCGTGTCAGACGGCCAGAGAGCTGGATGAAAGGTCTGTGGTCGCTAATTACTATTAAAATAACCATCTTACCAAAGTCTCAACCGATCCAGCCTTCACCTGATCATCTTAGGCAACAACACCGTGGACGCATGCGGTCTGCCAGGAACTCCAAGAGAACGGCTGTACAACAGAGCCATTGTGCCCAAGGTCAATACCTGTTTGCAGTGTCTCAAGGCCTCCGAGCGGCGTCGCTTCCCAACCTTCAGTAACCGGTCCATCTTCAGGATCGAGTACGAATGACAACCACAAGTCCTGCATCTCCTCGCTGACTTCATACTCAAACGCTGTAGAACTCTGACGAGCAATATCATGTGTTCCAAAGATAAGCGGAAGTTCTGCAGAATGAAATGCGCCCTGGCCTCCGGGCATGATGTTGGTGAAATTGGAGGAATACATGTAGCGGTAGGTCTTGAGACCAGCCACATTTCGCAGACTGGTCTCGTATTGCGCCGGGCAGCCGAACAGATTGTCTGGAACCACGTCGGATCCATTGGTTGGAGGAATGGTAGTGCTGCCGGCGAAGTTCCATTCATCCCTAGTCGAACCAACGATTGAGGGCTTCCCGATGACAAAGTCAGCATGGCTATTATGTGCCTAGACGGGGTTGACACTTACGCCTTTAGCAACCCTCCGGTCTAAAGTTCGGTTCTCGTAGTCAGAGAACTTGGTCTTCTCGTCTACAATAACGTTGAATGTCAAATTGCCAGCTTGATCGAGGTACTCTTGTATCTTCCGGAAGGGAATCTCCCTCAAGCAGCCAAGCTCGTCTTCTTGACATCCGAATGCGGCTGCAAGGGAAGAGAAGTTGCCATGTACTGCATCGTCACTTCCGATTGGGATGAAGGGTGATCCCGAGTTTTTGATAAAGCCAATGGCAATGGGATCGTCGGGGTAGGCGTATTGATAGTACGAGACTGATCCGGCTCCAGCACTCTGGCCCCAGAGAATAATGTGCTCAGGGTCACCTCCAAACTGTGCAATGTTGTCTCGCACCCACTCCGTGGCCAACCGCTGATCCAGAAGCCCTAGATTCTGTTGCGTTTGTTCAAGGCCTGCGGCGTTTGGGAAACCCCAAAGCCCGACGCGATAGCTGAATGATCATGTTAGTAAGACGTTTCAGCGGCAGCAATCATATTTCTTACTTTATGGCAACGACAATATGCTTCTGGCTCCTCTGAACCCATCGGGTGGGAGTTTGATAGGCAATATCATTACTTCCCTGTTATGCCTTTATTAGAACCTGAGTTCCCACTCACAAACAGCGCCTGAGGGGAATATGAAAGGAAGGTACGATACCGCACCAAATCCACCGCCGTGAATCCAGACAACAACCGGGAGAGCCTTGGAAGGATTGGCCGGAGTCCATATATTAAGTGTCAAGCAATCCTCGCTGGTGCTATTCGGCCGAATTAAGAACTCAGCAGCCCACGCGCCTCCGGTGCCAGGCGGATCCGTCTGTGGACAAGACGGACGTCTCACTGACGCGTCCAAGGTTCCGAAAGACTCTTTGGGCGAGGCAGGAAGCCATCTTCGCTCTCCTATGGGCGCTTCAGCGTAGGGAATGCCATAAAACTGCGCGACTCCTGGTGCTGCTGCATCTTGAAAGCCGGCGACAATGCCCTGTTTCGTTTCCACGCTCGGGCCGGGTAATGCGTGAATACTGGGCATCAAGATGCTGCCTAGCGCCAAAGGAGCGACCAGAGTGAATGGCGTCCAGATCTGCATCTTGAAATTTGGAAGGAGGGTGGAACTTCAGATCATGTTGAAGGATGGGAAAATGCACCACCTTCCCCTTTGATGTAGAGGATCTGGATCTCATACTTTTATATAGGTGCCAACTCGTAAGTCCGAAGCTACGGCGAACATGTATGCGAGGCCTCACCCACTTCTCCGCGTATTCTGAAAAGGCGGGGAAGCCCACCGAATGCCGAATGTGGAGTCGAGGGTTGTTAGCTAGTTGGCGGAAGAATTGAATGTTACCTTGAGAAGAAGCCGGCTCGGTAGGTCTCTCGGTATTGACAATTATCGTTGCGACACCCACCCTGCGATCGGCTTCTCCAATTTCAACGAAATTCCGCGATCATACGTCAAGGGACAAAACTCCACATGATACCCTCTGATTTGAGAAGGAAGATTTTTGGAGCTACGCGCCAGGAAACTGATCGAGTAATACTCCGTACATATCGTCGGATTTCGCATGGTGGGTTCTTTGCTCGTACGCTTGGCTTCATCGATAGTGATCCGTTTGACCCGAACCGAACTGCTTGGCCCCAACCGCTTGAGCCGAGCCGAAGCCTCTACAAGAGACTCATATTCGAAGTCATGAAAATTGTGACTGTAAGCAATTTCATCGTGAAATATCGCCAAATTCTATTCTAGAGCTTACATGTTAGAAGCCGGCCATACACATATCACCTGTACTCTCAAGTTGCCGCTCCGTTTGCTCAATTGTTCGTTTGCTAGTGCAATGCAAAACTCACTCATAAGGTATGATCGGCCGCTCTCACTCAGTCTGAGAAAGTATTCTGTTTCCGCAAAACCTGTTCCACCGGCCAAGAAGCACAGTCGTGAAATCCTTTTCAAGTCTCGAGACAATAAGTACTCAAGTTATGTGCCAGACGAATGGCGGAAACATACAAGACGAGGTCGAGTACTTGATATTATAGTGGCTCAGACTGTTAGCTAGCCTCTGTTGATGGATTGTGTCTGTTTTTGAACTCTAGGCTTGTCTTACAAGCCACTACTTTTATATCCAGTCGACACCCGGTTTAAGATCGCTGGCCCTTTATTGTAGTCGAAAACCTGTCACTACCACGTGTGGCGCTACGCATTATATATCGCTTTCCACGAGACGGCTGCGAGTCTTGTAAGGCACTTAGATGCGACCCCGTATAGGTCTCGCACCAAGATAAATCGAGTCACTTTTTACTGTATATGTCTTCTACTCGAATCTTCGCTTTGCGATGATATTCATTTGGCGCTAGCGTCGAATCGATCATGTGTACTTTCGTATTATCTTCTAACGAGATGAGCTTTTGATGAGACGGGGCGGAGGCCTTGCCGACTTAGTAATAAGTCAACATACCCCCGGGGCCACCGCGCCAAAGGGACTCCAGCTCAGCCACTGGCCGCTTCGAAGCCCAAGCCTGGTCTCATTATATGTTATGCAGCATTGGGTTGGAAGTAATCAGAGCGAGTATTTGAGATGGAAGAAATGACACTCGAGAATACCTTGTAGAATCCTCGAAGGAATGTTACTTATGTCTGTCTCCCTACAGGCCCATCCATCATAGAACAGCGAGTGTCTGGAGTTTGAGAGAGAACGGTCAAAGACAAGCGCAGTATAAGAGAGGTCCAACAGCAGAATAATACGGAGTACACGGCCAACGAAGTGGAATGGAAGAGAGAGGCAACTTTCCAAGTCTAAGGAGAAGCACTGCAGAACTGCAGAACAAAAGGAACTGGCCAGTGCTGACAATTCAACGAGTCGTGGCTCGGCAATAACAAATTGTAAGCACGGTTGACTCAAGTCATCCTCGGGCTATACTTTCCCAACAGAGCCTTCAATTATCGAGAAAATCCTCGTCTCAAGCAAACCTTGCCACATCCATGGTGCCAAGGGAATTAATGCTAGGATTCAAGTCCTGCTATTGCAACTCTCTCGTGGATAAACAGGCATCGCAGCCCTGAATGTCCGCCGAACGAGGATTGATCGGCGATGAGTTGACTTCTGCGGGAGTGGATCGGTAGTAGAAGCGGGATACTGTAGTGCAGCTAAGATTAATGGGTAAATGTTTTCCAGATGGCGAATTGCCCCTGATTTATTGTTCCCCTAATGTTCGCCATCGTCTGAGTTCATCACATCCCTGACGAAAGGCGTACCGCTGTTCTTCCTAACAGAGCAAAATGAGAAGGTGCATATATTCACACATAGACCACAGTGTCAGCCCGCCATACTACAGCATTCTTGTTTTCAAGGATAAGCACTTAACTCAAAGAGACTAGACAACTAATATTGCGTACTGAGGGAACAAAGAGCCCGCCATCTTGTGTTCCTCTAGACTATGAGAATATATTGTCTATCTTGGCGATGACTACGTTAGGCAGTTCGACATTGCTTTCTCGATGGACCGTGTTATGGCACCCACTGTACGAGACTCTTGATGATTTATGGGATAGTCACGTTGACAAGGTACCAGGAGTGGGGTAATCGATAAATCGAAGAAGCAACAAGCCGAAAATTGAGAGATCGGGAGCAGCCTGATCAGTAGACCCACGGCGCATTTGAATCGTTCTCCAGCGCCGGTAGTATCTCCCGTCATAAAACCCAGATATAGGAAGGCCGACTCTGCTATGGCAGCGGATCCAAGCCGGCCAGGTATTGCGCTATCTCCACTGGACACGCTCCTCCTTCCGCAAGGAGATACTGGACCGAACGGCTAAAGTCATCTTCACGTCGTTGCTTCATGCTCTTTGCGTGCTTTAACTACCGTACGATGTTAACAATGCGATTCCGCACGGAAGTGTTCTACTTCAGGGAGGTCAGACTACAAAATAGGAAGCATTGAACGATGGGGTCGCAATCTGAAGTGGCAATGCTCTATTTCGGTCGGTAGACCTTAATCACCTACACATGAGCATCGCTGTTCCCATCGCACCACCTTCCCAACTTCGCAAATGATGTGATATGATTCGGATTGATGCCATGGCGATACCGTCAGTGCTTGAAACATATAAGCCAGCGAAGTCATCCGCTTAGCTTGTCATGAAGGCTTTGATATTCCCAAATAACGACCCTTTCTTACCGGATCATTTCCTACTGCCTTACTTTCCAAAGAATCCTCTTTGTGATCGCCATGAAGGTCTCTATGATCCTCGGCTTCGCGTCTATCGCTGCCGCTCTGCCCGCCGTGACCGCTCCAGCTGAGACGCGCGACGTCGTCGTGAGCGACAAGTCCTTGGCGAATGAGCGCTCCGCTCAGCCCCTCGAAGATGCAGGCATCGCCCCAGTCTTGATGGCGAGGGAGAACTTTGAGAGAATCGTCCCTTGGCCTACTACGTCTGTCATTGGCGGTGGCACTAGCTTTCAGTACAAGGCAGAGCCCCTCGGCAACGACCAGTTCAAGATCACCTTCTACCACAGCGCCCCGTTCAGCACTCTCACCTTCAAATACACCGTCTACGCCGGCGACGGCATCATCGCAAGTGAGACTCTGTCGGCCGGAACGAGCTCAAAGTCTGTGCAAGTCAGCCGTATCGGCGAGAGTTTTCGCATCGTTATCCAGTCGATTTAAATCACCAACGGCTCTATGCACCAGTGGAGGATAGGAACGACCACTATCACGTACTTACGGTACGACAAGATACGGAAACGAATTTGGGTTGTGCTTAGGGGTGTGGGCGAGAAATACTGGTGAATGTGGATTTGGTTGTTTGCGATCACCAGGCCAATTCGCACGCAAATTCTCTGGACTGAGGTCGGCGTACCCTTCGGGCGCAAGACACGGAGAGTCTATTCATCAGATGTATGGTACCATCTCGACAGTTTAAGGTGTACACTGCTCTACCACAAACCTGTTTTCTCTAAATCATCCTGACATCGCCGCTGTGATCAAGCGTTTATGTGCGACACTGTACGTTCTGTCTCTTAAAGGTTGCCAACATTGAATTCGTATTCTGGTCCTTGTTCACTGGAGATACATCGGCGTTACCGAGGTCAGCGGGACTCTTCAAGATACGGTTAACCGCTTACATACGCAACTCAACTACGCACTGGTGCCATTGCATTGGCGACATGGAGAAGGCAAGGTACAAGGGTCTATCGCCATCTTTTCAGTCCAGTCTGTATCCCAGACATTGGTCTTAAGCCTTGATGTCTAGGCCAACCGAAAACTAAGGTAACATACGTGTAGGTAAGGGTTTGTCGGAACTTTTGAAATGCGAATATCATCACACAGCCTATTTTCGTGGACGAGCTAGCATTGCCACGTCAGCCATTGAGGTCAAAGGCTGGTCGCAATAGTACTCATGTTATGTAGTCAATGGGTCACGATACGATTAAGTCAAGGTTCGCGCGGTCTCGAAGTGACGGAATTCTCCTCGTACCTACAGCAGATCTTCCGATTGAAAAACAGCCGATCGCGTTGTCAGTGGGGATTTTCCCATCATAATTTCCAGTACGTAATCGGTACATTGAGTTGATGGATGTCAATGTCGTGGTCAACACAGCTTCGCCTTGGTCACTTTGGGCACCTTGAGCACACACTAGGTGTGCTGAACCATCACCCTCCTTCCCTCTGCACTTCATTGGAAGGTTTAAAGTTCACAATTCACACCTGAACGGTGACATGATCCCACCCCAGAATAGTCTCCTCTGTCTCGGGCCTCAAAGTAGAGGCAAGTTTCTGGATGTTACGAGAGGCTGATGATGCAAGGGGTTAGAGGATTGGCCTCGTCCACAGGCATAAGCCGTGCTCATTCACGAAACCAAATAGACTGCAGTGAAGATGTCAATTATAGCTCTGGGAGCTTTTCTTAACGAATTAAAACACTTTTAAGAACAGGCCGTAGTGTCACAACATGCAATGGTAGAGCCTGCGCTGCCGCAAAGAACCTTGTCGGGCTTGCACTTTCCGCCGTTGTATCCTTCTGTACCGGGGGCTTATGATGTACAGGCGGCTTGAATGCTGGTGACAGCGGACAGAAGCGCGATTACAGCGGTGAGAATGTGACTCCGAAATATCATGTTGGCCGAAAATAACTGCAATATGTTCAATGTTGAAAAGACAGCAACCCTGAGTCAACAGTCGGAGTGGTGATTTACTTCTATCTATGTTCGATTCAACACCGCGCTATTATCATGGAGTTGAAGACAATGAGAGTCGTGACGGCCTTGCCGTATCGCCCGAGGCCGATGCTACTTTGAAACTAACATGGAAACACTCTTTGCTAGTCTTGGCGTTGCTATCCACTGCATTTAGGCTTGAGCTAATATTACATCATATTCCATGAAAAGCCTAGTCTTCTCGCCTGGCAATACTTGCAAGGATCATGAATCCTTCACTAAAGACGCTCTTTCAGATCTAATTGGGCTTATTCACCGGCAATTGGTCCTGAACATCGGACCAACAATGTCCCCGAAAACGCCATCACGTATCATAACACTCCTTTCATAACCCCTTTCCTTAAGTTGAAATGAGTAGCTACTCATGGGCAAGCTTTCCCTTTGACATCGCCAAAGTGTGATTTTCGTCGATGGCCCTCGTTACCCGCTCATCCATCCAAATCTATCAACAAGAGCATGTCTTTTCCTAGGCTTGTTACTCCTAGTCTTGGAGCTCCTTCTGACTGATTGAGTAAGGTTATCCACAAACTATCTCCCTCAAGTTCCGAAAGCCCGAAGCCGCCGAATTGACGTCTGATGGAAGAGGGACGATGTCCTGGAAACTTCTGCGTAGTCGTAGGACCGGCTCAAAGTATCGTGTACCAGCGCAGGTGTTCCCGCAAAGATTCTGGAGTTGCATGCTCTGTCTCTTGTATCGGGTAGCGAGCAGGTAGGTAAGTAAAGTCGTACGCGGTACGAGCCTGCCAGATACAATTTTCAGCAGCACGGCAAATTCGCCGAAGCCGCCTGTCTCGAAGATGACAATAGTCCCCGGTGCGTTTAACTAGCAAGATTAATGTCTGATCCAATATAGCTTCACGCCTCTTGCTTGAGCATCTGGGCCGCAACGGAACTGCCGCAAGAGTCAAAAAGAACCAAAACGCCAAACTCCCCTGATACAGGACAATAGGATGTCCGCGAGCACCTGGACCCTCAATCGCTCGACGAACACTTCCACTACCACCACCATTGTTGTTATTCGCAGCATCGTACGAGCCACGCCCGGAACCGGCCCATCTGGCGCATGGAACTGCCATACACACTCAGCGTAGGCACTGTTCTGATAGTGTAGGAGGCGGGTGTAGTTTCGGCGAGTGTTGCTACGAGCAGACTTTTGCGGGCGGTCTCGTACGACGCGTTCTCGAGACTGAACAAACACAGCTCTGAAGTATCCCTCTCTGCGGATGATACGAGCCAAGAAAAGTGAGACCTCCTCGACAGGGGAGAGACACGCTATCCTCTATGTGCGCAGCCACACCAGGGCTGATACGACAACTTTGTTTTAGGGCTAAAATGTCGACATTCGACAGCCTGAACCATCTTGTCTTGAAGCTATCATGTGGAATCTGGGCCACACATGACCGTCTCATCCATTCTTAGCCCGACAGCAATGCATGACTCTATCGGGACAGATGGCCAAGGGTAAGAATGGCTTTGGGGTCCATAAACAAGACGGTAGGGTGATGAATATCGCGGGAGCCTTCCTGAAGTTACTAGGTTTGAGGGCGCGACGAGTGAGAAGGATATTAACAATAGAAAAGAAACCCTTGAAGTCTGTGAGTTCGTGATCGACTTTATCAATAGAAGTGATTGAACTGTTCGCAATATCGACGAATATCTCGAACTTCTCCTGATACTCAACATCGAAGTACCAACGGAAATCAAAGCCCCGGAGGGGTAATGCTTGCGTACACAGCAGAGAGGCCCGGGGTCAACCGCACAGGTCGATTAGTTTCTATTACATCTTCTCCGGTACTTCGACGAGCCCCCTTTCTTTGCCTTGGAGACAGCCTATCTTTTTCTGTAGCTTCTCTGAATCGCAAGCCAGGTGCTGCAAGTATTCATGGAAAGGTCCAATAACTCAACATGTGAGGAAAATAGCGGAGGAAGAGCACGTCTTCTTAGGGAGAACCACAAAAACGTCTCGATATCCATGAGGCTGCAATCCGCCTCAAGCTGGTTAGTTCTCTACCACTACACGACCAGTACTTGCTGGGGATTCCGGAGCTCAGACATACTGGCCGATTTTTTGAGCGTGGGCCCGTCGCTTCTGGCAAGTTCGGCAGCTTTCTGTGATCATTTTGAGAAAACACTTGATATCGGGGTCAGTAAAGCGCTCAAATCGTTGCGTAACCTCCAGTCATTGAAGGTGATCGACTTATCTGCAATCGTGAGCTGGGAAGTAGAGCTCAACAGGGAGCACGGCCGCCAGAGTTTGTGGGCTGATTCACTTGATGAAAGAACCGAAGAACCTTCATCTGTCGAATTTCGTATCTAGCCAGCGAACAGTAGGTGGTCAAGTTGCCCCACCGCCCGCACCCGGGCGTCGCCGTGGGCCCGGTTTTGGAAAGTAAGAGAGAGGGTAAGTAAGATGGAAAAGACTATAGCTTGACGGAAGACTACTCCGGCTTTTGATATAAGATGGTCTACTCCGTGGCTCTCCTCTATTCTTTAGTTGGGTTGAACACTATTGGCGGGGAGGCTAGACAACTGCTCAATTGCTTCGTGAGAGTTGGCCGCGGTGACCTCAGTCTCGGGAGCGATCAGGTCGCTGTCTAGGTGGCCATCTGCGGTTGGTGCTTGACCTATAAAGTCCTCGTACGACTTGTATGATTGCAGCGCTGCGACAAGGCCTGCGGAATTGGGATCATGGTGTCCCCAAGCTCGGGTATGATCAAGACTCTTTGTTGGGCATGCGTTGGCTCCTGCCTCCCATGACCATGTCCGATTCTCTGCATCTGGTCTACAAAGCCCCGAGATTCAATCTACGGTGATTGCAGTGAACTTATTATGGATATTCTCAACAAGGAAGCATAGTTTTTGAGAGAACATCCAACGTACTTACGAAATCCGGTTCTCGACATAACTGACTCCTCGAACCCTGTTGGTTACTCGAGAGGCGGCCAAGTTCTCTCAAAAACATTGAGTTATTCCCTTGAGCGTCTCATACACGCCAGAGGGAGAGTTCGAACAGCTATCCCGGGGGAAGAAGATTTTACCGGCGGTGTAGTTCGGTTTCGGGGATTGATGAACGCCCCTATTCCAAAAGTTCTAGTCGTGTCACGATGGTATGGAATGAAACATCTTGAATGCAATGCATACAAGCGTGTAGAACTTAGGTCACATTGGAGGAAATGAAATCGGAAGAAATATTGAAAGCAATGGAAAAGGGGCGATTGTCACATTGAAGAGAAGAGAAGTGTCAATGCAGAAAGCAACTGACAAAACAAAGTCCAAAACAAATCAAGAGCCATGAATGCTCAGCAGCTATCAACGAACCAAGGATACTAGAGAAACAAAATCAGGACCATGTGCAGATGAAGCAAAAGTCTCGATATCGTGTCCCTGCCAGCATCCAAGAACAGAAGCAAGCCACCGTGTCTCTGTGCCCCACATACGCCACATCTTCGCAATCTTCAGAAGTCGTCCCCAAATACAGCAAAAGCCAAAGATCTTAGCTACTGCAAAATTTGACTCCCGGTGGCACAAATCCCGCCAATGCCAACCAGCAATCAAGCAATCTGGAACGTCTTCGCATTCCATCCAAAAGCCTTCGTCAACCGATGAGCCATCTTACGCGACCGGTACCCCTCGACCCTCGACGACGCGCTGCCGTGCGTGATGTGGAACTGAATCGACTGCTTCCATCTCGAAGTGCCGTCTTCCCGCGGCAAGGGTACGAAGGCGATTGCGGAGCCCTTTTTCTTGTCGGCGGTGAAGCCTACTTCAACCATGGCGGCTATGAATTCGGGCCAGGTGAGGGATCCCTGGTGGACGGACTTGTCGAACATTGTTGCCATGACGGTTGCTGTCCGGGCGCTGACGTAGATGACTTCTTGGGGAGGAGTCGAGGGTCCGTCTTCGGTGTCAGGTTTGTTTAGGAGGCTGGCGTCTTGGTTGCGGGGGCCCTCCATGATCTCCTGTTCGTCCTCGTCAAAATGCTGGTTCTCATTCTGCTCGCCATCATGTCCATCATGCTCCTCATGCTCGTCATCATCTTCGCGAAGAGATTGGCTGAAGCTAGCTTCGGTTGGCGTAGTTGCAGCATCAGAAACGCTACCTGAGGCCTCGGGAAAGTTGGCCCAGGGGTCAGAAGCCTGCGGCTCAGCGTCAGCAAGTACAGACTCAGAGTCGCCCGGGTCCTGCGAAGCGTCGAAGGAGACACCGTCGCCGGGAAGATCGAGCTCAGGCTCATTCAAGGAGAGCGATCCGGTCACGGAAGTCGCGAGCTCATCCCACGAAGAATCCCCATCAGGCTTTGACAGCCACGGGGTATTCAGATCGTTGACCCAGGCATCGTGACCCTCCTCAAGCTCCGGCAGGACATTAGACTCCTCTACGACTTTCTCCGGCTTCTTCTTTTTCGGCTTTCTCTTCTTCTTCTTGGCAGGCTCAGCCGACTTCTCCGACTCACATTGACACGACTTCGGGAAGCAGACGTCAAAGTTGACTCTGCTGTTCTCGTAGTGTCCGAGATCCGGAAAGTTGTCGACACAGCTCTGCACCAGGTTCCAATAGCGGTTTGCAAGAGAGGTGCCCAGCTTCTCCTCAATCGCATTGGCGACCTTGTCCTTTGCCGCGGAAGTGACGAGAGGCTCAGCTAGCCGGTCAATGTCGGGCGCGATCCTGCGGAGGTCCAGGTTCCTCTTGACGGTGGCGAGCTCGACCTCCAGCTCCTTGACGCGTGAAATGTACAGCTGCCCTTTCGTATCGCTCACGGGCGGGAGGCACAGTTGTTTGTCCAGATCAGAGATGAAGCTCACGAGCAGATTGAGGTTAGAGAAGTTGATGCTCGTGTGGAACTCTGAGAACTCAACGCCCTCTGGGACCATGGTTGCAACTCCTGGGACTTTGTTCTTGTAGTATGGGGCCAGCTTCCTGAGCCAGAAGCTGGCGTGTCTGTGAGTCAATCCTGGCTTGCAAAGCTGCATACCGTAGTATATCTTGCGATTCTTGCTGTCAATTACTCGATCCTTGACGACTACAACTTCGCTGCCCAAGTGATCGTAAGTGTTTGGGACACGCTTGAAGTACTTTTCTGCTTTGCCGCACTGGAGCCATCGTTTGACGCACTCCAGCAACTTCAGGAACTTGAGGTGAAGGACGTTTGATAGCTCCTGCAGCAGGAAGTCGCGTCGTTTGGCCGTCTTTCGCGAGTTGTCCATTATGTGGATTGAACACAGAAGGACGCGAATGTAGTAAGAGGTGTTGGAATCCTTCTCAGCAGCGTAGTAGGGATCGAAGATGCAGGCCCCGACGTATCTGTCAAGGTCTCCCACGCTGAGTATGTGTCCGCTGGCGTCTGGGACTCTCTCTGGGAGGCTGAGCCACTAGTTCGTAGCCTCCATCAGGAGAATATCAGGCTTTGTCAGAAGTTTCTGCGACCAGAGAATTGTCTCATCCTCCTCAGCTTTGATGAAGTTGATGAAGGGCCGGAGGCCGGAGTCACTAGTGAGTGTGAGCTGAGGAAGAACCTCGTTCCCATGAACCTCTTCCTTGTCGTGTTCGTGACATGTGCAGTTTGGGTGTTTGCGATCGGTGGCCAGGACTGTGAGGATGGTGACGAGCGCTCGATGAAGAATCTCTGCCCAGAACATCTGTCTCGCGACAATCAGCTCACCAACAGGTCCGGGTACCCACAGATGGCGATCCGTTCTGACGCCGGCTATGGCTTCCCAGTAGGCAACGATGTCGGCAGTGCGAGGGTACTCTTCACAGTCCTCAAATACCATGACGTCGCCGTCAAAGTGTTCAAGACACGGGATGAGATGTTCAGCGAATCTTGCGCAGGTGAAGACGCAGTCGCCTTGTGTGCCATTTGGGCCAATGGTGAATTGGTGGGTGAGAGATTGTGTGGCGCGATATTCAAGAACGTCGAGGAAGACATTGTTGTCTGAATTGGTGATGTCTTCATGATTCCACTCAGGTCCGAGAAAATGAGAAAACCCGGCGCCAGGGGATTGGACGGTTCTCAGAACGGGGCACATGGAGCTGTTCCTCAACACGACCTCTCGTCCCGGTCGGTCAAGTCCCTTCCAGTAGGCGACCACGGTCTCACCATGAGCCTCGTACAGTCGGGCTAGCTCACGATGAGTCTGCGTCAGAAGGCTGTTGGGGAACTTCTTGGTCGGGAGGACTGAGCAAATGTGATTTTTGTCCGGTTCCTTAAGTTGATCCATGATTGCTGCCATTTGATCCATGGGACCGAGTAACGAGAAGGCCATGTCGCGATGAGTTCGAGTAACGAGTGTGAGAGGGACGCGGCGCGGTTCATGGTATTTCACTCGCGACTCAAGTGGGAGACCAAAAAAAGGATGTAGCGGTCAAAAAAATTCGTAGTGCGGCGAGTGAAAGAAGGAAGGAAGCATTTGCAAACGGAAAGCGGGGCATCTGATTGGATATTCGAGTTGGAGGCGCGGGAGCAGACATGTTGACCTGAATATTCATCCGATGCCCTCTGGCTCGGATAAACTTTCCACCTACAGGAATCAAGAAAGGTGACGTCCAAGTCAAAACGCCAATGATGTATGCATGAGAATTTCTTATTTGGACGTCTCTATCCGCGCGGGTAGAGATGACTGGGGGATAGAAGCAGCTATGGATGAGAGACGATCTCAGGGGTAGTTTGTAGGTGCCCCTATCTGGGTTCCCAAAAGCTTGATGACCTTGAATGTTTATGACCTGGAAGCTTGAGAGTATGAGAATGTGAGGTTAAGAGCACATGGGAGAAATGTTGTGGCTCAATATATACTTGGCTGTTCTTGTCGAGAGACTGATGACCAGAGTTGTCTAAGAACAGAAGCTACTGTAACAGCAGAATAAGGTGTTTGCAGCAATGGAATATAAGCTACTGGCATGGCAGCGAAATGCCTTGTGAGGTCTGCGATATTCTCACCCAAACAAGTTGCATTGGGAGCTTTGAGCTGGGAGTCTGGGATGACTGCGTACGTGGCATGTTTTAACAACAACTCATCTATAGCAGACTTGCATGATTGTCATTCGGTTTGTCTAGGAGATAGCCAGCCCTCCACTCACTATATCTCGATCAACCAATAAACCAAGTTTCTGGTTCTTGCTTTCCCAGTAACCAACTAAAGGCCAAATTGGGGTGAGTTTCGAGTGAAATGATGCAATGACAACGCCAACAGCATCAGCTTCCAAGAAACAAAAACACAATGAACAATGAAACCATATTTGCCATGAAACCAATCTTTGACATACCATATTGTACGTTGCTCCAGTCATTACATCAATGCCATCACCCAAACATGACAGCCCCTTTGTCCTCCATCCCAGAAAACCCCCCCATCCATAAGAATATTAACACAAAAGAAGTTACGAGCAAAAAGGGCCTCTCTCTAAAGCCGCTCTATCCACCCAAACAACACACAATCTATCGTTCCCAGCCTCCCGAACACATCTACCTCCCAAACAAACTGAACCTCAACTTCCCCTTTTTTGGGCCCGAGCTGTGCCCGCTCATCGGCCGATCATCATAGCTCATAATACTCGACGCCGGTCTCGGCACCGTCCTGGGCGGACTATTCTGATACATCTGCTGCTGACTCTGCTGCTGCTGCATCATCTGCTGCTGCTGCTGCACCTGCTGAGGCGGCGCATAATCACCGCGCAGCGCACGCTCGACATCGAGGTGCTGCCTCTCGTACTCATCGTGCTTAGTCTTTGCATCGACGAACCTCTGCTCGGCTAGACGGCGGCGCTCCTGCAGGAGGCGAAGCTCCTCGTCGTACTGCGCCATCTGGCCCTGAGCTTCGTCCATGAGGCGGTGGTACTCGAGCATCTTGCGCTGGAGGGGCTCGAGGACGGATTTGGAGATGCTGGGGCTGTTGACGCGGCTGATGTCGCTGAGGGTGCTCTCGTTCACGGCTGGCGGGGAAGGAGGGCGAAGACCGCCTGCCGGGTTGGGGATGTGCTGCTCTCGCTGTTGCTGCTGTAGCTGCTGGGACGGGAGTCTATCTCTGGGAGAGTGCTGGCTTTCGGGCGGGCCGCGCGGGGACGCGCCGCCGCTCATTTGGGGCGGGTCCGGGGCTCCCGGGGCGCGGCTGCCGGTGGAGGATTGCCGGCGGGCGTGGCGCTCTGTGCGGCGGCGGGAGTAGCCGCCTGCTCCTGCGGCGTCCTTGGACGGGCTCCATTCGTCGGGGTTCTCGCCGATGTAGGGCGGCAGCTGGGAGTTGACTGGCGGGGGCTGGGAGCGGCGGTTCTGGGATGCGTTTGCGGCGGCGGGGGGTGCGCGAGGGCCTGCGGCGCGGGGTTGGCCTCCGTTGCGGCCGTTTGTTGGGATTACGCGCTGCTGCATTGCGGTCAGATGGTTTTTTCGGTGACGATGCGGGTTGTGTATGTGCGTGTGTGTTTGTGCGTTGTGTTTTGTGATTTTGTGTGTAGGGTGTTGGGTGTTGGGGGGAGGGCGGTCTCAAAAGCCGCCCTTTAGTGAGATGAGTTGGAGATTGTGAGTTTGGGGAGTGAGTGAGTGAGATGAAGTGAAGTGAGGTGAGTTGGGTGAAGTGAGTTCTTGAGTGCTGGGGTGAAAGAGAGATAAGGGGGTGGGTGGTTGAGGTGTATTGGAATTGAGCGTGGCTGGTGCGTGTTTCGCCGAGCCATTGCTTTTTTTCTTCTTTTACTACCCTCACTCTCCGATCGATCCCTCATCTCAAAAATTCCCCTGATTGAACTTTACGTCTGTAAACTCACCTGTTGATGGGGCGCCTGCGCGAGCACGGCATCATGCAGCGCAGCGTCAGAGCTAGCCCGCGGATCCTCACCGCCGCTGGGCCCGGTAGTGAAGCGAGAATCGTCGTCGAGGGAAGGGGAACGCGGTCTTCGATACCGGCCGTTCCTGCCGCCCTCGCCGCGGGATTGACGCTGTTGAGAAGAGGACGGGTCGCTGTGGTGGCCGCTGTTGTTGTCGTACTGCTGGCCGTACTCGACAAAGTCGCCGGGGAAGTGGATGGGCGGCGAGCCCTGGGTATGTTGCTGCTGCTGGAGTCCCATGGCCATGATGGCAAACGAGACGGGATCGATGTCTCTTGCGACGGCGGCGGGGTGGTGGTGGTGTTGGGGCAGAATGGTTGTGAATTTGGTGGTGGTGATGTTGGTGAGGTGCGGATAGAGTTGACGTTTGTTTCTAGTGTTTTGACAGGTTTGACGTGAAGTGAGATTGATCCAAAAAAGACAACTCAAGATGGACTAGGTAAGATAGGCCGGGAAAGACCGTTGAGAACCGTTGTATTGAGGGGCTTGTCTCGTCTCTCTCTGTATGTCTGTGTCTGGTGCCTGTGTCTCAACTCAGACGATGCCAACACACAGAAGAAAAAGAAGCGTGGTTGCAAGATCTCGCCAGGCGCGGAAGCTAACGAGAGAAGGGAAAAGGATGATACTATCCGAACTCAAAAGCAAAAAGAGGAACAGACAATGTACCCGAGCGAGAGAAAGAATTTGGGCTCTTGGACATTTCAGGGTTTGACAACTTGACTTTCGTAAAGATTCAAAGTGGCTGGGAAACGAACACAGAGAGTACTCCGTACTTTCGTATGCACTAACAAATTCCCAACGTCCACTTAAATCGCACCACATTTAATTACGTGCAGCGCTGCTGTGGTGTCGTCCAGCTCGGCGGGGCAGCGCCCATCTTCTCGCGCCTTCAGGTCCCCCCGTGGGCCCCGTCGGGTGTCGACAATTCCAGTGGCTGGGGGGTTCCACTCAACCTTCAACTTTGCGGATACTCGCACTCTCACCTGGCTGCGCCCAAACGTCGCCCAACCTCCACGATTGTCAACTTTGTCTGCCCACATCACCAATATCTGCGGCACTCATACATCCTCGGATCCCGGGAAGCTCCAATCAGGCGGAATGAGTGGGATGTATCCTCACCTCCAAGTTTCGCGAATCGCTGGGACTGGGTTCAACTTCCGGGGTGCCATGCCGAGTGGACGATGCTGCCCTGTTCCTTTTTTAGACGGCTGCACTCTTCAATCGACGAATCACCTGGGATGAAGAACACGGTGTCGTCAGTCTTGAGAGTGACCGCTTACCTTTTTTTACTCTTTCAGAGCCAACCTTGAATGCTCCATGACATGCTTTTGTCGCTTCTGAGTTCTCCTGGGGCTGCGCACACTTGTCCCGGGGAAATTACCCCAGCCATTCCATTAAACCACGGCTCTCTGGCAGCAAACGTCCTGCAAGTCACAGGTGAACATGGGGTCGGTGATAAGTGAGAACTTGACAGGGTACGAAGTGCTCCGTACGGATCTTTCCTCCACATCACTGCACCCAAGCTACGGAATAGAGAGGGATACTCGGTAGACGAGGGCCGTCTCTTCTTCCGCCGCCTGTTCACGAAGCTCCGTTACCGGTGCCGGGATCCCCACCCTCTCCGTACCACATCCATAATTGACCGGCCGATTAAGTGGGTACGGTATACCCCGGTTTCATCGCACTGATATGGAGTCCAGCTCACCGACGTCAATTCCCAAGGGTTCTGCGCTTTCTTCCCTAACAGTTTTCCAAATGAGATGATTGTCCAACAGGCTATCTACCAGTCATGCCTTTCGCTTGTAGCCCTTGTCTCCATCATGCTCGTAGGTCTGCCCCTCAAACTCGAACGTCAGAGTCCGATCCTCTTCCAGTGCCTTCAAAAACTCGACCAACTCCTTGTTGCCACTGATCCCAGCACATACGACTGCAGTCCGATATTTTCCTGCCTGTCGGAATTCGGCCCTTGCCCCTAAAGCCAATAGACACTTTACCATGTCCAAGCGGCCGGCAAGGCACCCAATCTCAAGCGGTGTGTCGAGACCTCTCCCCCATTGATTAAGGCTTGCGCCCTCCATTGCCAAGTACTTCACAGTTTCGATATGACCCTCTGCCGCCGCCCACAGCAGAGGCGTCCGCATGTGAAGATCGTGCTTCTTTCCAAGTTCGGCCTTGCGGTCCGTGGCACTATCAAGATATGCCTTGACGCGCGAAGTCATGCCCAACCGGGCGGCGTCAAGGATGTCTCGACAGTAGCGGTCTCCTGCAGTTTTTATAATGTCAGACAAGAGTGCCTCCCTTTCATCTTCAGCAAGACCCTGCCAATTCTTGCCAGGAGAGAGATCCTTAGTATCCAGTCCGTCGATAGGCAGTCCCAGTTGTAGACAAAAGCGAACGCATTCACGGTCGCCACCGTACCCAGCAGCCCAAATAACACTGCCGTATTGTCCATTGACAACATTGGGATTCGCCCCCCTACTTAACAAGAGCTGAAGGGCCTTCAGATTCCCTGACGCCGCTGCAGCATGAAGGGGTGTCCCAACTTTGCCTTTACCCAAGTTGATGTTGGCACCGTACATTAGCAGTAACTCGATGCATGCCAGGTTTCCTCCATATGCTGCAAATTGAAGCGGTGTGGCCAGATCAGCAATTTCGTCATAATTATGATCAGTCCCAATGTCGGGTGATATACCGTGCGGTTTCTTCCGTAAAATCACTTCCAACACATCTGGGTTACCCTCTATAGCTGCGCATTGTAAGAGATTGCCGGATCTTCTGCTGACATGTAAAAGGCTTGCGCCGCGGTCCATTAGCCACTCCATCGTTACTGGGTCCTTGGACTTGTGCGCGGCAAACATAGCTGGGGTATCGCCAATCCAGTCGCAGATGTTGATATTTCCACCTTGCTTGAGAATAAGATCCATCGACTCTAGGGCCCGCTGGGGTACCCCGCAGTGAAGGGGAGCGTGGTTTCCTCTACTGTAACCGTTAGGATCATGGCCAGCATCAAGAAGACGCTGGACAACGCGCCACAGGTTCCATTGCGTTGCATGATGGAGCGGGCGATCAATAAAGTGGCCGTCTAGCAGTCGTTCTTTGTGGGCTGGTCGACCGCCGTCGATGAGTCTGCTGCCCTCTCGGATGTGGATATCCCATGCAAAACCCTCCACTGGTGTTGCAGGCCCATGGCAGCCTACCACACGATGCCAGTTGACATAAGAGTCGCCATCGCGATGGAGCAGGGAGAAAATCAAGTCGTCAAGACTGCCACGGTCAGACTCCAGGTTGGCATCCCTCGCGTGATGGACCCAGTTCAGAGCAGAGTATAACAGAAAGGGAACCTCTTCCAAGGTGTGTGGCCCGAAGCGGCTGACGTCGTTCTGGTCCAACAGACACGCAACACTTTTAGCGGCCATGAAAAGGTGTCCCTGTCCAGATGTTGTGAAGAATGCAGATGCCGGTCCATTGCGCAAATGTTCAGAGATAAGATAGTCCTTAACTGAGGCATGCGCAAGACGCATCTCTTGTTTTTTCCTCTCGCCACCACCGCTGGTAGAGATTGCCACCATACTCGAGCAGGAAGACAGCAGCTGGTTCAAGTAGACCTTATTCCCACTCTTCTTCGCTCGAGGATAGTCTTGCAGAGATATGCTTATAACATCCATGACTTCGCCAACCTGCAAAGGCCTTCGAGCAAAGGCCAATGCTACCAGGACATCTCGAACTCGCGCCGCCGATTTGGCGTCCATGTTGACCAGTATTCTTTCATATGTCGACGGTAGGTCCGACGGTAAAGAGGCGAGGGTCTCGTCGACTTGGTTAGAATCAATGCATTGCTCCAAAGCGTCCAGTTGGCAATGCACCCAACGAAACCTTGACATCATTTCAGGTTAGCTGCGTTGTAACGTCTCAAAGGGAGCAAAAAGACCAAAACTCACATTCCACCGGCCATTTCAATCAGCTGGCTTTCAACTTTGGCCCTATCTTCTGCCATCCATTCTTGCATCTCATCCGAGTGGTGAATTCTCTGTCGAATGTAGGCTGCAATATCATGATCAACTTGAACGCCACGCAGTGGCAACTCTTTTGCTGAAGACGACAAGGCCTTTTCGATTTCCCGTTCTGGGCGACTCAGGAGGACTAGGTGAAGGTTGCGTAGGGACTGGAGTTCTTCGACTACTTTCAGCAACCTTTTACGTTCCGAACACTCATCCAGCGCATCGACCACAACGAATACTCGGTGAAAGCACCTCAGGGCGGCAACTGTTGCTTCGAGAAGCTCTTCAAGTCCGGGCTGCTGACTCTGGGCTTCCGAAAACTGATTGCGGAGGCCGAGAAGGATATCGAAGGCCGCAGGTTTCTTTGCTGCAAGTTGAGCGATGCATGTTCGTAGAAATGACTGAGCTTCTTGCTGCGACTCATTGGAGAAATCGAAGTACGAGTAGACAACTGCTGATGTAGATGTTTGGGCTTCGCTTAGCAAAGAGGTCACTATGGTTGAGCTCATGATGGTCTTTCCGGCTCCCGGCATGCCGGATAACCACAAAGTACCCGGGTTTCCCTTCCAGTGTTCAAATTCGGACGCCTTCAGTAGCCATTCGCCCGTTCCTGGCTGTCGCTTTTGCAGAGCATTTCTTAGGTTCTTCCATACGTCGGGTGGTTTCAGCCACGCCAAAATGGCCTTATGCGACTCAGACTCAACATATTGTCTCATGTCGGATTCATACCTAGTCAACATGCGACGGATATCCATTACGGTAGCCCTAATCTAGTCAGTCTTTTAACCAGTATATGTTGCATCCTTATGTCTCACATGGACTGCGTTTGAACCGCAAGGCCTAGTTGTGCTCTAGTTGATGCAATGTTGGAGAGAATTCGGTCAATTTTTCTCTTCCTAATTGGCCATGATGCTGATGCGACCTTTCCTAGGAGCTTCGAGATTTCGTCAATATCCTCTTGGCAACACGACACGAGGTTGTCTTTCCCTTCCAGCATTCCTCGCAGAGCTTGAGCGTGTCCGCATTTCGGTTCGTTGGGATCGCTGACTAAGACTAAATCCAGTAGCTGATGGAGGACATTAACAAGATCGTGCATCTCCCTAACTAATCGTTTATGGAAGTCCTCGGCATCTCTGAAATCTGCGTAGATCTTGTATACTTGGATGGTGGTCTTAAGCGCCACATCGATCAGCTGCAAGATGGCAGCGGTTCCGCCTACTGCTTCCATAATGACTCCTTCGACTCGTGAGTATTGTCGGTTGGTTTCGCATCAAAAGCCTAGAGAAGCGAAGAGAAATGGTTTGTTTATAAAGATTCAGCCTGAGCACAGCCCATTTTGGCTGCCTCACAGCACACATCCATTCTGTCGAAGGCTACGCATCCGAATGGTAAAGAGGCAGCAGCAAAGGGGATGACGCCTGGCGTGTCAAAGTAGCCTGTAGGGTCGCAACGATCTGGCGACAAGGGCCTCCCACTGCGCCGCTCCGCAGAGGGCATTTCAGCCAATTCCATGCTGGTGAATTGAGGATTGTGCGGCAGTCATGCGGCTTATGGCACGTAATTGCAGATTGGCAGGTCTGCGCCTCCCGCCCCCACGTCGTCTAGCCCAGCAGAACGAGAGAACGGGCGTTGACCAAGGTAATCTCAGCGGCCTGAGCTTCTTCCTTTGCTGAATCAGGAGGATAAAGAGGCTGGCCTTAATGTTGAAGCTGCATCATTGAACGAGGTGGTTCGAAGGACGGTGGTGTGCCGAACGGGTGGATTTGGCCGATAGTCCCCACCATTCTTGCTGTTTGGGAAATCTGTAGCTTAGTTTGGTGTAGAAACAGGAAGAGTCAACGCAGCGGAACGTAGACTTGATCCTAGAAAAGATCGAGACCAAGCTATTGTCCTTGAAATCAGAGAGAATGCTGCCCGCTACTGTAGGTAAGGTAGTACGACGTTGCTCGCCTAGCGGCGCCGAAGGCCGCGTTTGTCGCCTCGAAAGATGGCTGTGCATGAAGGATAGGACGTCTTCGGGTTTGAAACATCAAATGGAGGGTTCACAGAAGATGGGCATATTCGAAAGGATTCAACAACGAAGCTTGGAGAAAGAGAAGATGACCTATTTCAAGATGACCCATGTTGCCTCACATCTGACCCGACAGGAAGGATGGGTGGATAAATCACGTGCGCTAACCTTCTTCTGGAGTGCGTAAGTACGTAGTGACAGGGAACCTATGGAAACCAACGGCCGAAGCCCCACCCTGATCCCACTGTCATCGCGTCGCGTAAGGCACCTTCCTTGAAGTTCCCGGTCGTAGCTTCCGCGCCAAACTTAATAGCTTGATCCTCTTACGTCAGCAGCACCGCCCGGATGGGAGCAGGAACGACAGTGGAGAGCACCCGCACCGCACCTGCACTCAACAGAGCAGAAACCAAAGGCCAAAGCTCCTCCCGCGACCGAAGCTGCCCAGCACCGCACGCCTCGACTTCTTCTCATTTCACCTCAGAAAACGTCGCCGAGTCAATCACTCTGCCTTTAACACCGCGCAATTGGCCGCAACCTGTCCCCGTTCATCGTGCGCCCTTTTTTTGCGAGCCAATTGGTTTTTGAATACAGGAATCGTCATCGATATTGAACGATTTCGACTGGCGCAAGCCAAACGATCCACGCCATCCGAGCGCCCAAACGCCTCGCCCATCACCAGATATCATCTAGATTAGATTCCTCCATCATGGCTCGATTGGCTGAATCTCCTGCGCCGCCTAACGGCACTCAGTCGGTCAAGAAACCTCAGAGCACAAAGAACGGCGCATTTAACACCTTCCTCTCATCACCGGGCAAGCCCTCCGGCTCTCAGTCGCCGCACCCGAACAAGCGCATCAAGAGCCTCGCGCCCACTGGAACTCCCCGTTCGGATGCATCGCGATCCCGTTCGCCGCCTTCGCAAAACCCCTCTCCGCGCCTCCCCGTAAGCCCTTCGCCGCGCAAGGCTTTGAGCGATACCGCCGACGACGTGGATACTGCCGACCGTAGCACGCCTGCCGATACCGTTACTGCCGCTAC
This sequence comes from Colletotrichum paranaense, assembly GCF_030867605.1. NCBI lineage: Eukaryota > Fungi > Ascomycota > Sordariomycetes > Glomerellales > Glomerellaceae > Colletotrichum > Colletotrichum paranaense. The sequence goes on along the minus strand of NW_026848960.1, from coordinate 4,429,661 downwards.
TCCCGCCGAGAACGATACCTCAGAGCCGACCTCGTCCACTGCCCCAGTCACTGCCATGGAGGCTACCCCTGACGCTGAAGCCTCCGGGTCTACACCGGAACCCAGTGCACCCCGGACTGGCGTTGTGTCCTCTGTTCGCAAGACATTTTCCAACGTGGTCAACAATATAACTGGACAGCGCACTGGTACTGCAACTGTCACAACAACCTTTGAACAGACCATCGTGAGCCGCAAGCGCAGTAGAGAGCCGAATGTAGAGGAAAGTCCTGCTCCTGCTGATAAGGAGGCCGATCAAGAGATTGAGGCTGCGAATGGCACTGAAGGCAACACCACTATCCAGCTCGGAAACCAGTTTGAAGCCGAAGTAGAGGCTGAGGAGATTCGCGCAAAGAGCCCAGTCAAGGAGGCAGTACAAGGTATGCTACATGTCCTTTTTAACAGGGATCAAGGCTAACTGGCTGTAGTGGCTTCTCCTGCAGCAGAGGATGCCGAGATCAACGTTGCCACGTCCATTGATAACGCCGACACTGTTGAGGCTGCTCCTACGGAGAACTCGGCTACGAATGCGGCGGGCGACGAGGACGTAGAGATGGACGATCCAAAGAACGGCATGTTCGTGTTTGACAAGATCCTTGGCCATCGCCGCGATCCTAACGACAAAACCCTTTTTCAAATGCACATCAACTGGAAGCACGACGATCCCACGTGGGAGACTGAACAGACTATTCACGAGGATGCCGAGGAAGCACTGTTTGCGTACTGGAACAGCCTCAAGGGTGGCAGGCTAGGTGCCATGGCCGACAAGAATCTCTGGCACGCTCTCCGAGTAGAAAAGCACAAGCAGAAGCCTTCTGGCGCAGTCCAGCTCTACGTTTGCTGGATTGGTTCCCCTGAGCGATCATGGGAGCCTGAGTCGCAAGTCGAGGTGTATGCCCGACAGCACGTCGAGAATTATTGGAAGTCCAAGGGTGGACGCGAGAAGTGCATCAAAGCTGTTGCCATGCCTGTCAAGAAGGGACGCGGTCGGCCTCGCAAGAACAATGCTGCCGAGTCAGATGTCGAGGTTGAGGTCTTGAAAGAAGCTTCAAGGGAGCCTAAGCCCAGGGGCAGACCCGGACGCAAGCAGAAGCGTGACGACACCGCGGCTGAAGAGTCGCAGCCTGAGAAGTCTGAAGAAGCATCCGCTGCAGAGGATAAGCCCGAGCCTGCGGCCAAGGAGCAGTCTGAAGCAGACGAAGAGCCCCCCAAGAAGCGTGCTCGCGGCCGTCCTCGCAAGGTTAACGCATGAAGTTGTGGCGACTTGGGCGAACCGGTGTAGTGACTTTGATGGCCGATCTTAGACATGATCAGCTCAATAGCATGATCGAGGTGAGAGCGACAGAGGCGAGACTTTTTGTCGAAAAAAGATGTCTGGAATAAGAGAGAGGTTTGCTGGGCAATTGCGAGGATTTGTTATGTATTATACGCGGTTCCCATTTTGTGCTCGTAGCTATGACGGTTCTCAACAGGTATCAATAAGATGAGTTGGCTTCAAAGTACGCGTCGATTCGACGAATCTTTTGCGACACGATATCTAGTGCTTGGCTAGGCGTGGGAGAGAAGACGAGATCCTCTTTAGAAACCTAGAATGGTTTTCCCAGCACATCAATGAGCATCAAACCATTACATGATAGTAGACGAGGATTGTTGGTTTGTTGCGCCGGCTGTTTCGACACACATCCAAGACATGGCCTCGTCTGAACCAATTAACCGCGCAACTGTTCTTCCGCAGCAATCGTGATCGCTTGAAGAAAACGGAAGCGTTACCTACTTACTTGGTTGCAGAGCGGACTGTGATGTACTCTTCTTGTGATTGTCATCGTTTTGGCGATTGGAAATTGGTTACTTGATCGTTTCACAACTATTTTGAAATCTAGTTTCCCGAGTGTTTTGTTTACTTAGTAGGTATCTTATATCTGACACACTCTTGATATACCCGTCCACTAAAAACATTTTTTGAGAATAAATTCCCAATTAATGGCATTCCATCGTCTCAATACTGGGCGAATCAAATGGGACAGTGACATGGCCCACGTAACCCGTCGCAACTCATCGACGTTCGTCAACGCGGCGAGAAGTTCTCTGCTAGGGATAACCAAGGCATTAACTTCATCAAGATGGCTGTTAACGACACCGTCTCCAGGTACTTGGTGATAGATGCTCATCTTTCAATTCGTTACAGAGCTTTCGCATTATTCGGCGTCGGCAGAAGTGGCCTTACTACCAGACGACTCATCCAGCCGTAGTACAAGACGAATAAAATTGAAAGAGAGAAGTGTCCACGGATGGGATAACCTTATAAATTGTGGAATATCATTATGAAATAGATTGAAAGAGAAGACTCCTTTTTCCTATTTGCCCATCGTTGGCCAGTTGATATCACCTATGGGTACAACACATAATATCTCATTCCCCCCAAACAGCGGTATCATTGAAAGAAGGTGTTTGCCAAACCAAGCCCGAATCCGCACTCATTTCAATCCCTTAAAACTCCTGGTATTATAACACAAACACGCCAGCAATCACACTCTGCGAGGCGATCCCTCATCATCTACTCAACGGCGCATAATCTGCAGGATTATAAGCATAAGCCTGCCCATACGCCGGATACGCCTGCGGTCCCTTGACCCTATGCTGCTGTTGCTGCTGCTGCGCCGCCTCCACCGCCTTGCCATGCGCATCCCCGCGGTGCTCCTCCTGCGTCTCCGGGTGCGTGGGCAACTCGGACGAGAACCCCTTGTGATCGAGCGCGGGGCTAGCGTACCCGCTACTCGCCTCGGACGACGCCATGCTCGTCGGCCGCGAGCTCTGTTGCGACGGGCTTGGTTGGCCCTGGGACCAGCGCCATGAGTTTGGGTCCGGTGAGAATTGCGATTGTTGCGACATGGAGTCGCGGTCACCGTTCTGTAGGCCCGGGGACGGCTGCGGGGGTTGCAGGTTGTTGGATGATTGCTGCGGGTGGTAGAAGTTTCCTGGGAGTTCGGCGATGAAGGATGTTTGGGGTGCGCTGTGCTGGGAGTAGAGCTCTGAGGGTTGGGTTTGGTGTGCGCCGTAGCTGCCCTGCGAGCCGGGGCGAAACTGTTGCATTGAAACCGGTCGTGGGACTTGGTAGGGTGTTGTGGGCGAATGCGATTCCGGTCTTGGGCTACCCTCGGGGCGCTGGTTGAATAATGGGGAGTGCGCGCCGGACATGCCTGTGCTGGTGCGGTCGGCCGGGTTGATAGTCTTGAGCTTCCCGTCCGTAATCATTGCCTGCAACACGCCCGCGTCGAGCAGCTCCGCCTTCTTGATAATCCTTGAAACCATTTCCTTGCTTGCGGCCTTGAGCTGCGCCTTGACGAAGTTGACCATGGTGATGTTGCAGCGGATCTCGATATCCTCGCGCAGATACAGCCCGTCCGCGGGTACACCGAGGCCGGACATGCCAATCTCGGGCGGCTGGGGCGGTTCGAAGCCGGGCTGGTTGCCGTCGATTTTGTACTTGATCCGGATGTCGATGTTCATCGGGGCGTAGGTGTGCGTCTGAAGGCCCCAAGGCATATCGTGGAAGCAGCCGTTGAAGCTGATCTTGCCAGACCCCATCTTGCCGATACCCGGGATGTACTGGATGCGCTCGGTGATTTCATACCATGTCGAGTAGTACTCGTCGGAGGCGGCATCGCGGGGCGCCTTGATGGGCTTGTGATCGAGAGCGAGGGGGTTGAGGGTGATGACCTCGGAATGGGAGTGGAGGATGTCGATGGCGAGCTGGCGGGGAATGAAGCCCGGGATTGGAGTGACGGTCGTGTAGACCTCTTTCTTGCGAAGCATCTGTGCGGTGAGTTTGTCGTCGCTCTCTTGGGTATCTCGAAGTTGTCGGTTTGGAGGCGCGATGCGATGATGATACTATGGATCGTAAGGATCAATGGTAGATGTTTGGTCGAAAAGCTGGCTTGCTTCTGTCAGACGGCCGGGGGGAACATGTGCCAAAAGAAAGCAGACGTAAAAGCTGACGACCCAAGCAACAAAAAGCTTCTTGGTGCTGACGGAGGTGCGCCGCGCGAAGGATGGTGGTCAAGAAGAAAGCCAACCTGGTTGAGGTAAAGCCAAGCCATGGCAGCGCAAGACCTCAGCCCCCCGGGCCGGGACCCTTCCACTCGCTAGCTCCGAGTTGAGAATGGATATTCGAAAAAGCATGGCTTGGGGGTGCTTGGTGCGCGGTGCTTGGTGGGAAACGCAAAACCACATGCATGTTGGCTGGGATGTGCTTGGATGCGTGGGATGGTCTGGTGGGCGTCTCACGTCATCTGGGCGTTGGGGGGAGAGCCGGAGAGGGGCAGATGGGAGACCTCCAAAGGAGATGGGATCCACGGGTGCTGATGATCCGTCTCCGGCGCCACAGGTCATTGTGTTTTTGGGGGGGCATTTTAGGTGCCGTCCACGCCGTCCCATTGCTGAGACAGGGAATGCAGGCGGGCTCAATGAACTTTGGAAGCCTAAAGTTGGCACAGCCAGCGTTCTCAGGGAATCTCATAGAGGGAGAAGCCCGCTAAGCTCGAGCTAAGCGAGACGAAGGATCACTAGAGCTGCCTTATTCATGCGTACTGGCCAATGAGAGACGTCGAAGGTGGCTCGGAGGGAATGACTTCCGCTGCCGACTTAGGTAAGCATTTTCCACAATTACTCATCTCTGATTCGCTGCCGTACCTCCTGCGTACCTCTCACCTCACTCTCATGTTTTTGGCGGACGGGACCTCCCCACCAGCTTTCTCCGCCCTCCGCTGTCGCCGTTCATCCGTCCTCTCACCCCTAGTTTCTAGCTGTCAGCATACACAGTACATACACGGTCAAACAAGAACGACAGGGTCTTCCGAGACATTCCCAAGAGCTGGTAGTGGCACAATGGCACCCAAGCTCCCCCTAGCTATCCACAGCCTTTCAGCTCTTTTTCCCGTTTGGCGGCTGAATACCACAACGTTGTCCCCTTGAAGCCATTCCCAGCTGGCAGCGACAAGAATTCAGCCCCTGATCTTCCACGATCTTCGCGTTCATCAGGAGTCTTTCAAGTCTTGGGGCGTCCTAGCTCAGGGTCTGAGACGGCGGCCATGTCCGCACACGACGGTAACGACCCAGCGAAATCGGGTCGTCTTCCTTCAGCGCCGTCGAAGCCACCTACCAACGCCAGGTTCCACCACCACGGCACCACTGACCGCCATCTTGAGTTTGGGCCGTTGAACTTTGGGACGGGCGGCGGGTGAGGCAGCGGGCGTTATCGCTGCGAACGAACGGCTGACGATTCTTGCTTTGTGCCATTTTCGATCTACAATGAGCTTGTCGATTTCTTCAGGAGCTTGGCTACCTTGACGCGTCGCCGCCAGTCCAGGTTCAATGAATGTCTCACATTCTGGACGCCGCTGACTATTGCATCTTGCAACGACGCTCGAGGCAATAATCCTCCCGAACTGTCAGCCAAATGGCCGTGCCGGAATAACTCACGATGAGCAACAAAATCTGACTTCTGTGTTGTACCCTATAGCAGATGATTCCTGATCGATGGTTCCCCGACCGCTTTCTGGGAGTATATCAGCGACAACGTTCGAGGCACACGGTCACATAAAACCATGTTTGGTCTCCTCTTTTCTCCCAAAAACACATTGCGAAGGGACAATAAAGTTCCGGATCGTCTCCTCAGTGGTATTTAGGCTTACCAAGAAGCGGCAAAGGATCGAGTCGACCTTGGTCATCGCCAAGCGGCGCTGCTGTTGAGGTCGCGTCACAGCGGAGCAGCATTTGTCACCGAGCCAGCCCCTTTCGGGCAGCTGCATGCGACACCTTGTTCTACTGCACGAAGTATCCGTACGGGTATCCGTGCTGCAGTTGAGATTCGATATTTCTGGTGTCTCAATGCAACGCACCACATCTGCGCGTACGGAGCATCCTCACGGAGCACGGCAGTACTCAGTAGTACGACCTCCCTCTCTCGGCCGAAGATGCAGCCTTTCACCACCAAAGCTGCAGAAGCCGCCCACGGCGCCAAGCTCTTTCAGGTCCCCCAATGCCACATGGCCAGTGTCATGTCTCAGAGGGCTTTTGGGTATCCGTACGGTGTGGGTGGCTGACCTGCAAGTTCCACCGAGGTTATTGTTTCACGCCTCGTCCACCAATCTGCAGCGTCTGCAGTGTCCAACTGCAGAGTAACCTCGGGATATCGACATGTTTTACCGCGGGTGGATTGCAGAGACGATCTACCAGCACGATTCAACCGACGGCAACATGAGTACCCGCGGTTATCATCTACTGCTCTGATGCTTCTTGATTGAGTTACAGGCACCCAATACATCAATCCCATGGCGTCGCCCTTACAGATTCTCATGCATTCACTGCAACTTCCTGTGAAGCTGAACCAAAGGAACGTCAGAGTTTCCATGGCTGTGCCGGTAAAATGGTTTTCCGGCCTGCACCTTTGCCATACAGCCGAACATGGGACGAACAGGATTGGAAGGACATTGTCACATTGACTTTTGATGATCACCAACACTGGACGAACGTTCAGCCTAGGAGCACCATCTCCGTTCAGATGCTGATTCTCGTGGTGGCCTCTTGTCCTCTTCAAATTCGAACGTTTGATCTGCCGAACGTTGAGACCACACCTTGTGATCATCGAAGGGCTGAAAAGGAGCCTCTTTGAGTCTTAGACGCAAATATCTAAAACTAAGTTTGACCGGTGGGATAGTAGCCTATCCCGACCTGACGGATTGCCAGCCCTTTCGCTTCGAAGTTTCCACGTAACCAACACCAATAAGGGCGGTTGGCATAACACTAACTTCAACCCTTGACTCGCTCGAGGGCGCAAACGGCTCCCGTTCCGAATCTCTTTCCACAGAGCGACTCTGGTGCGGAAGGCTCGGTTTCTCGGAGAGCAAGGTCTTTCTTGAGGTGTGCTAGAGGCTCCGCATACGATGCAGCATTGTGATGAATCTACAACTCTACATACGCGTACGCTGGCAATTCCCGCTAGCATATCAACCTCACTTGCCGATCCCAGTTGCCGAAGACAAATTGCCCTAGCTTTCTTGGCACTGTTGACACCCCTCGAGATTGCAACTCAATAGGCCTCATTGGCTCTTCCGAACCACTCAAGCTGGGGTCTTAACCTGGGCACGTGGAGCCTCCGACAAGCCAAAGTGGATGTTTTCCCCAGGATTGCGGGGGCGGGCAGGGCGGAGAACCTGGGGGAATCGTCTCCAGGCGAAGTCATTTGGAAATCGAGACTTAGCGGGCAAACATTACTCGAGAATGAATGAGTTTTCAGGATATTTGTTTGTTTCCTGTCCGTGGTGTTCTCGTTGAGCTTCAAAGGCTATCATGTTAATGCTATCATAGCAACGCTGATCTCCCGCGTCGACGCTGCAATGGTCGTGTCCCGGCATCTTTGATACAACCCAGTCCACAATTGGAGGAGAAAGTGACAATCTTCTCAGGAAACGATGCGGCCGATACAACCTCGATGATGGCGTATCCCTACCCCGCAGGCATTCCCACTTTGATGGAGCCCTAAACATGGAGGGTGCGGCAACGCCAAAGATGCAGCTCTGGTCCCCAATAGAGTGGTGCCCGGTAAATGCTTGGGATGCTTGGGGGTTGAGCTAGGGACATGGGTACGGCATTTTAACCAGGGTGTAATTGTTGCCAACGATGTATGAGGTACCGCTGGATTTAAATAGACGACCACGATCCTCTCCTTAGTCTGTATTGAGAATTCATTTTTCGAGTATCCAGTCTGACTTTGACGACTGTAAGCCAGTATCTCAGAACGTACTCTGAGTTTCAACCGGAAAGCTTGGAATAATAGCTTTGAGGCTTCGTTACTTCGTCAACTCTCGAGTTGCAGAAGTCATTATCCGAACTATCCAACATCCCAACCTTCGCCATGTCTTCCACGGAGAAGGAGGTCCCCAAGGGCGCTCACGTCGAGGGCACCGAGGACCATGCCATCGGTCCTGCTCCTGTACATGATAGTATACATAACGCAGCTGGAAGGGGCCAGCTTGCCACCGACAAGTGAGTAGCTTCACATTCACTCTCAGTGCCGCCGTCCACAGGACTGATCACGACTCGACAGATATGGACATTCTCTCGTCGAGTTCGACCCCGTAGCAGTACGAAAGCTGCGATGGAAGCTCGATTTGCACACCATTCCCACTGTCGCATTGCTGTATCTCTTCTGCTTCATCGACCGTGCCAACATTGGTAAGTGATATCATCAAAACCCATCTTACAGTTTCCCAGAGCCTTCGGATTTATTGACACCCCGTCCGCAGGTAACGCAAGAATCGCCGGCCTCGACAAGGACCTCGAACTCAAAGGCTACGACTACAACATGATCCTCTCCGTCTTCTACATCTCCTACATTCTCTTCGAGATCCCCGCCACAATCGCCTGCAAAGCAATGGGCCCCGGCTGGTTCCTCCCCATCACCACCCTTCTCTTCGGCATCGTCTCCATCTGCACTGCCTTCGTCCAGGACCGCGCCGCCATCTGCGGCGTCCGCTTCCTCCTCGGCATCTTCGAAGCCGGCATGCTCCCCGGCATCGCCTACTACCTCTCCAGATGGTACCAGCGCGCCGAGCTGACGTTCCGCCTATCCCTCTACATGGTCATGGCACCCCTCGCGGGAGCCTTCGGCGGCCTTCTCGCCTCCGCGATCCTTACGCTCGACTCCTTTGGCAGTCTGCACCGCTGGCGCATGATCTTCGCCATCGAGGGCATTGTCACCGTCGTGCTGGCCATCATTTCCTTCTGGACCCTCACCGATAGGCCCGAGACGGCAAAGTGGTTGACGCAGGAGGAGAAGGACCTCTGCGTCGCCCGCGTGAAATCGGAACGCGTCGGTGCCACAGAGGTAATTGACAAGATTGACAAGACGAAACTCAAGCGCGGCATGCTCAACCCCGTCACCCTCGAGATCGCCATCATCTTCTTCTTCAACAACATCACCGTGCAGGGCCTGGCGTTCTTCCTCCCTACCATTGTGAGCAACATCTACCCGACCTTTTCGACGGTCCAGAAGCAGCTGTATAGCGTGCCGCCCTACGTTGTTGGCGCGTTCTTCACGGTTGCGTTCCCGGGTTTGAGTTGGTACCTTGATAGAAGACAAGTTCTCATCGCCATGAGCGCGCCGATGGTCATGGCGGGATACATCATGTTCCTCGCGTCCAAAGTGGCTCGCGTACGCTACGGGGCGACGTTCCTCATTGCCAGCTCGGCCATGGTTATGGGTCCCATGTCCAACGCTCACATCAGCGCCAACGTGGTCAGTGATACAGCGCGAAGCAGCGCCATCGGTCTCAACGTAAGTTTACAGCTTTTTCCTTCTTCATCCCATTCTACCAGTCATCATGAAGATACCGGAAGCTAATACTGAGAAATGCAGGTCATGTTCGGCAACGTCGGCGGTCTCGTCTCAACATGGTCCTACCTCTCCTGGGACGCGCCCGACTTCCACATTGGCAACGGTCTTAACCTCGGCGCGGCGAGCATGATTTTGATCGTGGCTACCTCGGCGTGGTTCTGGATGAAGTGGGATAACAAGCGCCGCGACGATCGTAGCATCGAGGAGGAGCTTGCTGGGTACACGGAGCAGGAGGTTCGGGATCTGGATTGGAAGCACCCTGCTTTCCGGTGGAGGACCTAGATTTCTTCGAAGCGATGGGTTAGGAGTCCCGTTTGTCGAGATAGATAGAGTACGGCTTAATTACTCCGCGGCTGGATATGTATCCGTAGAGGGAAGTCAGCTTTTGAAATGCTACATGAGTCATGATGATGAAAGGATTATTGCGCTTTGCTATGGCATTGTGACCAAGTAGCCTTAGCTTCTCCCTCCCCTCCAGCTTGTTGTCTTGACTTCCGAGCCTATAATCGTAGTTCTAAGAGACAGCTTGGGGTTTAGGTTATGATACGGCGAGATCATTGGCCGATGGATTCTGCTCTTGTCCAACTCTAGTCTTTGAGTTCTTGACTTCCTTACCCGTATCCTGATTATCGAGAAAATTTGCTTTACCACCTGACCGAATGCTACCCTTCCGACGTGTGTACCAACGAAACGAATTTGAGATGGTTTGGCGTTGAGACTAGGTATACTTGACATTCCTTTGTACACAAGGACGACTGTAGGTGATTGCGTGAGGAAAAACGACCAAAGCATAACGCAGAAAATGCAAAAACAACGATGAGACGACTGATCGAGGAATCAAACTTGGATCCCGAAATAAAGAGGAGACTTCACTGCCTAATCAGGGCCTCTGCAGCCCGATTAACCCCTCGACCATACGGCCCAGGTACTTGTTGTTACGATTTGATGATGATTCATCGGTTATGAAGCCTCGCAGGCGGTCGCCAGGGGCCTAATGCCCGAGCGAGTATTGAAGTGCCACACACACACACACACACACACACACACACACACACACACACACACACACACACAGAGGCACTACAAGTAGCCCAAAGTGCAACTTTAGGTCTTCAACAGGTTGAAGCGGTATGCGATAGGTGATGAGTAGAACCTTGATGGCGAGTTGATCGGAACGAAATCCACGTTATAGGGAATTATCCACGTGAAACACATGAGTAGGATGAATCACATCGACTCGCCGTAGTAGATCAGTCGCCCAAGCTCATACGTATCATAGTGTAACGCAAAATTGTCAACTAAGGTTTGATATGCCAGATTAAGCACCTTCCGCACAAACATATAGCCATAGTCAACGGCTCAAAGCATCCCATCGGTTGCTGAAGATACATACGCTCCTAGATCTCTCTTTAGCGGCGTCGTAATTGACGCTGCCCATTGGCGCCCGTACTATTCTAGTTGCCCCGAGACGACGTCTGGTCTTGCACAAGTACATAAGTACTACATATTTGTGATTCCTTGAGGGTCCCTGACCTAAAGGAATCAAGTTATTTCCAATGACATATATACCTTCCGCTTACTTCAATGCAAAATACTATCTCTCAACTTGCTCTCGACCTCATTGTAATTGCAGAAAATAAGTCAAAGAGGTTGCTAAACGTGTACTTTCACCCAAGCTTATTACTCACATCTACTCACTGCAGGCATTCAGCACACAATTGGAGACCAACAAACCATATGCAATTCTCTGCCTAATCCGAGAGTCTTCCCTGCTTGTAAATACGCTATGCAAACCCTCTGCCTGTTGAATGCTTCAAAGAAAGACGTTCTTCAATCTTGTGCAGTCCTCACGTGTCGCGCGAATTATCATCGCATCATGCTGCTATGCTAGATAGCTTTATCCGGCATCACTTTCGTCACGAGGTGTATGGTAAATGTCATGAGTGGGCGATCATGTGAAAAAAAGACATTGGTTGTTCCACACTTAAATGAGCCGCACAGTGATTCGGCCGTTGATCGCAACGATGGAATGCCAAGGTGTCCGGTCCTCATCAACTCATCAATCAGGAGCTTTCCAACCATAGGCTTGGGGCTCTCAGGGTTCGCTTGACTTGCCAGGCTGTGGTCGACGCACCTCGCGGTCGAAATTGACTTTGACAGAAACGTCTACTCAACCGGCATTGAAATCAGGACTACCCGTCTATCTTACCTCAGCATCGAATGGGCGACGCGCGGGACAGGCCGGACCTTCGCCAGGCACACGTCCACAGCACGCACCAACGCAGACCAACTGGCTCCGATCAAACGATGAGATCCCTGTCCCACATGGATTTGTGCCTGAGATACCCGAACTCCGAGCTCCCCGCTCCCCGCACCGCAGATGCACAGTCGCGGATCCGAAGGGGACCTGAGACTGGTAGCGATTGGCTTACATCCGGAACATCTTTCCTCTTCGCTTTATTGTCGGCGGACTTTTTGACGACCTTTTAGCCGTTGTTTATCTTATCTTGCGGCTGATTTGAACGCATTTTCCATCCCAAATATCGGAAAGTCTGTCAACTTACTTGTTCGGAATGTGGGCTGTTCTCATTAGTTGGTTGAATCCCAGGCGTGCGGTCGCACCGTTGCTGTAAGATATGAAGAGAGAAATGAAGATGGATCTAGGACACGACTAGTTCAATCGACCTCTGACAGACTGAACTCTTCCCTTCGTGATGCTGAGGAATCCTAGCGTCAAGAGGTTTATCTCCCAGATCCCCTACGCTAACTCAGGGGGAATACTCTACAACAGGGCCTTTAGGTTTGCCCCTAGCTGCACGTTCAGGACATCTCATCCAGGCTGCCCTGTCGAGTCGCATTTGACAAAGCCCCCGCTGGCTGGCGAGACCTCAGGCAACTGGATACTTCACACTCGAGACACCACTCTTGAAGACAACCTTCCCTTTATGCAATCTTCAGACGAAAGGGCTGGGAAAATGGCCTGTTGCTACCCTCCCTCCTGATTCCGCTGCATAGCCGTCATAGGGTGCGGAATCCCCACAAGCTTGAGCTTATTGTCGGAGCTCGTCGCCTCGTTTTCCTCGCTTGTCACTTTCATTCATCCAGCGGGTGGCCAGTCTCGTAGAGTTTGGCAAACCTGGATATCACTCACAATTTGTTTGGACTTCCGTCTTAGCATTGTTTACCCACCCTGACTGTGAACAGTGCTTTCGTCTCACAGGCCTCAATCCGGTCGAGGTGTGCTCACTTAGGTAAACTGCTGTGCCATCGGTTGCAATGGTTCCGCCAGCGCTTTCACCTCAGCACAGCCCGGCCGAGTCAGGCATCACTTATGATGGGCTATAACGTAGCGCGAATGCCACCTCTAGAATCACGCGCGCTTACACTTGTCGCGTCTTTCTGTCATGCTGTTTCGTACCCGTGTCTCTGGTTCGACCGCTTGCAACTAGCTTGGCAATCGGGATCGGCCTGTTGCCAAGATGCGCCGAGAAAACTGTTCGCGCATCATGCTGGGCACGCAAATCCTGGGCACTTGAAGACATCATGGTTTCATTGGCGTGCGAAGGGACATAATATTCACTCTTTTAAGGAATACTTGACATATCTAAGCGATGCCCGTGTCAAGATGGCGTAATGGAACATGATGCACCAAGCAGAGCGTATAACATGATCGGACAACCCCCGAATTGAAGATATTCTGCTCAATCATAGCGTGAAATGTATGTTAATTAGCGTCCCTGGAAACAGGAGCGAACCTCATAAGAGCCCATGATGGCGCGCAGAAGATCCAGAGAACGGGCTTCATCCCGCAAACCCGACGGCGTAGGGGCATCTTGAACGGGAGCCAAATGAATGGGATAAGCCACGCGAAGGTTTGCTGAAATCCGAGGAAACGTTTTCCCATGCGTCCCGTGTGGGAGGCCGAGGAGAAGTTGCGAGGTGGGCGCGAATCGGAGGGGGCAACAACCGAATCCCAAGGCCCGCTAGAGTGCTTCACAAGTCGCTCTGAGCACACATGTTAGGCAACTGAGCGAGGGGGCTATACTTGGCACTAACACGGCCTGTGACAATGGCTGGCCTTTGTCAGTTGTCCGTGTGCTGTAGAAGCTGGACCAAGTAAACCAGGATGCGAACCCCATTGTCTTATCTTTTCGAGTGCGAAAGAGACAGGGAGCGCTGCACGAAACGAATTAGACCGCCAACCTGCAGTTCTTGAGGACGGGTGTCTGAACTGCCATCCAATCCTTTTTGGACAGGATGGTGCCACCATTTGAACGTCCATTTGTGTGTAATATTTCTTAATGACGGGAGATGACTAACCCAAAGCTTAGCCTGTTGTAGCTGCGGACAAGTCCTTTAAGCTTCTCGGGAGCATGGCTGTTTTGAGTAAGGGGATTTTTGGGCAGAAGAAACGTCCATCAGACGAGTCATGGATGTGGCCATGTTGCAAGCCGGCACGAGTAACCATGTGGCCAAAGATGCCCCAAGAAGACGGTAGAAAAAGGGATCAAAAGACCAGGCGAGGCGGGAAAGGATGGCCACCATTTCCAAAGAGAGTTCGAGGTCCGAGACGTGAAGTTGTGACGTCTGGTAGGGTGCCGTCGGCGGCTCTGTTCAAGCAAACCATGGCCCCTCAACATGTTCGGACTCCCTTCTCTGCCCTACTGAGTCGCGGCCAGGGGAAGGGGGAAGGGATGAGCTGCCGACAGGGAGAACCCGAAGACGTGATTCGTGGGCTGTGTGGCTACTCTGATACCCTGCACCTCAATGCATCGTCTGTGCAGATGGACAATCAGGGAAATCCTTCCTTCGTCCCAACGTTATCAAGGTTCGAAACAAGCAGCACAGCGACTCGGCGACCGCCCCAAAACACTCTAGAAAGTCTATCATCCGGAAGTTTCAACCTCCATTGCTGGCCCGCCTTCGTACTTCCTGTTGGACAGCCCGCAGGGGAGCGGCCTCATCTCATGATTTTGCTTCGTGAAGTTGAGGCCGGCTTAGATAGTGTGCGTCTCGCCGTTTAGACTTATAAGACCAGATGCCCGCCCGGCCTTTTCTCAAGTTATTCTTTGCCTCTACACTGGATCTGGATTCGGACAATAGGACAACATCGTCAACTGCAGCAAACGGTCATTACTCGCCCTCGGACAGGCTCCACCAACTTTAATTCAACTATATACAATCTTTATCGAATAATCGTAAATCACAACCAACCGTCACAATGAAGGCCTACGCTGTTGTCCTGTCCCTCGCCACCCTGGCCGTTGCCCAGATGAACGGAGGAGCCGCCCCCGTTCCCCCTCCCGCCCCGGCGGCCGGAGATACCCCCGCTTGCGCCGAGGCGAAGATTCTGGCTGGTGGCATCGCCTTGAACATCGAGGTCCAGCAACAGGAGGTTAACGGTGTCAACGCCGTTATGCAGGCTCTTCAGGCCAACCCTCCCAACCCCCAGCAGTTCCAGACCGCCAAGTCCAACCTCCTGTCTTTCGTCAGCGACGGTATCCAGGTCAGACAGGCCAACCAGCTTATCGCTCCCTCTGGCAATATGGCCACCCAGGGACTCGCTGTTGTAAGTGACTGGAACCCCTTTCAACCTATGAATACCCGTATTAACCTGAAGCCAAGGTCGCCAACGCCCAGCTCTCTGAGTTGCAAAAGGTTGCTGGTCTTACCGGCAACCCCGCACAAGATATGCCCGTCGTCCAGTCACTTATGATGGATTTCTCTGGTGGTATTAAGAAGAACATGGAGAACCAGCAAATGGTATGTACTTTCAATCTCACACAGCTTTGAATAATTACGCTGACCCACTACTTCAGGCCGTACAAGGCGCTTGCTAGAGAACTCCATTCCAATTGGTCGATATATTGGGAAGCGATGGTGCACGGGAGACGACTTATGGGCAACGGCGTTTAGCGGCTTTGTCCAAATTACTTCTTAATCATTCAAATCATGGGAGCTGGGCGGTTGGGGCTTGGGCGATGTTGATCCTCGCCAGGCCTTCATTCGGAACGAGTTTGCCTCTTACTAGGTGTACTTCAATACCAGTCATCCGACAACTTTCTTAGTTGCACATCTTTCAGCCGGTTCCAGGCCGCTGTTTCTCTTTGAATAAGACCACTTGCTGATGGGCATGGATAACATGGTCTCACAATGCTTGATTGTGATTGAGTCGCCGCAACTGCGCGATCATGCGAATCTCCAACGATATCATCTGGTTCGAATACTGCCGGCATTGCATCGAAATTTGACCTTTTGGATGTTGGAACAATGATAAATTCAGCGTACATTATGATGGCGGTAGTATCCTTTCCAGTGCAGAGGAAAACAGAATGCAGAACCCATGAACAACGCAGACTGACACTTAAATAATTACTATACCAATTATTACTACCCGCACAGGTTGTTTTTCTAATGAGTCAAGGTTCCACGGCCCTCATGACTTGAGGCAATAGAGCCTACAGAAATCTTTCCTTCAGACAGGTCTCCATCGCTTTGAAGCCGACGTCTCTCCTGCTCGTCCATTCTCATTGTAGGATACAGTGACTACGTCGGTACGGACAATCCTTCCCTCCTCAGGCTGACTACATTGACTGCCAATAGACGTAGCTGTTTGAGCTCGCGATCTACCTTCTCCGAAAACGATGTTCTCTTGACTTTCCCCTTCAACAATGGTGAATCCGAGATCATCTCTGGGCTTTGGTTTCGCCTTGCGTTGGCCTAGCTCATATTCGTAGTTTCCGTACACGCGTGAGGGCCGATAGTTACTCGGTGCTGATCCCGTGTTATTGTCGGAGGATTTTGCCGTTGGCCTGGATGCTCTTGCGGACGAGAAGGGATTGCGTTTGAGGATCAGCTCTAGGAGCGGATGCAAGACAGGGATGGAGCTTGCTATTATGATGGTGCTGCCTTCGATCCTGTAAACTCTAGTTAGAAGGGTTTGATCACCGCCACGGGCTGCGACTCTGCACAGCCGAGACGCCGACTGCGACTTACACTGTCCAAACTACTAGGTCAGGTGTCTCGTCTATTGGAAAGGAGGAACCTCAGTTAGCAAAATGGTACCCTGGACATCTGAATGGTGGGTACAGGTCTTACACGAGTAGTCTTCACTCGCGAGCAAAGGGAGGCGTGTCGTCTTATAGATGGCGACAATGCCTGAACTGTGGCAGGATATCGTCAATCGGAAGTTAAGAGTGAACGCAACTTTTCGACATTGCTTACATTGCGCCAATGCCAAGAGCGCTGGACAGTGCAATCTTTTTCTTAATCGGCATTTGAAGGCGGTATAGACTGATGGACGGGTACACAGCTAGGTAGACATCAACGAAGGCCGAAAATGCTGTACTTCTAGTCAGTTCGAGAGCAATAATGCCATCACTAACGACTTACTGCCTGCATAAATCGAGAAGTTGATTAGAATGTCCGGACTGAAACAGGTCCCCTGGATGGAAAAGTCCCACAATGAGCTTGCTGGTGTGCATCGCCCTATCAGAAGTCCAACAGTCACGAAAAGTGTCAACTGGCACCATATTCCCATCCACCACAGGAACCACTTATGGTATACGCCAGGGTTCATGAGTCGTGTCAAAAGTGATACTACTGCCAGCTTAGGTAGGCCGAAAGACATGATGCCGGGGCATTGGGCAGCAGTCGTCCACAACATGCCATCTTGTTGTTGCTCCAGAGTGAGCAGCTCTAGGTGTTTGCCAATACCAGAGTATACTGCAAGTGTCGAGAGCGAAGTGGAAATGTAGCCGCACACCTGCTATTGTCAGGAATCGTCCCAAACGGCGGTGTGAAGAGAATTATAGAATATACCAGCCCTGCAATAACAAAATAATCATCGCTGTGGAATTTTCTCATGATCTTCCACCTGACTACTACTCTGCCAAGGACAAATAATGTGCTCAGAGCGGTGAAGATCCAGCAAACTGTAATGATGCCCGGGCCTTTGTCCTGAGCCTTCCAAGCTTCGGAACCCTTTTCTGGACTCGACATAGTGGGTTGTATTCCGGCAGTGTGCGGTGAAGATGTCGGCGCATACTAGATAAAGAACATGGGAAACGAGCACGAACCATGGAACACAAATGTGTCTCAAATATTTGGAAAGAAGATTGCGGGATTGCTTCAGTTTATCACGAGGAACTTCCTACGGTGGCGTATCTAGAGCCTGGCTGCGAGAACAGCTCCTATTCCCCCTTGCAATGGATCGATTTACTCTCCGCGTCACATCGCAAACATGATAGAACTTGAAGGGCCACTAAACACCAGTTCCAGATCTAAGAGGAAGGTACGGATGCTGATTGCCGCCATAGTCTTGCAAGGGACGACTTAAGGGCATTTGAATTGCGAGTGAAAGGTAATGGTGTTGGATGATGACCGGCGATTGGAGAGAATATCATGCCCCTGCTTGATATGCCTTCAGTTTCCGTGCTTCACATTCATCTTCATTGTTGAATGTAGTCTACTAGTCCATATTCGGCCGGGTCATCAACCCGAGCAAACCAACGCGATTGGCAAACTGCCTGAAAAGATCAAGTGCATGCCATAAAGTATTTTGGCAGGGGTAGATGGCAAACATTATGGATATCCAAATCAACCCTTTCAAATCGCCAAACATGCGAACATTTCACTCGGCTTGTCAAAGAATAACCTTAAACCCTGTACAAATTTGCTAACCGAGCATCGGGGTGAGTTCTGGTGGCAACCTGTTCCTGGGTAAACAGGGGCCACAAGACAGAAGTGTTGGTAAGGGCACATGAGTGGAAGAGCTCATGTCTTTGCCGACTACTCGGAGTATGGTAATTCATAATTCCCAGTAGTAGCTTCTAAATAGTAGTTTTATCTCGAAAAGCCCGAAATTACATTCTAAGACCATCCTAAGTACGTCCAGGAGGATCCAGGCTACATCAGAGGTGTTCCAGTACGCAGCTGGCTCGGAGAAAATATCCCATGCAGAAGCCATGGAGATGAAATGAATAGATAAGGAGAAGTCAATTATGTTGGATAGTGCCGCAAATTTATTTTTTTCTTCCCATAGATACATTATGTGTAGGGAAATGAGGAAGTGGAAGAAGGAACAGACGGATGATCCGAATGTGAGTCGAGTCGCATCCTGGACTGCAGGAACAGGCCCGCCCGTCGATGAAATTTGGCAATGTTAGGCAGTATCTTAAACCAGATTGGCCTCATGCGCAACATAAGCTGCCTGGCCCCTGACTGATCAAAAGCTGCAGCCAAGATCGCTCAAAACCAACCGGATGCCCATCCCTAAGCCGATTCCTTTTATCCTCTCTACCACTATGCGGTGATATGAGAGCCGCTAAACTGCAACCAATGCAAATTGGTGTCTTTAATTACCAGTATTGGAGGATACTACGTTGCTACTGGGCATGTTGGCCTAAACAAATGATGTATGTTTGCTTGCTCAAAGACCACGGGCCTGGTGCCCAGCTTACCCGACCCAACGGGATATGTTCCCCCTCGGAATATTACGTGGACTATGCAGGCACAGCGAACTTTTCTTCGAGACAAAAAATCTTGTTCATACCAGTTGTAGTACAAAAACAAGTCTTTGTGCCGGGTTTCGCTGCTCTTGCATCTTCATTGGGCCCATCCTCGAGCTTGGTCCTTGAAAGCGTACAAGACGACAAGGGCACTATTTAGACCATTTTGATTTGTGATATCTTCCATCTTTCTGAACTGATAGGATGAGTGAATTGGATGAGTTTGCAAGTCAATCAGCGGGCGTGTGACCCACCTCTAAAGGTTTATGGCGTGATTGCACTGATCGCTTGGATTCAACAAGAATTGAAGTATATGCCGTCGCCAATCAGCTTCACAGGCTGCGAAATTATGATGACTTTACCAACGCGCAGAGGTTAAAGCTTCAAGGCGCATAGATTCAATGTTTGTTTCGTAGCATGTTAGAAAGATGTGAACGGGGTTTCGCCATAAACTTCGCCGCAGGCTTGAATGCCAACGTCGCTAGTCGAGAGATTTGCCCTACGGACTAGATTGCCGAGAAGATCAACTTCCATATACCGAGATTTTTGAGGTCTCATTTTGTTGAAATATCTCGATGTTATCAAGCATTGCTGCCTTACTTTATCCACGTCCTGACTGATGCTGGATGAAAGGCTTCGCACGTCGTGGTGGACATAACAACCATGTGTAGGGGAAGCGTGGGCAGCGCTTCTTAAGAACTTCACCCTGAAGTCAATGGAAACCGTTCACATGCTGCGACATCATGAGCGCCCCAGGAGTATTCTCCCACCTCAAGATAGCTAGTATCACTCATTCAATCGCATCGAGACCAGTATTCCAGATTCCACTAGGGACCAGGATGTCTTCCCCGTAAACTTGCCATAAGTCTCTCGATAATCGCCAACCCATAACTGATCAGACTCTCTCAAGATGATGATGATTCACATTCTTCTGCTCACCGAACTGGTGGAACTAGACATGCTCATGAGTCGTTGGTGAATGCCAAGATCACCAACTTTCGGACTTAAGAATAGAAACGCCGCTGGCAAAAGGGGACGTCGAACCCCACTTTTGCTGAAGAATCAATCCATCGGCGACCCCTCAGATCATGCTGTGTTTGTGCCGGAATCCACCTCGAAGATGCCGCACAAGAGGAGTAGAACAGGGTGCCTCACATGCCGGTAAGATCCCTCATCCTCCGACGATTGAATCTTGGTACTAAGTTCAATGACAGAGATGAGGGCTACAAATGCGACGAAGCAAAGCCTCATTGCGGCCGCTGTGTCCGCTTGGGCAAGACATGCAAGGGGTACGGGCTAAGAGTGAGATGGAAGTCAGCCGACGACCCCAAAGAGGGCGGAAGAGTTACAAAGAAGAAAGGTCCAAAGTCCAAGGGCAGTATTGGACCTCGGAAGGTCACGCCGCCTTCAAGCGATGAGCAGCCCGCCACGCCTAGCTCCAGCTCGATGACGGCGACGTCGACATCGAGCCCAGACAGTCTCATCCGGAATCCGTCATATCTATCGCCAGATGTCTCCCCAATGAACCGCTACTTGCTGCATCATTGGAATGGGTCACTAGCGAGTGTCATATCGATGGCATCCGGTGTGCAGAACCCGTTCCTCGTCCACCTCACGCCCATGATGCTCCGCTCCACAGCTCTGCTCTTCTCAATCTCCTCCATGGCGGCGGGCCACCTCGCCATCCTCCGGAATGACAGTAACCTCAAAACGCTATCTTCACGCCATATGCTCGTCGCCTTGTCATCCTTACGAGAATCGATTCAGGCCGAGAACCCGGAGCTCTCGCTGGCCACCATCCTGATGCTCCAGATTTCGGACCGCCTCTTCAATACCGACAGCCAAATCGATCATCTGGCTGGAGCCAAAGCCGTCATCATGCACTCGGGAGGACCCGTGAACTGGAATACTTCGAGCGCCCGGTTTCTGCTCAGCCTCTGCTTCTACCACGACGTCATGTCATCCATTTCTCGCGCATCAAAGCCGCTGTTGAGCATGACGAATGTCGCGCCTCTGGAAGGCTTGCATAGTCTGGCCAAGCTCACTTCAGTCGTCTCCATCGTCAGTACCATCAGCAAGATGCAAGGGCAATCCGGCGAAGCGCACCAGCAGAGGGGTTACGTCATCAAAAGAAACCTATTGGATTTCAGCTTCTCTGAGGAAGGGGATCCTGATATTGAGCACACGATCCAAGCCTACAAACACGCGGCGATTGTTTACCTTTATCGAGTCTGGGACGACGGAGAATCGTCGACCAAGCCATACTACGCAGAGCAGTGCATCTACCACCTATTGAAAGTGCCTATCACATCATCCTTCGTCTCTGCTCATGCGTGGCCTCTATGGACTGGCGGCTGCGAATCTGTCGAGGCCCACCTACGTCAAATGGTTCTTGTCAGGATCAGGGAGATGTATCAAAATCGGCAACTGCCTTCCCTCCGACGCGTGCAAGAAGACATGGAAGAAGTGTGGCAGGTCAAGGATGCACAGAGGCTGCAATTTGGAACGGAAAATGTTGATTGCTGCAAGATGATTCTGCATACCCGTCATCGAGAGGCAGACTTGGTCTAGAATTGCCTACGACTAATTATGTGCTTCTTACCCCCTGGCTCAGAAACCCATGCGCCCCATACAATCACTTCCTCTTGGGTGTCGGTGAAGACTGTCCAAGCCCAAGACAAGAAGCAATCTTGAAGAAGACATCCGTGTTGTCGTACACACCCGCAAACGTCTCCTGGCAGGGGCCCATAGCGAAGACGGGCACATCAGTCAGGGAATGGACACCTGACGAAGATGACGTCGGGATGGTACCCGGAACGAAGAAACCATCCTCGCCATCTTCGGGGTTCGCAACGTATCCGTCCTCACTGCTCACCGCCACCCGACGGGGGCTCTCATGCAGCTGGTAATTCTCATTCCGATCCGGGTTGGCACCGAACGCAGGCGCAATAGCGTACCGCGGGCTCCAGTTGGACGGGAAGTTAGGCCCAGTACCGTACTCGATACCGTCTGGCCGGGAAACGGTATACTGTGACAAGCCAGACCGCTCATAAATGCCAATCGCGTCGCGCTTCTTGCGGTCCGTGTCCTGTGCGGCGAGGTACTTAGTATCAGCGACGCCAAAGACGTCGAAGCCGTGACCGTGGTCGGCCGTCACTACGATGAGCGTGTTCTCGAGCTCCCCTGCCTCGCTGAGCTTCTTCACCGTCGCGCGGATCGTGTCGTCGAATTCGAGGAGGTCGCCCAGGGCTCTGTCGTAGTCTAGCGCGTGCATCTGCTTATCGATCGAGGCGCCCTCGGACATGAGGAAGAAGCCCGTGTCGTTGCTGCGCTCGAGGAGGATATCGACGGCCTTGAGAGTCATGTCTTTCAGGCCTGGGAGATCGAGCGGCGCGGAGCCGTCTCCGGAGGGGTGGGTCTTGAGTGCGGCGATGTTGTCTTTGAAGATCTTCCTGTCGAGCCAGACGGGCAGGTGGGAGGTGGAAAAGACGCCGAGGGCTGGGGAATCGATGGGTGCTTCGCGAAGAGACGTGGCGTTCCAGCTTACGGAGTAGCCTTGCTTGCGGAATTCTTCGTAGTAGTCCTTGCTCTCGTACGAGGTTGCCCCGGGGAGGAAAGTCGAGGCACCGCCGCCGAAGTAGACGTCTGGGCCGGGGTGGCTGCTCCAAGAGTAGTTCGTCATGCCATTGAGGGCTTGATCGATGAGAGAGCCGGCGTTGGATCGAGATCTGCTGTGACCAGTCAATGCTGCTGGAGTGGCATCGTCGAGAGCAGCAGTTGTCACGGCGCCCCAAGCGGATCCCTATGAGGTGTCAGCTACCAAAAGAGAATCCGGATGCGTGAAATACGGCTTACCCATACGCGAACTACCATCTCTACAATCGTCTCGACCTTGGGGTCGTCAAAGTCATCTGCCGATGAGTCGGAGTACACACTACAATACGATTAACACTCGGTTTCTTGAGCAAAGACCTTGGTTCATGAACTCACCCCATGGAGTCCGATGTGCCTTTATGGCCAGAGTATAGCGCGGACGCAGAGTTGGCGCTGTCAGTGATGAAGCTGTCGACGGAATGTGTCTACTCTCAGTTTAGCATTTGATCACGGTTCATCTCGCCTTCTTCCCTCCGCCAACGCAACTCACCATCTGATGCCCCAAGATAGGGAACTGGTCCATCTGCATCCTCGACTGATACTTTCCATTCACGCTCTTGTGACCCAACAAGCGTGCAGCCGTAATCATGTTCGTCGTCATACCGTCCCCAATGAACAAAATCACATTCTTGGCCTTCTTCTCCTCAGCAAGAGGACGAACAAGCCACTCCGCCAGGGTCTTCTTCGTGCCGTTGTAATATTTCAACTCAACCGTGTAGTTCCCCGGCTCATACAGTGACAAGTGACGGTAAGCCTTGGACGCCACATTCACTACAGACTTATTCCCCGCATCCTGCGCAAACAGATCCTCATACCACGAGAACGTCCACGTCTCCAGCTCAGGCTCCTTCTCGATCCCAAAGAAATCGACGACAGACTTGCCCTCGGGCTCGCTATTGCTCGCAATCGTGAGGGTGAACTCCGGGTCCGGCACGCCGTCGTTGAAGGCCTCGGTCCCGTTAACCGGCGCGTGGATCTCGACGCGGATGTCAAAGTTTTGGCCGGGGAGGAAATGGGCTTGGTCGGGCGGGAAAACGCATCCGAGGTCTGGGCAGGCGCCGAGGCGTTGGAAGGTTTGGGCGAGGGTGGCCAAGGGCGCGGACGCCAAGAGGACCAGGGCGAGGGCGGAGGCGGACATCGTGGAATGCTACGGAGCACAGTCCACGAGGCAAAGGGCCAAGATCGAATGACACTTGGGGTGAAGGTTGGATTGGCAATGGAGGCACATCTTTACGGAGGGGCGGGAGTTGTGGTGATATACACGAGCCAAGACATCGTGGGTGGTCGATTTAAACCTCCTCTTTCACGATCAAGCGTCTAACTCAACATAGAAGGTCCAAGTACTTGCCGCGTAAAGTTCTTCCCACATTCCCGGGGCCGGCATGGAAGGACTTTGGGGAAGGGAAGAGCGTCAGCGGAGAGTCCGGCTCACTCATCACATTCACAGCAGCAAGAAAACCGAACTTACCACGAGGATTGAGATCGGCGTTGTCCGAAGAAGTGCTGACCGACCTCCCACGAGGTGGGGGAAGCCAAGCATCGATGGCAGAAGTGTTCTTGGCTTGCAGCTTCACTGCTGCGTACCCCGCTTCATTGTCGATTTCCCCTCACAGGCTAACGATAAGCACGCGACTTGTTTCCTGGTCTGTCGGGGCCATTTGTGAGGGATCGGAGGTGATGTTGTAGAGTTGGCTGGTGTTGTTGGTGGTGAGTGGAGGTTGAACGCGCGGGGAATGTGATGCTTCCTTGCGCCGAGCTCGAAGATTCCCGGAATGGACTCTCGCAGGTAACAACGTTGGAGAAACGAATGCGGTGCAACTCTTTCGCGCACGATGACATATTGGGAAATACGTAACAATTGGGTAAATATGCCCGAAAGAATAAGATATAGCGAAGTAAGAAGCGAGAAGCCAGTCTTTACTTTCAATTCTGTGCTCGAAGGGCCCATAACACACGTCGAAACTCAATTCCTGGCGTCCCACGTGCTCACAGCTTTGGGGAAAAACAACAGTCTCACAGGCTGATGGCTGGGAGACTTCACACAGCTGAAAACCTTGAAGTGCCAAGAAGGGGTTCTTCGCAGCGATAACGCTATGCCCTGATTCATGCTCAACGTCCGCGATGCCAAGAAGAGCGCCGTTTGCCAAGCCTCTGATATTTCTTATCCTGTGAATTCAACAAATAGCGCAATCAAAATTATTCGTTTTCCTTCCGTATGATGCGCAACCCGTAAGTTACCGAGGGAGCGGAACGTCCGGACTTGAGAGGTAAGCAAAGAATGTGATAGGACGGAAGGCCGCTCGATGTCAGGAGCACAATGACAAACGGCCTACTTGAACGCAGCAAATGTGTCTTCTGTGACAAACCCAACCATGGTCTTCAACCCAGTCCTCGCAGCATCCAAACAATCTCTCGCCAATGCCCCTTCGCCCAGTGCGGTGTAGGCCTCGGCCGACCATTTCAAAGCCCTTATGACCTCAAACGTCGTCACCGCCTGCGTGTCCTTATACATCCACAGCCTCCCCTCTCTCACCGGGTCGACGAAGCCAAAGTTGCGGAAAACCTCACTACTCCACTTGACGACCTTCTTCCATTGCTTCCTGGTGTGCCATACCTCCACGAGCCACATCGTCGGCCAGACGAGCATGAGGCGCGGTAATGAAAGGTCATCGTAGACCTCTTTCTCATGAAGACCAGAGAGCTTCTTTGCTAACTTCTCAACCTGTCGAATCATCGCGTCGGGGTAGAACTTGGTTGGACGCTTTCTCCTGATGAGGGCCTCGATCTCTGCAAGAACAGTATTCCGCTTCTGGTGCTGCTCCGTCGAGGACCCGGATTCACCGGCACAGAGGGCGCAGCTACAGACGAAACCCCAGCTGCGGCGGAATTGCGGCATTCGATGGAGGTACGCCGCCTTAGGAGGCAGGTAAATATGTGTAATCTCAGTGCCGGCAGGGATATCGACAGTAGCCGTGGCGATGAGCATGTCTCCGATGAAGGACCTGTTAGCATTGGGAAGGCACGCGTGGTTGGCATAGGCCGAATACACCCAGAGCCCGCGCGACATGCCCTGCTTCCACATGTTCCATTCTGAATTCGCGGCCTGCGCCGACACCTGGGCGCCACTGAAGCAATTCTTGCGGCGGATAGACTCGAGAAGGAAGACATCGATGACTGGTCTGCCGTCGACAAGTGTGCCTTCTTGGCCGGTGCGCTTGTAGGACCCTCCGTGGAGGTCTAGAACCTTCTTGTGAATTGTTGGGTTATCTGTGCACAACTCCACGAGCTGGGAGTATGCTGCAGCTGCGTTGTGTTCTGGATTGAATTCGTTAGGAACACTTGTTGCTCTCTCTGCGAATACCATCTCCCCGGCCTTGATGTTTTCTGTGGCGAAGAGGCCGCGCCCGTGGTGTGGTGAGTCTCTGACTTGGGTGCGTGCCAAAAAGCTTGCTCTGTCGATGTGGATATTCTTGGAAGTGACACTCGCTGTCATATCTGCGAGATCGTAGTTGCCTTTTTCTTCCTCGAGTCTTGCTTCGCATCTTTCGTATTCCTTCCGGATGTTGGCTGCCTCGGGTTTGAGTGCTAGAGCCGAGTCGAAGTGTAGCTTGCTAGTCTGGAAATCCGTGAGTTGGTAAGCCGCCTTGCCCGCAATGAAATGCGACTTCCAGTCTGAGGATGCCCCTCTCGAGGAGAGAGCGTCTGATAGTGCGCCGTCAAAACAATTAAGGGTAAGATTGATCCCCGCTCGTTTCAATAGAACATCAATCTGGAAGGAGGTGTCTTTCTCTGAGGCCAATTCTAGAGCTCTGGTGTAACTACAAAACTCGTATAAGCCCGTATTCAATTAAAAGAAAGGGTGGTTCATCTCACTTCGCCACTGCCAAAGGGAGATTCTTGGAGATAAAGGCTCGATCCCCAGCGGCCTTCCAGTCAGCGGCAGTCTCGAACTCCGGCACCGCCCTGAAAAGCTCTGGGATGAGTGCATCGTCTGGGCCTGGTCGAAGAAGCACAATATCTGAGGGGTGGTCAACACAAAGCATGAAGTCGTTGTCGCCGCTGAAACGATAATATGGTTCTTTCACAAGAACCATTGAGCCTTCCGGGATAGACTGCAAAATTGTAGAGTTGCCCTGATTGTAAAGAGCCATCTTATCAACGCTGCCATGTTGATCTTCGACGACGGTAATAGTCCCGGCTCCTGGGTAGGGCTGAACGATTGTCCTGAGGACGAGGTACTTCTCCTCGTGATGATTCTCTACCAAAAGCTCGTCAAGGCGCATCTGGACATGGGTAAGCGGATGCGATTTTGGCCGAATTGCCTCATGTCTGAGAAAACTACGTACTGGTGTGAGATCCGCCACAGACTTGACAGACGGCGGATATGACAGTGCCAACACGACCTTCTTTACCATTCGCGGCCCTGTTTGCTGCCCAGACTTTTGTTGCTGCTCAATATAGTTATTGTGCGTGCTGACGAGCACCTCTCTCGATATGCGCTTTGGAGGAGGCTTTCCAGAGTGAGCCTCGGCCTTCTGCAAAAACTCCAGAGAGACATCGGGATCAACATCGGTGAGAATTTCTTCAACGCCAATTTGGAGGTTAAAATCGATGGTGTTGAGTGTTGGGTGCGTGGGTTTTGAGGTATCGGTGTTGCCATCTACGTCCCCATTGTGCGCTTGTTCTAAGCCCATGGTAGATATAAACGAGTTTCAGAATACTGAGGGTTTGCCTGTTGAGCTACGTAGACTACAATCCTTTTGAGGACCTTAGTAATTATTTCTTGAAGAGTCGTAGGCTCATGAGGTTTGAGAGAAGATATGCCGGATAAGAGCATGAGAAGGACAAGTCTGACTGAAACAGACCCTCATCAGCCTCGAATGCAGATAGAATCAGCCTTAAATGTATTGGTAGGAACCTAGATCCCAGGGGATACACTCACAAGCTGCTTTCTGATTTAGGTGTCATCTTGATGGGCTCCGTTGGTCTCTGTTACCAAGTGGGCCCGGCAATGCGGGAGCAAGCGCGATATGTCTTGGATACCGGACTCGGTTCAGGCAAAGACTTATTATGGCACCAATGACAGACGGCCCCATAGTGTCTGGACTCGGTTTGCAGTTCCGGATACGCATGGTTTTCGGAGGGTGTGAGTCCGCATTTTCCCCAACATCATGAGTACGAATGGATAAGCGAGCCCAGATCTCGTTTGGAACCGCCTGCACCCTATTGGTAGTCAATAAAGCAAGTCAGGCCTTTCATTGGTAAATGCCTCTTTGAGTGAGCCGCAATGCAGAAATCAATTGTGCCTTATTGCCTGACGGATCGTGACCGGGGAACGAATCAATTACAGAGAAAGTCTTTCATTCAATCCCTTAACCTATCGTTGAGGGAATCTAGACACAAACGACACGATCAGCTTGTACAGTTGCAACATATTGGCAGCCACGATTTCTCGGCTCCACGCTTCCATATCGTCTCACACCAGTCTCGTCAAAGTATTTTCATGGCGCGCGGCAGACCCGTACCCACATGTTCGCACACCGTACGCCCACAGTTTCGAGAATATTCTCACAAGTATCGCACCTTCCATTAGAGAGAAAGCATCCGACGGGGATTGAGAATCTGTCCAACGTTCTTCTGCACTGCCTTAAAGCGCATATAGCCGCAGGATTCGCTTTCGAGGTGGTTGATGACCGCGGCGAGGGTGGTATACTCGCGACCGCAACGACGGTTCGGGCAGTGGTAGAGTTTCTGTTGATGAACGGGAGAGTTGAGATGCTGGTTGAGACCACTCAAAGACGAGAAGGCACGGTGACAGAGATAACACTCGTAAGCATCGATGTGTTCATTGTATGTTCGGTTGGTGGCGGTGTAGGTAGGAGATGCGTGCCACTGTAAAAGCTTCTTGCAGATGACTCCGTTGGGGTCGCGGGCGCGCACGGCCTGGTAGAGCTTATCGCGGTCCAGAGGGGCGTTGGGACAGGCACCCCGCTCAAGATGGTGGATAAGACCAGTTGCAGTGTTGCTTGTCTGCTTGCAGAAGGGGCACTGGATATCGCCGGTGCTGCGATGAACCCTGGAGTTCAAGTGCTAATCACGATGAGTTATGCTGTTGAAGACGAGAATGGATGAGATTGACTGACCTGCCGGATGTTGTTTTGGTTGTTAAAATAGCGGTCGCAAGGACCGCAGTAGTTGTGTTTCTCGGCCTCGTGGTCGTGGAGATCCTGCTCTTCGGAATACCAATAGTTACAATCGTTGCATTCATAGCTGGGGCGGCTATAATATTGGGGTGTATGTTCATAACCCCAATGGCCCAGTGCATCCATGTGTTGCTGGACTGCATGCTCGCTACCAAAGCCGCGATTGCAGGTGTTGCACTCCCGGTAGTTGTACATCGCGATGCTGTCTCTGGTTACAACAATAAGGTACTCGACGTGTCTCTGTCTAGGTACCAGGAGAATTCGCGAAAGTTCGTCGGATCGGTGGAAGAATAGCTGTGAAGCTGGAGGTGAGTGATATCGATGAGCGATGTCGGAGATTATGGAAGGCTTGTGCTCGTCCTATCAGGGAAAGCACTCGCTTGGGACGGGGAAAAGAAGTGAGATATTAGAGTAGTGCGTGCTGGTGAATTGAAGGAATAAACAAGGTGCTTTCTGCGTGAAGAAGTTGTAAAGTTGTGACGGGTTGACGTGTACTGAGGCGGGGAGGTTGGGTCGGAAGGGGAGATGCGCCCGTATGTCTGAGGTCAGGTAGTGCAGGAAGGAGCCGAAGTGAGGTGGGAAGGTGCGGACCGAGCGACCTTGGACCCTGAGGAAGGTGCGATACACTGGCGACTGCCGTGACTCCCTCACGTTATTACTTTCTATTCTTGGGGTTTACCTAAGCAAAAGATACTTTATCTCGTGATGCAGGGGTAATCACAGCCCCCGATGCCACACTACTTTGTGAGGTGCTGTCAATGTGTGTACGACATAGGGAAGAAGCTCACAGAGGCCAACTACTGTTAGGGTTTAGAAGATGAATTACTGAATTCTGCCCCCTCCCTCGAAGTGTACTATCAGCCCTCTGTTGATACCTGATCTGCTCCTTTGTTGCTTGGCCCTCCTCCTGTTGCCCCTTATGCTATCCCCTATCCGGGCAGAGCCTGACAGATACGCCGTTACTTTGGTGGTCAGTGAGCAGAGTTCCGAGCTCCTATAAAGTATCCGCGGGGTAATAAGTTATTTGGACAATTACTTTGGGCTCACTTTTAAGGCGGGTCAAACCAAGAACACGATTTAGTTGACCAGGACCAATGAACCCCAAAGTCAATGTCAAATGCCTCAGGTGTGTGACACAGGGAAGAAGCTCACAGAAGCCAACTGCTTTTAGGGTTAAAAAGACGAATCACTGATATCTGCCTCCTAGCTAGGGGTATGCTCCTTGCGTGATATATATATAGAAGCTGCTCCTTTGTTGCTTGTGTCCCTCTTGCTAGCTCTTACTAGCACCCTTCCCGAGGAGTCCTGACCGCTAAGCCCAAGCCATCGCCTTTCTAACACCTCATCTAGTTCTTCAGGCTCAACCTCGAGCAACTCATTATCTGCCCCGTCCAGGACGGATCTGCCGGCTCCATCCTCATAGAGTTGAGCCACGGGAGGATGCCCCTTCAGAGTCACCTCTCTGCAATTTGATCTTGCCTTCTTGCCTGGCTTCTTCAGTGCTGACCGTGGCAGTATCCCACTTCTAGTTCGTCAGTCCCTCCAACGCTTCGAGGATTGTTCGCTGTGAGGTTGTAAAAGCGAAAAGCCTGACATATCGGTTTTGTGTCTCCTCGGGATGCTTGAAGACTGCAGCGATTGTGCTGCCTGTAGGAAACCAACTCAGTGCATAAAGTACCTTATATCTCGACCATTGAAAAAACCACACTAGCCCACATTGAGGCATGTTCCAAAATATAAGGAAGCTTGGGGTTGGTGGCGGGCTCTGCCAGCGCCACAAACAATTGAAATCTTTGTGGTAATTGTTAGGCAGTTGCTTCGCATGTAGTGCCCACGGGCTCAACAGCGTCACTGCAAGTGAAATCCTGATACGGAAAACGCCTTGCTGAATCTCAGTGATACAGATCGAATTATTCTAGCAGAGAGCGAAAATTGAACACCGACCATTGTAGACTGGGCATTTCTTGCAGTAAGCTTAATCGATACCTGATCTACTTACACATATGCCTGGCGAGACTCAGAGACTTCGCGCTGAATGAAGCATGGTTTGAAGTATTAGACCGTGTATGTATCGGGAGAAGTGTTATACTTGAGTAAGTACATTTGTAGAGGTATATTTGATCAACAACAATCACTTCTCAAATTTGGCAAAGCGACGGAATTTTATCCATGATTCAAAGTTTATTTTAGAATTCTATTAGATGTAGTGCAATCTCGATAATCGCCAGTACCCAATAACTCCGTAGATGTATGCCGTATCATTGTCTTATTCTGCGGTGACGATGAAAGCTGCCGTAGCACATAGATATGCGATAGCACTCTCAGTGTCAACACTAGAGTTGTCATCCTTCAACGACGGTAGGTGTCGAGTCTGAAGGGTACACCGTAATAATCCGGCAAGGCACAAGTCGACTTTGGCTCAAGTGCAAAGCAACTGACAGATCGTGGTCTGTCCGGCTCACTGGCAAGACAGAAAAGTCGCTTGTATCCGCCGTTGTTGGCGATGCTTAAGGCAGGAATGGTAAGAGACATGTCGCCAGGCGGCACTGTTGCGGTGTACTTTTTCGAGGCGCTGTCGAAGTTGACCGCTACGCTATATTCTTTGTCTTTATCGGTGGTGATCGTGTCCGATTGGCATCGCGATTGTGCAACGGCAGCCAAGGGGAGGCTGAGGAGGAGGCCCAGGGTTGAGATAGTAGAGATATGCATTTTGGTTTGTCTGTAGAGTCTCGAGTGATGATGGGTAAGAGTTGACTGTAGTTGATTTGAGTGAGTCTTTTCAACTTCTCGTGAGTTATAAGCCGTCACTTGTCTAAATACTGATTCATCTTCCGCAACGGCTCCACATGTTCATGACATTGTTGTACGGCAGTGTAGCCCCTGAGGTGTTTGGACTAATATGACTTGAACTCTATATTGATTAAAGTTCCTCGAAACGACGTTGATCAACACAGCGCACTGACGGCGTTCCCGGAACAAAATTCGACTGCCCACCAGCCGAACCAGAAAATCCATGATCAATGCCATTGGGACGAGTCATGGTGCCCACTGCGGATGTCAACGACTTGAACACTTCACGGCCCGCGACATTCCGAAGTCATCCGGGGGAGCCTTGGATCGCATCCGCCTCATTTAAATCGGGAGTGGGTTCACCGGGTCGAGCGGCAGGCAGTTCACACGAGTCTTGGGAACACCGCTCGGTCACTATCTTGTCGCACTAGGACGACTCCTTGAATCACAGTTCGCAACTCGCAACTCGCAGCGCGATTAGTAGTTAGTGAGCACTGGAGCGTTGCATGGTTAGCATCGTTTCAGCGGATGGCTGCATCAAAGACTTGTTATACCTTCAGCCCTGAAGATGTCTAGGTTTCTGGAACCAGGAGTTCGGTAGGTGGGAATATTTGCCGAGGCCCAGTCTCAACCAATTCAGTCGTGTGACAAAAATTCGCTGCTTAGTTGAGCAAATTACTTTACACGTCGTCGCGTCAATTGGTTCCATCAAAGCATCTTTTTGGTTAAACGTCTATTTTTCCTGCGAAGGGCGATTGGCGGGTGAGGAACCAAACTCTAGAAGCGGGTTGAACTCGCAACTGTATCTGTTAGAATTTCAATCTAGTCACCAGGAATTGTCGGCCGATGACCTGTGATTCCCATGTTCGACGTCTCTTCGGAAGTTTCCGGACATCTGGAGGTTCGAATACCTACACGACTAAAATGTCATTGAACCCTGCAGATCGATCGGATCGGTAGTACTTCTAGAACCCACGCATGGTCACGACACCAAACATGTCCGGATGAACCCAGCCACCATCGGTCGACATGTTGCTTCTGTCCCGCATCCGGAACCGAAAGTGGAGACGAAGGTTCCGGCTCCCGAGGAAAGCTCGCCGGGGGCGGTGTGAACGCCAAGGCCTTTGCAATGTCTTGCATGCGGTCTCTCATGGTTCTCGTTTGAGATTGGTCACATTGTTCTTTTCTTACAGTCTCCAGGAACGTGAGAGGGAAACGCTGGTGGCGATTGTCTATCCTGAGGACTGCTCAGAGGCGTCAAATGCTTCAAGACATGAAAGATCAAACGGGCCAACCGATGAAGGAATGTTGTTCTTCCTATCCATGGAGCTCACATGCAGTTGCATCCCCCTGAGTTTTTAATCAACCGCTGTGGCTTGATGACACTAGGTACCTCGCTTAGCCCATTGGCTTACGCTATATTCAGTCGGCTTTCTCGCAGTCTCTGAGTAGCTATGATGGAAGGGCACACACTCGCGTCAACTGTGCCATTCGCACAGGCAGCCAGGCATTGCCTGTGGCGTTGATAAAGATGCGTCCTGGGCGCGGATTGCTGCCTCCGCCTTTTAGCCGTCCCCCATCACCCTATAGGAATCTGTTTCTTCCATCCGTTGTCAGGCGTAGCGATGACGGTCTACGATTGCCATGATTGGGTCTTCCCCAAGCGACGGCACTGGTGTCAAACGCGATCCCTCATCCGGTGGCCGCGAAGACAAAAACGCATCCGTGCGTGGGCCCAGATCGACAGGCTAGATCCCCTCTAGCGAGCAGCAAGACGAACAATGAAAGATCAAGCCACGACGAGCCTGGCCTTGCAAGAGGGCTGATGCTTCGATGCGGCCCCTGCATCTGCCGTGGTGCCCTCGATGCGAGCTTGGGAATGTAGCCCCTTCAATGGTTGAAGAGCTAGACAAACGGCGAGCTGTGGCGTTGGTCCGTCATCCATGCTTCTCCTCCTGTTGATCGCAGGAAACGTTCTTTAAATCATCCTTCTCTACCTTGTGTCTTGGCCTTGTTCCTGGATCCCTTGCTGTCAACGATTGTTGGTGGGAGGGACCCTGAAAGCTTCCGTCTCGTTCAACTTCCATTCGGACAGAGCCCTCCATTATGCATTCGTTTCGCGTGGTCTCTGTTCTGTTGGTAAGCCTTGGCGGCCTTGGGGTGGCTGCCAAGTCACTCAGCTTGGAAGGCATTCCCAGTTGCGCTGTAAGTCATGATTCCACATCACGAGTCTGCCAAGGACTCATCTGGCTGACTATCATTCACCCTAGATCACTTGCATGGTTAAAGCCCTTCCCTCGACAACCTGCTCACCCACGGATCAAGCGTGCCTCTGCGTCGATTCCAAGTTCAACGCCGCGGTGCAGCCCTGTATTCAATCAACATGCACGATACAAGAGAGCCTGGGTGAGTCCGGGCGGAAATACATTTGTTCGTCAACGTGGCGAAGCTGACGGCGTAGTAGTCGTTACCAATGCAACATGGTCGAATTGTGGCTTCCCGTACAGTGACCAAACTTCCAACATTCATTTGATCAGTGGAGTCGTTACTGCCATCGGTATCATCTTCATCATGATGAGGATGGCTACCAAGATTGCGAAGCTCTCTGCCTGGGGCGCAGATGACACTGTGATTATCGTTGCTTTTGTGAGTGAATATCGTCCTCTCCTTAATTATCTAGCTCTCTAATTGCCCCATAGGCGTTGTTCATTGGTTTCTTTGTGGAACTGTTCTATTGTGAGTTCGTCGCGATCAGAGAGAGTCATTGGGTGCTTGGGAATTAACACCACATTTTCAGTCGTGAAGGCAGGACTTGGCAAAGACATTTGGACTTTACATGACTACGAGATTACCTATTTTCTCAAGGTAAGTAGGACCAACTTCTCGGACTGCGTTTTACAGCATACTAAGCATGTCACAGCTTCTCTTTGTTCTCGAGTTCTTCTACATCATCGGCCTAGGCGTCGTTAAAGCGTCCATCCTCTTCTTCTTCTTGAAGATCTTCCCCAACCGAGGTTTCCGCCGCATCTTGTGGCTTATGCAGATCCTCAACATGCTCGTGGTGCTATCCTACGTGGTTCTATGCTTCGCGCAATGCCAGCCGTTCTCGCATTTCTGGAATGGATGGGATGGTGCGCACGAAGGCCACTGCGTCGACTTAAACAGGATCGGATTGAGCCACGTCTCGCTCAACATCACTCTCGATATCATCATGCTTATGTTGCCGATCACTCAGATCTACAAACTTCAGCTTAACAGGAAGAAGAAGATTGGTGTCATGGCTATGTTCTTGGTCGGTGTCTTGTAAGTTCGACCCCTGCATGCCCACCCCATTGTGCATCGTCGACTAACACTAGTCGAAGCCTCACTATCGTCAGCATCCTGCGTATCAAGACACTCATCGCATTCGCAACCTCGCTCAACACTACCGCTGACTCAGTGGCTGTCGTCCTCTGGGCCTACGTAGAACTTGGGGTTGGCATCGTGGTCGCGTGTATGCCCAACGTCTGGCAACTGCTAAAGACTTTGCCGTCTAAGGTGATTCAGTTGTCGACGACGCTTGCTTCCAACATGAGTCACTCAGGCACTCGCACTCGGCCCAGTTCTCAAATCTTCATCGACAAGCGGAGTCCGACCAAGCAGTCGTTCACAGAGAGCTCATCGATTCAGGTTGCTTCGGCATCGTCACCGTCAGTCTCAATTCATTGAGATTGTTCTTTACTGCTGAACAGAGTACTAGATGCTGCCATGTTCTGAAATTCACGTTGAAAATTTTTTGTGTTCAGAAGTAATTGAACGGTGGCACATATTGATGCTTGGACACTGTATCCGGCAAGGACGTGGCGTAGCTTGCCTGTGATCAATAGGCCAAGACAAATCTCTTCATGGTACTGTGTTCACAACTTCACCATTGCAAGAAAATATGAGCGATGGTGTGAAGTGTGCTTGTTGCCAGTACAAGCACATGTGATGTCCGCCCCGCGTCGTCACTTCAAATATCACATGAAGTGACATGGGTCCTGGACGTTCCATCAGATGTTGAAGAAGCTCTGTCTGTGTTGCGTCGTCGACGTTAAAGTGGACCAGGGATGAGTGCTAAAAGTCCCATATGAAGTGCTGGCGACATGTCCGCGCACTTAGTTGCGTGCCTTACCACCCTAAATCATGTGTTGGGCAGAATCGATTGTCCAATCATCAAGTTCAACTGAAAGTTCATCAGCTTGTAATTTCTATCCACGTGTATCGATGTTCATCGAGTCAGGGATGTGGGAGTCATCTCATCGCGATGCTGCATTAGCGACCGGGATGAGATCATGCAGTGAACCCAATTGATCGCCGGTAGCCCCGTGCCGTGAGTCAACCAGCTCGTTGGGTTTCTCTAAGACGAATGGAATGAATGGAACAAGAACTTACTTGGTAGTATTCGGGACCACCTTTCAGTTTCACCAGTTCATCTATGTAGTGTGAATCATCTGCCATGCTGTGAACTATTCGCTGGGGTTATCTTATTGTGGTCTCTTCAGAACCCAACCTGTCAAGGCACGCAAACTTTGGAGGCAAACCTCCGCGCTGATGACTGCCCCTGGTCTCGGCTACCTACTGCCCACCGTAGCCACTGATAGCCGCCTTGCCAATTTTCGGACTTCGTTGGGAATAAGTGTCTCGGGAGCTTCTAGAAACAAGGAAAGAAACATGCGGCATGAGATCCATCGCCTCTTCTAGTCCATGTGCGAGTCTTAGGAAAGGCAGGCATGTACCAGGGCAATGGGAAGTTGAAGCACTACGCAACATCTCACGTCGTGTCACTTGTCAGCCTGCCAGGTAACACAGCACGCGCTGCGCCCTCATCATCGCCAAGCATGACTCACTTCTCATCAGCCACTTAGTCCCCAATCAGCGGCCGTTGCAACCCACCATCAGGACCCTTGAACATCCCCAAGTTGGACTAATACTAAGCTTTCGGGAGCGTTCTGCAGGCCGGCTACAGGGATGAGCGAAGGCGCCCACGCGTTACAGCCTACGCCAGGCCCAACTCACCCGTCGGAGACCAACATTATCAGTTTCGCCTCACAACATCGAGGTAATCTGTCTAGATGTACTTATATCTCTGCTGTTCATCGACATTGCATCTGTCTCATACTACAACCATCATCTTCGACCGGTCTCAAGTCACCGCGCGCACCTTTGCGTCAGACCCCTCGTCGACTTGCTCTACCTCTTGTCTACGCCCTTCCTAGGACACATCTCCCTTCCGGTCCTAACTTACACCACCCGCCACACGCAAACTCCAACCAGAAACAGCCCCCGTATATAAAGCCACCTTCTGCCCAGCATGGGTCTAAGACTTCACAGCAGTAGCAGCGATGCCCTAGATCTAGATCTCAGTCAGCGGTACCTGCCCCCCGGCCCCTCGCAGGTCAGCAGGCCGCGCCCCCGCGCCCACTACAACGGCGCCTACTTCCACCCCGACGGCTCCATCGCCTTGCACCGAGAGCTCGCCGATCAGAAGCTTCCTCTCCTCGACCTCGTCCTGACCGCAAACCACCAGAAACGGGCCCGTCAGCACCGACAGACACGTCGGGGCCAGACTCACCGCTCTACACGGCAATGGCGCACTGACGAGGCGGCCGAGGGCCGCAACCTGGCCTCTAGTGGCCACAAACTCCCGGGCGAGCACCGTCGGACGCCGTCCCTGGAGAGACAAGATGCCTTCCGGGATCCTCGCACAACGAAAGCCCGGCTCTACCCGGAAGACGCCCCCGACATCGAAGAGCTGTATCGGCTGGGTCTTCTCTACGACGATGAGCATATCCGTGGTCCTGCTTTCGGTCTCGATATCATTAATCACCATTCAGAGCCTAAGTACACCATGCGCCCTGCCAAGCGGGCGCGCAAGTCCAAACCCCAGCAGATCTCATACGACGATGATGTGCAGCTCGCCCTCGACCTATCTCTAGCCGAACTCGGCCGAGATGAGTCTTTCGCGCAATTTCTTTGCTCCCCAGAACTAGACGAGCTCCCTTCGGGCGTTGAGTCCGACAGCAGCAGCACGTATAGCGCACGACTCGCGCCCCTGCAGTTCGTTTCCGAGCTCTTGGGGTCGCCAGATTATTTTAGCGATAACACGCCTGAGCTGACAACTGATTTCGCCTCTGATTCTTCTATTTCTTTCAATTATTCTTCTGATGAGGAGCCAACCTCCGCGGAAACCCGTGGAACTTTGACGACAGGGACCAAATATGATAGAATTACTGCCCAGAAGCTTGATAGTCCCTGGACGATGTCGGGTGACGGCTCGTAGCAAGTCCCCAAGGATCCCCGCGCGCTACTCGGAACTCGACTGCGATTTCTTTGGCAAAGCGCTCGTGCCCCCGGAGTGGACTAGCCCTCATTTAGCCCGGCATCACCGGGATCGATGCACGTGGGTTGGTTCCAGGTCTCTGCATTCTGTTGCAATTCAGGAGTTATGGTAGGACAGCTGTGTGCTCGTGTAATAATGACACTGAGCTCGCTGTCTTTGATCTTTTCATTTTTTGTCTGTATCTTTCCACCGCACAGCATAGCATTCAGCCACTTGTCGATTCTGAATAAAATCAAATTTTCAACCCTTACCTCTTGCAGTGACTCCTTCTATGCCCCCCACTTCAATGAGTAGATTTTGACAGACGTGCCCCTATTCCCGTATACAGCTTTCACACCAAACACTCATGGAAGCCTACTCAACCCACGCCACAGTATTCAGAACTCAGCAGAAAAGAAGAGTAAGGTTCCGGGGTAATAATTACTCAGCACATAGGATGATAATGATGCTCGGGGTATCTATAGACACCGAGATTCAAAGACGATACTCAACTAAGCTCTGCGGAATTACGGGGGCGATTCGAGACCGACGTCACCGTGCGCTGGGCGTGACGCTCGCGATGTAGTAGTCGAGGTCGCCGAAAGCACGAAGGTTTACTCAGGGACCGAATTGACCGAATAATGATCCTAACGCTGGAAGAAATTCTACTGGCGTGTACAATGCCTCAAAAGGCCCATGTCGCCTAGGTGTCGCCTATTCGGTGCATGACGAGAGTCATGTAACGTCTTTCCGAGGTTTAGCTAAAAGCTTAGCATAAGTGTAAATATATGAAGCTAGTCCTAATACCCTCTGGTTAACGCTGTCCAGAACTCCGTATTTGACTAATTTTCAGGAGGTAGAAAATTCGTAAGGGCAACCTTGCACAATACAAGTTCAGACACGAGGCGATGGCTTCCTTGCGAAAACAAAGATACTTTGCGTATTCTTGGGTACAGGAAAGACCACCACGGCTCTCTTAACAAAAGACTTGTAAGGCTTCTGTTCTATCACAATCGCCAAATACTCGGAGAGCCTCATGAGATCCATCATATAGCCAAAAGTTCTTCAGCAGCGTTGAAAGTTTATTCTATGCAGGGGATCCGAGTACAGTCGGTCTAAGGATAGCTAGAACGTAGTCATGCGGTCGCCATTAGCTTCCACCAGGTCTCTGTAAATGAGCAAGACGACATTTGGTTTTCACAGGCTTCACGAGACTGTCTATGGAGCAACATAGTCAAACTCTAAGAAGTTGCTCTGTCTTTAGGCGAAAATACCCTGTTCTACCAAGCTGTGCACTTGACCTCGCTTTCGGGCCCCCGGCAAAAAGACCTACCAACTCGACCCAAGTCTCGAGATAGCTTCAAACTGTAAGTCATGGAGCTGTCCACTTGCATGAGTGAATGTCAATCATGAAGAACCGCATTTTGTCGATGATTTCCGGCTTCTCCGCCTCAAGTCGAGTATAAAGCATCTCGGAAAGCCATGAGGAATCAACTCTCCTGCCAGACAACTCACCAGCCTTCTCATCCACTCATTCTCAACCACACTCACTCATCATCACTCTTTACAACGACTGTCATTTATTCCATTTATCAAGATGCATTTCCAACTCATCCAATCCGCGGCTCTGTTGGCCGCTGTCCTGCCGACGGCCCTCGCAGCCGTTCCCTCTGACTCTTTGGAACGCCGGGCTGAGTGGACCACCACCACTCAGGATATCGAGCTCTCCGAGTTGGGAAACATTGAGTTGTACTCTCAGAATGAGAACCCTGCCAACGTGGTTCAGAGAGAGCTTGAAGCACGAAGCTCCGCGTCTGCCTTTGTCTGCAGAGGTCGTCGCCCCTTGCCCCGCAGCGGCGGAAAGGTATGAACTTGTCATCTCGTACCTACCTGAGTAAGGCTCGTGCTAACATTCAAACAGTGGCTTTACCGTGAAGCCACCTGTGACCGCACCGGCACCGACGTGAACACCTTCAAAGTGAGCATACCTCATCCCGCCCTGGAGGATGCACGCTAACAAGCTTCAGGTCTCCTGCATGGCCGAGAACTCCCACGCCGACATCCTCTACCGCCTCCCCGGCGCTTGTGGCAAGAACCAGTGGTGCGTCGAGTTCCACGGCTACAACGAGATTGGCCAGGGCGCTTGGGACGTCACCTGCGTCGACAAGCCCAACATCCACACCTGGGTCGCCAACACCTTCTCCAACCCGGGCCAAGTCACCACTTGCAGCGCCGGATGGAACAACAATGGCAAGCGTAACCTCAAGGCTACCTTCGAAGTCGACGTCATGGATGCTGGTGGAATCAACCGCATCAACCCCAAGGAGGTGTACTACCAGCTTGGTGGCAAGCGGATCGGTGTCTCCCGCAGCGGTGACTCTGAGGTCGGTTCGGGATCTATCATCATTCCCCCTGGTGGATCTATTCAGGCTTGCGTCACTGCGTACTCTGGACAGATCATCAACATGCTTGGTGCTCTTACTTCTCTCGTGTCACTTTAGACCCGGATCGAGGTGGTCCGGCAACGTCTTCAGATGCTTGAAAATAGTCTGACAGCGTTTGAAATCTAACCGGGGTTTATTATAATTGGTAGATCAGCACAGTCATTACCGAATATTTACTTTGGATACGCTTTATTTAGTCCAACAGTTTCTATATCTCTACGAATGGTTCAATATATACTGTGGGACAAAATCTTTAAACGTCTGTTCCAAGTACCTCGAGGAAAACGTGAAGGCTCCGCATCAAATGCTGTCTATAGAGCACTGCTTCACAGACGTGTGTAACGTCTGGCACATACCAGGAAGAGTTCGGGATGGTGATTTATTTACAGTGAGATATTACTGAAGTTTTAATTACAAACAATAGGTACAAATGAAAAGACGCGGCGTCAGATGGTAGTGCCACCAGTCGCTGTATGCTCAGCCACAAAGCTATGAAAGCTTCGCCCAAGCCCATCGCAGGCCCTGCAGACAAGCTACGTGTTGGTAGTTACGTCTTTGGACCACATGTTACAGAAGCAGACTGGGTATTCAATCATTGCTGCTGCATCGAAGGGCGGCGGGAAGACGGGATCGTCCAACTTGCCATTTCCATCCTTCAACTTGTAGCACTCGTAGTTATTGATCAGTGCGGCGCGGAAGTCACGGATCCAGTGCTTCGTGTCTTCGGCTTTACTATCGCTGATGGTGTAATGCTTGAGTTTGCTATCAACACCAATCTCGGCGTAGCTAAGTGCGATGCAGTTCTGCGACTGGTCAGCATCCCATTCGGCGTGAAAAGACGAAGATGGTAGCGGCTTCGCAAACTCACATTATCATACCACATGCGCGCCGCTTTGCTTTCGAAAGCTTCCTGGTTCATGTAAATGACACCATTCCCCTGGCAAGAGAAGCACAGTCAGTATTCCAACTCAGTCTGGCAAGAACAAAAACAGGCGGATACATGTACTCACAGTTGGGACAACTTTTTGATCGGCGGACGTGACGAGGAACTTATACTCTCTCTTGTTTGCTGTCTTCATAGAGCGGATGAGTGCAAACTTTTTCTGACAAATGCGTTAGTAACTTGATGTCTTGGGTTTTGCAAGAATAGGGGAAACTTACGAATTTCCCAAAGACGTTGGCTGCCATCATATCCATCATGTCGCCCATCCACTTAGAACTCAACCACGCACCATCGTCGAAATAGCGTAGAATGTACTCCCGCATGCCCTCTTCGCCAATCCTTTGTTTCTAGAAGGACAGTCTTCCATATCGAGCATTACGATGACCGGGAAGAGACTCCTGTCTGCCAGTCGTCTGCTTTT
Source organism: Colletotrichum paranaense (assembly GCF_030867605.1). Classification (NCBI taxonomy): domain Eukaryota; kingdom Fungi; phylum Ascomycota; class Sordariomycetes; order Glomerellales; family Glomerellaceae; genus Colletotrichum; species Colletotrichum paranaense. The sequence continues at coordinate 4,387,927 of NW_026848960.1, read as the reverse complement.
CATGGGGTCGGTCTCGCTCTCACTTTTCATCCCGGGGAGTCTGGACGAGGTTGCTCGTCTGCTGACACGCGGGAGGTCTCTCAACAACCCATCCTGAGAAGGTAATGTCACACAGGTAATGTCACACATTCAAAGAGGCCGATTATTCTAGTAACTTACAAATGCCTGTCTTGAGATCTTGCTGCGGTGCTACTTGACATAAGCACAGTGCAGTGAGAAAAGGTTCACTGTCTCTGGCATGAGACATGGGCATACGAAGATACTTCACCGTCACATGTAACTTATGCTGGTCTCCCATATGTGGTCGCATTGTGCCGCTTCCCGAGAGAGCACAATTACTTCATATGATGATGATAAGACTTCCAATCTAAGCTCATCACTGCAAAACCAGTCCATCCCCTGAGCCAAGCTCAACGAAATCGTATTCTGGAACTTTGCCATTCATCCTTGCCTCTTCAGCCTCGACAGCCTGTTTAAGAGTATATTGCGTACGCATAAGCAGTGGTGCGATGAGCCCACCGCCCTCCTTTGTCTCATCGTGTGTCGCAACCCAATACCGAGCTCCAGTCTCAGCCACAGCTTGGATACCATTCAGAGCTCCCAAGTTTAACTGTTTCGTCATCCAGATGCGGACGTCGTGGAGGCCATGAAGTAAAGCGAGTGTTGAGAAGCCGGACTTGCGAATGCATTCTAGATCTGTTGCTTGTATACCGTGAGGAGAGTATAATATTGTCTCCGGTGTTTCCGAGTCAAAGGCAATCATAATGGCCGAATGGTAATACAGGGCGTTTCCTTCCGTGATGACGCGCCCAATTCCGACCCATGGCGGGAGGCCGGAAATGCTAAGATCAGACTTCCAATCTTTTGTTTCGGAGGAGAATCCAGGGGTAGTGGTGACGGAAGAAAAGTGACTCCATGAGCGGATGAGGTCAGCAGCTTTATCAGTAGCAAACACTGGCGTTGACTTTGGAAGTTCTTCTAGAGTCGCTTGGTGACAGTGATCAGTGAACTCATGCGAAATAGCCACGACGTCGATATATGATCTGTCAGTGACCTTTGGGGTTTCGGAGCCGTCTTCAAAGCCTGCAAGAATTGAATTGAGTTGGTCCATAGTTTTCAGGCTAGGTTCGACGACATGCCACTGTGTGGAGAACCATGACGCGACGTCGGACTGCGGACCCTGCAGCCACGGGTCGATGAGAACATTGAAACGCTTTCGACCAGCAGGCCGGACCGACAAAGGAGGATAAGGCAGTTGAATGAGCCATGTGGTATCGGCATTGAGGTGTACGAGGACGGGCCGTTGAGACCTCAACGCTTCCAACCAGCCAGCTCGGTCGCCGACTTTGATCGTAGCCGGCGCCGTTGATGCTTGTGGTTTATCTTGAATAGCCATAAGAATGCCGTTGGCTTCGGGTTTCGTGGTGGAGGTTCGAGGTTGAGGTGTTCAAGATGCGTTTTTGATGGGGGTTTACTCGGCGCACGACGGTTCCGGTTGATGTTGGATTGGTGTCCTAAAGAGGAAGAGAATGACGTAGTCGAGTTGCTCCGCCCCCATGATCCGTTTCCAACATGTACTAGCATCACGTCGTATGGCTGGCAACTCCAACTACCTCAGTGATTACTTGGTGCACAGGTCAGGTGAACGCAAGCCATGAAACGGCGGCTTGACTGTATCACAAGTCTATAACATTATCATAACAATGTGCACAATCTCTAAAATCTATCTCTGCACGTTTTACACTCGTGACGGGGGTTTCCAAATTGGAGTAATTCCAGCTCTCGGGACACCTTTGGAGATTACTTTATCGCACGGACTTGATGGTCACCATGAGCGGGTGTTTCTCCCATAGAATGTAAGACTTTTGATCCGACCAATTCTCACTCTCTTGGCAAAGGCTGAGGTCAAAGTTCCAAAGCGTTTTGGCCAGGATGAGTCTCATTTCGTGCCAAGCAAGACTAAGACCGGAAAAATTATGGTCAGCCGGCCGAAGCTGCTGCAACTTAGAGAGGGAAGAAGACTTACTTGATTCCAATGCAGTTCCGAGGGCCGATAGAGAATGGCTGTACAACCTCTTTCGTGTTTGGCTCATACTCTGGCCCGGGAATCCACCGCTCAGGGATGAATGCTTCAGGATCCTTGAAGTTGCGCGGCGAATGGTTCGCAGGGAACTGCGGGACGGATACGCGAGTCTGAAATAAGAATTAGTAACCTTTACCCATGATGAGAGGCAATTCACAAGGTTTCATACCTTTTCCGGGATCCAATGTCCTGCAACAGCGCTACCACCCTCGGGAACTTCCCTCCAGACTCCAACAGGAACTGGGGGGTACCAACGCAGTGCCTCATTGAGAACGGCCGTCATGTATGGCAACGCAGAAAGTCTCTGAACGTCCAAATCGTCTTCAGAGTCTACTCCGCGTATTTCGCTCACAAGACGAGCCAGCTTGTCAGGGTTCCGGAGGAGCAAGTATGTGACGCCACTGAGAATGGTTGCCGTGGTCTCGGATCCAGCGACCATGAAGACAGACGCGTTGTTATACATGTCAAACTTGTCAATCTGTTTTCCCTCAGGCTGGCTGAGGACCAATTTCCAGATATCGGCTTTGTCAGTGTCCCTTTCAAGCCTGCGATCGACTCGTTCAATGGAATGCCTGAAGTGCATGTCGGCAGCCTGCTTGAGTCTCGGTGGTGTGATCAACTTCACAATGTTGCCCAGCCATGACCACTCCCGACCAACTTGGGCGAAGGCGCCGTTCTTGAGATTGTCGAAAATGTTGGCGACCCATTCTGAGTATTCTGAGTCGGCGAGAAGGCCAAGCGATTCTCCAAACGCCAGCTCAGCCATGATGTCGAATGTCGTCAGGTTGTACAACTTCACCATGTCGAACTTGGCGTCTGAGTCTGTCTGGATGCCACGGCAGATGTTCCCTATGAGCTGATCTACGTACGACAAAATCAGTGGTGCCTGAGCCTTGAGGCTTCTTTCCGAAAACGCTGGCGAGAAGACTCTTCGGAGGCGGCTGTGGTCGGAGTCTGGCAATGTCGTGATCAAATTGCGGTGGCCGTTGGGGTCGGTTCCGTACACACGCGGATCTTTGGGGAAGTTTTTCTTGCCTCCCGTCTTGTGGGCGTAGATGTCCTTCCAAGCCTGGCCGTTGATGATGCTAAGTCTGGAGGCCCCAATTCGTACAACATCACCGTACTTGGCGTGAAGAGAGCTGAGCCATGGAAGCATTTCCCCCTTTGTATGCACTGCCATGTATGGAATGTCCGAACAGCGGGCATAGAGCGGACCAGGGAATTTGGCTAGAGGATGAAAGTACGCATTGTACAAGAGCCCGGCGATGAAGTAGACGGGAATCTATAATAGGAGAAGTGAATCGTCATGATTAGCTCATACAGCTCGTTGTATGACTTAGCAGCGTTCGACTTACGAGAACCATTGTTGCAATAAGCATTTGTGGTGGACTAATTTGAGCCAAACTCTCCAACACCGTGGCCGAGAAGGTCGACCAATTGGCCAGAATTTTGTTCGTATCAACTGTCATCTTTACTGACTATGATGAGCTGTGTTCAAATTTGGCTATAGTCTAGACGAAGTGCGAACCGACCATTACTTATACCAACATTCTGTGTTCCCTGGAGTGGCCCTTCCATCAACAACCGAGTATCGGCCACTAGGAGTGTAGCAAAACTCCGTGACAAAGCTCTCCAAACAAGACAAAACTCCGCTGGGTACTAATTTCAGTCTTCCAACCCCGAATATCATCGCATTGTAAGGGCATTGGCAAAGAAATGCATGAGCCGGCCGTCGGATCGCCAATGTCCCACTACTTTCGGGGTGGAGTTCGGAGCGGACTGAAGGGGGCCCACTTTCGACCAAACTTCGGAACAACTTTCTCGGAGAACCGGGAAAATATTCACTTCCGGGTATCCGCACAGGATCAGCATTCCCCCTTGCGCAACCGGTACGCTTTTGTGCCCAGGATAGGGCCCTAACTCACCGCGTTATTCTCAACTAGCCTTTCGGCGCATGATAGCTGTTGTATTCATTGACTTGCAGCTGGTGTGATGTTTTCTCGGAGTGGCGGCTGCCCCTAAGGGTCCAATGAGAAGGGGCTTGGGTATTTCAGGAAATAATGAGCTGTCAATGAACATTGGTTAAGTATCCTTCCATCCCATAATACCTAGGGCTATATATAAATGCTGCCGGTCGACTCAAAAGGCCGAAAATCAAATCATTCATCGCCCAGGCATAACTATCTACAAAATCCTCATAAAGCAACAGGGAATACCGAATTCTCCGGCTCATCTTCGTTATCGCGCCCATTCATAGTCTCTAAGAAGGACCATGCGGAAGTTTCAGGGTTCGTAAAATGACCCCGTCCGACACCAATGTACGAAAACGGCGGCACCCCTTCAGCCTCTAATGCGTGTGCCCACATCTGCGTGTTGACTGGCGTTGTTTCTTGAGGATTCAGTGAGCCTAGAGGGTTGTTACCGTTATGAACAACGTTTTCGACACAAGCTCGTAGCTTAACGATGTATTCCGGTGACTCTCCCGGGAAACCAGATCTAGTGAGCAGATCCAATCTCTTCGACCATGCCCGTAATACGAAATGCGCCAGAGTCGCGCAGGATTTGTCGGTAACGTTGAATAACCCGGGCCGGAACCGGTAGAGTATTTCAATCTTTTCCCAGGCACGTTGTGCAATGGGTCCTTCAAGTCTTTGTCCCAACAGCACCACGACGTAGAGTAGTACCTCGAACTGGAAGTTGAAATCAGCGAACCAGAGGAAACCCGTATCCTCTGAAGAAGAGTAAAGAAACGACGTATGCTCAAGCATGGAAACAGCCCACATGAAAGCATTGTCCTCTCCGCTCTGAACCACGGCGTCAGGTCTAGGCCCGTCACTAATGCTCTTGATCAAGTGCCGTTTCTGTACAAGAAGAGCCGATATGAGCCCTTGAGCCATGACGTGTACTTGTCCCGCGTGGGGGTTGCATCGATTGTCCAAGATGTGCTGGAGCCCCTGTTCGAACAACTCGAAATGGGTAAGGTAGTAGCTCATCTGCTGTTCTCTCGTCCCCCCTGCTACTGGGGGAGCACCGCCGGACTCATTCAGCTCGCCCATCATCTTCACCGGTTCAAGACCGGGTGTGTCGACTAGAAACTTGGTGATTTTGTGTCGGACCAAGCATAGAACCATCTCTGAGGGGCCGTCGCGGTCCGGTGTTGGCTGCGCAGCGGCCGGAAAGATGTCCGCGTCGTTCAAGTTGCTCGGCTCCCTAGCATCCCAGTCCCGAGGGAGCAGCGAGTGGCCAAAGCCGGAGAACAAAGCAAACTTTGCGTCGAGTGATACCAGCTGCCACCATACCCTGCGCCTCATCTCTGATTCAAAGGGCTTCAGGCCAAGCACATCGCCGTCGCGGTGGAGCCCCATCTTTTGAGCGATTCGGATGACGGTGCCGCTGAAGACCCACGAGCTGTGACGGTCATATCTGTCTTGCAAGGAATACTGCCGATAAAGTCAGTATATCGCCTCGGCTTTCTTAGCTGTGGGGTAGTAGTTACCAAACTTACCAAGTACAGGCAGAGTGACTGGAGAATGACTAGATCATTAGTACGCATGAAATTGAGCTGCCTCATTGTCTGGCGGATGCCAGCGGAAAACAAGGCCACGGCAGCTTCTTTAGTCTTTTTCAGCGCAGCCAAACATTCCTCCTCTGACATGGCAACAACTGCCATCAAAAAGATGGACAGCAGTAGTGCCATGATATTTTCTGGCAGACCTTGGGTGCCATTTGTAGCTTCCACGACATAGGGCTGAAAGCTGTGAACATGAATCACTTTGGTGAAGGGATTCACTCGGTCAAGAAAGATTTGCCAAAGCTTGAAAACAAGTGCGGCATCCGGCCAAGCGTCGAGAACTGAAGATTTGGGGGCGTCATCTCCAAGGAGTAGATCTGTGTTTGGGTCGGAAGGCCTGCTATCAAGTGGACTGCTGCGTTCGTTCTCATCAAGGCTGATGAGCTCATCCATGGCTCGGAGCTACGGTAAGGTATGTCATGTGAGTGGTTTGATGTCGAACGATAAGTGCGGAGAATGACGTACCTCCTCATTAACCAGCCCCAGGAGGTAGTTATCCATGAAAGCGAGCTTGCCATTTGGATCTTCTACCAGCTTCCCTTCCGGTGTCCATCTAGAGACCGGAGAAGGGTCCGCCGGACTTTGAGACTGCGACGTCTTTGGCGTGGAGACAGCATTCGGGGAAGCCCTTGACGCCACCGCTGGAGCTTGACCACTCAGGAGCTGCTCACAGCGAGCTAGACGTGCTTTGAGAGCTTGATTGTAAGGCTTCCTCCCTCGCGGAGGAGCTGGCGTTCCAGGGATGCATTGGCTGGATGACTAGTAGCAACACATCAGCCTCAAGCCCTCTAAGGCGCGGAGCAACCCGACGGAACATAACATACCCTAATGCAATTTGCACAAGGAAACACCCGGCTGCACTTGACTTTCCGCTTTTGGCATGCAACGCAGGCAATGAGGCGCCGACCGGTACCTGGCTGGTCACTATCGGGAGATATCGAGTCCGGCCCCGAGGCTCCGGATGGGAAGGTGGCCATGTTTCCCCAGGCGAGACAAGGGCCGAGAATCCCAGCGGGCCCGAAAGAACAGCCGGCGCTATGAGGGCAAGAGGGAGGACTTTGACACTGGCCGGGAAAGAGAGGTGACGTGGAGCTTTGTTGCTTCGTGATATGGGGAGGTCTGCATATGTCTCGTCGATACAGGCGCGCAAAAGATGGTGCCGCCTCCTTTTAATTCGCTCTGTACAGAGTTTCTGTCCTTCGGTATCGAAAGTTTGTCCGACGATCCGCAAACCCATGTTTCACTAGCTAGCGCTGTGCGTAATTGCTGAGTCGCCCCCGCTTACCTGGGTCTCTGTAGATAGTGCAATGGGAGTGTCGGATTAAAAGTCATAGCTCAAAGACCTAGCGGCAATAAGCTTGCTGCTAGCATAGCTGAACATACGCGCATCTCTTTATGATTAATTGTATGTTGTTAAAAGCAACATTGTCTCAAGATGGCAGTAGCCTAGTGGCTGGTCCAGGTGCATGAGCTTGGTCTCAACAAGAATTTAGCATAAGCTCTACATATCATAAGCCATTAGTTAGCACAAGGCATTCAATCTTCATTACCTTACATGTACCTCCATGAACCTTCAATTGGTCCCAACTTGAGCTCACTCAACGGGATTCCACATATCACGCCGGAATCTTTACAGACTGCTTGATTGGCAACAAGTGCCCCTTCATATCGATCGCCGCGAGCCGAGAAGGTCTCAGGAACTGAAATACCATACGAAATAAGATGCCAAACTATCGAACCTGACACAACATCGTGGAGAAGCGGGCGTCCCAACCGATTCACCCGCTGCTTTTATTTGGTATCTTTCAGCCTATAGGATGCAGGGCTATCGTGCTTTAATCTCTGTTATGATTCATGTACTGACGATGCCAAAAGAACAAAGTAGCAAGCAGTTGTGAATGGCCCCATATGCTGCGCATCGCTTATCAGAGCCTACCGCGGCAGTTCCAGGTCAGTCTCGAAAAGGACTAAAGCATAAGACTTGAATATTGCGGCTCTATGAGCCCCGGTGCCCATATCTCATTTCATTCCCAAGTAGAAACGGTATGGTTAGCTTGAAAATCGTATTTCATATGGCATTGACGACTATTCTCGCTGATTGATGGGTTAGAAAGATGTTGGATACACAACACTCCACTTTTAGTTAAAAAAAGCATTCTGGGTATGCCACCATGAGCCTCGTTGGTGTGGATCAATGGGTGTGATGGGAACTCCACCTAGTGAAAGCGTGATCTTCCACCAGTCCGGACTCGTAGCGAAGTCCAAAAAACTGCAATTCACACACTTTACATCTAATCACGTACGAGTAATCCAATGTGTTCCTTAACCGTCGGAAGCTAAGGTAATCACTGAATATACCATAGCAGATCACGACAGCACTTACAAGTCCAAATATTCAATCTCGTCCAATCACAAGTCAATTCATAACTTCAGTCTATCTGGGACTCGTCCCGGGTCAATCCGTGTGCTCAATTCAAAGGCGCTGCCAAATTGCGAGCTGAAACATCTCCACCAGTCGGGTTTAGACACCTACTTGGTTCGACCATCGGCGTCCAGCCGCATCTTCTTGCCACAATGACACAAACGCTCAATCTCGTCTCCAATTGTAGATGCAGTATGAACGTGGTTATCCTGCAGCTTGTCGGCAGACGAAAAGTCCCAGTCGGAGCCAAGAATCTTGTTCAGCGCATCATTTGAGAAGCAGCCGCATGATGGATGACAGTAAGAGCAGAGCTTCTTGAAGAATCGATAGTCCTCAGTCTTTCCGTAACACTTCGGATCAGCCCGAGAGGCACTTTTGCAACTGACGTTCTCCTGCTTTAGACGGCTGATCTCCTTGTCGCACTTGGCACAAACACGGACAAAGAAGGTGGTGATACACATGGTGTATTCTTCAAGGTGACTAATCGCCAGGGTGAAAACAGGGGAGCGGAGGACTTACTCGTAAGTTTATTGTGTGTGGAAGATGATGTCGTGATGGGAGAGGCGTGAAAGATTTGCTGGCTTATTTACAAAAAATGTCTCATTAGCATCATTCATACATCAATATTGAGATTATATACACACCAACTAACCTTGGAGACTATTCTGCTAGCTTTTGAGCTGAGATATTATCGCATTGTTTGTTCTTGCACTTTACGGTTTTGCGCTTTGTCCATGTAAAAGAACATTGGGATTGAATTACTCATGTCCGACTTGCATGATCAAACACATGCCATGAATAATGGGGCTTTCGTTGAAAATTTCAAAGAACTTTTGATTGAGGGGTATCAATTCGCAGGTAAAAGCTATGTGCAGCTAGAAAAGAAAGAGTATGTACAGCACTCATGTGGTATCATTTACGTCATGCGAATCAAGCGAAGAGATCCCCTCTATATCCCGACTTCTCATCTAGTACTCAGCGAAACGCTCAAGAGTACCAGTTGTTGGGGGTCCACTTGACCTGTTGAGGTTGTTAGCGGGTGTTGTACATTGGAACATATAGGTTGTGTTCGACTTACGTAGCTGGCGTCAATCTTCTTCAGATCAGGGACACCGAGGTTACCGGCATCAATGGCAATCTCGTGCTTGAGAATTTGAATGGCCTTCTCAACACCCTCCTGACCGAAGATGTTGGAGAACATGATGGGGCGGCCGAGACCGACAGCCTTGACACCAAGGGAAAGAAGCTTGAGGACATCAGCGCCGTAGCGGACACCACCGTCGGCGTAGACCTCGATCTTCTGGAAGATCTCGGGGTCCTTCTCGTAGATCTCAAGAGCGACCTCGAGGGAGGAGGGGGAGCCGTCAAGCTGGCGACCGCCGTGGTTGGAAAGGATAATGGCGGGAACCTTGTTCTCGATGGCAGCCTCTGCGTCCTCAACGGTCATGATGCCCTTGATGATGATGGGGAGGTCGGTCATGTTGGACAGCTTGCGGTACTCATCCCAGGTGATGAGGGAGTAGTCGGAGTCGGCGGAGCCGACGGCGAAGCGAGCAGCGCGGTGGCGGTTGCCATCGGCGGCGGAGTCGACGGTGTAGACAATGCCGTTGGCGCCGGAGGCCTTGATGCGGTCAAAGAGGACCTGGGTCGCGGTGTCGTTGGTGGTGAGGTACACCTGCTGGAAGGCGACCTGGCCCTCGGCCTTGACCTCGGCAATCTGCTCAATGGTCTTGGCGGCGTAGAGAGCGGGCATGTAGAGGATGTTCTCCGCAGCAGCGGCCCTCATCAGGTTGAGCTCAGCATCAGCGTGAGCGTAGTCAGCACGGGCAGCAGGGCTGATGAAGATCGGAGCAGAGAAGTTGTGTCCCAGGATGGTAGTGCTGCGCGAGTCAGCGATTTGCGGAAAATCCATGAACCCATCCAAGGGAGTTCATCAGAATGGGAAGCTTGGAAGCTTGGACTTACTTGAGGGTAGACTCAATGTTGGTAATGTCAACCATGGTGCGAGGGCGGAGGCGGTAACGGCCGAAGACCTCCAGGTTGTTGCGATAAGACCATTCACCGGCGGCACCGTTGCGGTAGTAGGTGTAGTTCTTGATGGGGAGGTAGTTGCGAGCGGCGTACTCGAAGTCGGGAAGGCCAACCATCTGGGTGAGGTTGGGCAGAGCGCCAACAGCGAGGTCACCGAGGGCAAGCTCGATACCGGTATCCGGCTCGTTCAGGAACGGGCGGGTGGCGGCAGCGCCGGCCGCGAGGGCGGAGATGAGAGCAGCACGCATGTTGTCAGATAATGAGCGAATGTAAGTGAGTGATGACAGCGAGCACGTGTGTGATGAATCTCAGAGTCACCTCTTCAGCAAAGGGGACGGTCCTAAGAGTCTTATTTATCATGGCCACGACAATACAGCCAGACGTCACCTTTTTCTCTCTAAGCTCCCCCCTCCCCTATACTGCAATGTTCTTGGCGTCGCTCCGAGCCTCCTTGCTCATATCCGGATTCGGTTCGACGAGCGGGCCAAGCGGTTGCTACCCAAAGTCTACATGTTTAGAGGTATTATCCCAACGGACTCCATGACGTGCGCCATGGGTGTCGTTGAGCACCAGGAGAAGTCCGCAGGAACGGGGACAGCGGCCCCGTTTTCCAATGTTGAGATGCCAGTGGGAGCTTCTCTCTGAGTCTCTGCGCATGATGCCCCCGACGCTGGGGAATGGGCTGCATCCAGGGAAGGTCGGTCTTGGCGAACGGGCTGTCTTGATTCTTTCGGACAAGTCGGGTGGCACTCTGTAGGCCCAGGAAACTTGAATAGGCGGGTCTACTACTACGTAGAGGAGAACCCAGGCCCCAAATCCGGAAGCTTGACTTGCACCTGTCATGAGAGAATGACTGTGGGATAGCAGCGATGGTTCAAACTCAGATAGACGATGTCGACCCGCTGCCAAGCTTAATGGTGCTGCAATGCCTCCCTGATCCGGGGAGAAGCCCGTTATCAGATCTTGTAGGGTGGACCAGCGAGTGCCGTTAACGACCCAAGAACTGACGTATCAAGTTGATGGAAGACTGATGGGATGGAGCTAGTTTCACGTTTTTTTCCTTCTCTTCTTCTGCCTTCCTGTCTGTGCTCCCCCTCGGTTCCCCTCGACGACAGGGTCTAGAAAAAGCCCAGCCACTGACAGTTGGCCGGCAAGGATAGAGCGGGTAACTGACTCGCCCTGGGAGGATATCTGGTAGCTTAATAAGGCGCTACCATGGCTGAATAATAACGGAGCCAAGTTAATGAGCCAAGTCGTCGCACGGGGGGTGGGCAATGCTCCTAGCCAGCACATGACACCAGCCCAGCCAGCGGGATGGGGCTTGGACAAGCGCGCGGGTGGTGACAGCGTGAATGGGGACTACAACGCTCTCGGGAAGCGAAGGTCCCAGAGGTCTGGATTGCAATTGTTGGCCCGGTCCTGGGGGTATCCCACGTCACGGACAGACTCCTGTTCCCGATTGAGGGACATTTGGGGGCTTTCACGCTTACAGAATTTCGGTCGACTTCCGATTGTCGGGCATCGTGAGGATTAGGAAGTTGAAAAAACTTCTGAACACGATGGTTCCTAGCTTACCTCATTTCCATCCGATGTCAAGCCGCCCACGTGTCTTTAGAGATTCCTGAGTGTTAGTCCCAGGTTCTTAGTGCACTGAGCTCTACAGAGGACGGGCATTACTCCTCCCTCTGATCTCCCTTAATTGTTTGTTTGTTGTTTGCGGTTGAGAGCGCATTATGCTTGAATCGTCCGGTGTCTGGAAAACATTTCCTCGCTTTCTTCTTCAGAAACAGGGGTAAGCCTCCCGCCAAAGAGAAAAAGGGAGGTCGCATCTCCCATCACATTCCAATGCTACCTACCACATTTGCACATGACGTATCCTGGAAGCGAGATTTTGTTCTATAGCCCCCTCCGATTCATTATCTTTTTCTTCTCTCTCTTTCTTGGGCTGGGTCTCGCCCCAAGTTGAGAAGGAGTTGAAAAGAAATTTTGACCCTCAACTTGCTCAACTGGATTCCACTAGAAAACAGTTCTCGCAGTTTCCATCGCGAAAATTTCCGAATCCTCGACCAGGGTCCTGTTTAGGCGTTGACAATACCGAGAAGCAACATCCGTCTATCGGACTTATGACCGGCCGCACTCACCAAATGTCGGATCCGTGTGGGAGCCCCTCGACCTTCCGGGAACAGTTTGCTGCCGGTGGTGGCAACCGAACACGACGCAGGCCGTGGCGGAGCCGTAACTTGTAAGGCGTTGGAAAAAAAGGCAGTCTCCCATCACGACTGTATTCGTACGCCACGTAGAAAAGATCGCCGCGCTTCGCCAAGGACTCTTGGACTCCGCGAGAGCCGTCAATTGTAACGATGAGGCAGCCGATGACAGTGCATTCTCGGTCTTGGTAACCGATAACGAGCACAGACAATGGCCTATAGCCCCATGCTGCTCCCCCGTCCGTCGATAACTGAGCTGTTGTCCGTGGGGGTAAATGCTCAAGGAGACAGGTCCTGTGATGCTAACCCTCTCGATGGAAACCTGAAGATGATGGAATCTGGCCCCGTTCTTGACTGACTTGTGGGTACCGGGCCGCTGGTTCGTCTGAAAAATTTTGCGGATACGCGCGGTAGGAACCCGGGTTTCGAGGATCACTTTTCCCTCTTCTGCTACCCCGAGCAGTCCACGGACCGACCTTCTCCATGTTATCTTATGACTTATTCTTCAATTTCCTTTTCTCAGACTCCAGCGTGATTTCGGACAGCGTCTGGAACTCAGCTCTGCATGCCGTTATTGAACCATCACTTCTATCAGTTTGAGATGAATGACCAAGATTTTTCAAAAACTCAATTTGTGACGCAGATTTTTCGGAACATTCACGATATATTGCTCAAACCCATGTTGCATGCGTCATGCGCCGCAACCTCACTGGGCCATTCAAGCAGGTTTCTGGAAGGTGGGAGAGCGTCGGGACCAACAAATTCTCCTAATCAAGACGATCGGAAGCCTCGCGAATGCAGGAACCATCACGTGAGCTTTACTTGATCATTCGGATTATGTCTCCCGCTCGGGAGCTTGTTAAGTGCCCGCATCAAATACCGGGACTGCATGGGGAGCCTGGACAGTGTCCAATGCTTTAAGCACCTGAAATGCTGGATTTCAAAGTCCGACTTCGGCGCACGACCTGAAATCATTCCCAAGTCCGAATCCAAAGGTGTTGATAACATCTTGCGAGCCGAAAGATCTCGGACAACAACCGATCGTCCGAAGAGCTCCGTCCCGCTCATCGTGGTGGTGGCCAAATTTGTGGATGAACACATTCTTGTCGGACATGAGCCGGGCCTGATAGTGGACCAAAGGCCTCTTTGGCTGCGATAGTACATAGGGTATGTCCGTCGCAAAAGACCCAGATTCCCACCAACTCGCCGAATACTCACCGACCGGAACGCACCCGCTCCCTCCGCTGAACGAATGCGGCAACCCGTTTGTTGATAACGACTTCCTCTTGCTGAAGAAGGTAGGTGAATCTCGCCAGCACTGGTTGTGCAATGGTCCAGATTTCAATGCCTGCTCTGCACCTTGCTTGTCTTTCGCGCCTTCATCAAATGGCCAAACCGCGCGTGTGGGCAAGGTGGGATTGTTGTGTCCACACCAATGAAACCTGCAAGGGATGCCAGACATTGATCTGCAATCTGGCCCAGGAACCCGACCACTCAAAAGTCTACATGACTCCAGTTTTTAACATGCTCGGTCAGGGCAGCTCCGGGGTAGGATTTCTTTTTAGAGGCTGCCCAGGAGCGCTGCACCAGCTTCTTCTAGAAGGTTAATTCCGCCCTGTGATTTAACTGTAACTAAATTCTTATTCTTGGTTGTAGCGATGACACTCTGCAATCGTCCTTGCGCAGGTTTCATCCAGCCCCAGCGACTCTCACTGCTTGGCGAGACGAACAGCTGAGAATAGGGCGGGCAGCGTCGCAGATTAAATTGATTTTTGGGCAACTTTTGCCTATTCTTAGCTGATAACTTCGGTCGGAGACTGGCGCTAAGTAACCCGACGTCACTGATGTAAACAGGAGACAGTCTGCTTCGTAGTCAAGTTGTCTATTAAAGGAAATGACAAGAACTCATCATACAAATAGCTTCAATATTTCAAGGGCCTGTGGCGAAGTGAAATACTTTGTATGTTATCGAGTCAATCCTCATGGTACTGTATTAGGGCCCGTCTCGTACCTATATCATGTAGAACCGTGTATTGTGCAATTATGCCACCTCTCAGTGAGTTATGTCTGAGGCCTAACGCTAAGAGCACTGTTACCTAGCCGCAAAGGCCGAGGCCCCTTGAGCGAAATACCACAACGCGCCAATACTATTACATGTATAACAGTTCTCAGCTTGAGGTGCGGAAAGAGCTGTTTTGTGGTTTCGCCGTCGCCTGTGTCCTTGAATGCAGGCACTACTTGTAAAATTATCAAGCCTCCCAAGTCGCTATTAGAGGACTACAAAGCATGTTTCGTAAGTCTCGTTGATTTCAATCTGAGTGTCGGAGTACCTGACGCGTGACAGGAGTCTCGCTGTATGGTGTTGTTGCCTGGCATAATCGTTGTTGCGATTATGCTCGTTCATATAGGTATGATGAGGATTTGTCATGTCCTCACGCCGTGAGCTCAAACAGAGCGAGTTTTCTCGCTCAATGGGCCAGGATGATTTTTCACTGCGTTGCTTCTCAGCGAAAGAAGACCTGGTTGACCTGCTCTCCTAATTGGACTTACAGGGCTTCATGATCTATCTTTAGAAAATAATCATATCCATGGCTCGTCTCTTTGGCTTAGCTAGTCGACCGAATTGATCTTTGACGAACAGGATCAGCCCATACAATTGAACTAAGATACCCCTTCATGCACCGATTGAGTTTCGGCGAAGATGTAATGATATCCAACAGCTTGCGTACGAACTTGAAGTTATCAGTCATGAACACAAGAGTTGGCTTGGTCCTTGTAGATTGAATGCGCTTCTAGATATCCTTGATTTGAACTTATGATCGAAGATCAAGATGGTTCTCAGAAAACCACTGAGGAATGTCTTGCGTAGAAGGTATCAAAAATTCCGAAGTCCGCCATCGCTATTGAGACACCTGTAAAGATTCTGCCTGAAAATGCGGGAAATATCTTCTCCTCAAAGCCGGAGAAAGCTAGCGAGTCTGCCCTCAATCAAACTTCAATATTTATAAAACGCCGATTTACCAGTCGTCAGTATGTGTGGTCTAACCGCAGCACTTCCCGTCTTATCAATTATTATGATCGCTAAGTATTTCAAGGTCTTTGATCTTGCACGATGATCGAATTTGCCGATAAATCATAACCCTTGAGTTGGATATCGTCGCGTTTTCTTTCAATTATTCAGCCTTCGATAAATCGTAGTCGATGCACCGCTGTAATTCAATTTGGGTAGGGTCCAAGACGCACATTCAGGAGGCTGAAGGTTGACTTGAGCTCTTGAGTTGAAGTCGATAACTGGGAAGATTCATGGAAGAGACGCTCACGCAAGGTAAGGATGTCAAGGCAATTCTAAACTTTCTGCACGGGGCTTCTCATCTGAATGGAAGGAGACTGGCGAGGACCCCGATTTCTGGGAGGATCTGATACGGGGTCAGGCTTTAGGACAAGCTCAAGTTGACTTGGGCTACGAGGAGATGATCCAAGCGGAACTGGAAGAGATTGATACGAGGACATCTTTCTCGCCACAGTACTCGGAATACAGCCGACGTCGAAGAAATCTGGAGTTAGTGGGCCGCAAAAATGGGCTAGGGGAATTGCGTGCTTTACTCTCCCGTATTCCCAACCTGAGGTCTTCACGCTACGCACAAGAGAGGGAAAGAGACGGGTGTGGTGTGTATATCGAAACAGGACGGGCCCTTAGCCCCACCATGGAGTGTATCAGCGAGACGCTGAAAGAGCCTTCGATGCGTATCATGACGCAGATGGGAGCAGTGGAGATTACCCTCGCCGACATGAAGGGCTTCAGGCGCCTTATATACCTCGGGATTGATGCCGCCATACTCATGGGGGCATAATTCCGCAGAGAAATCATTAGGGAGGAGTTCCCTTCCCAATTGTTCAGCATGCCGCTTGACAAATTAGCTTCACCACGGTTGGTGGACACGTTTCCTCGATCCATCAAATCGGCTCCGATATTGGCGCTGTCCTGGGACTGTGACAAACCAGATCCCGGGGCGACAAAATGCCTTATAGTTTTAGTTGTCGGTCTTCTTAACAAAAGGCATCGTGAACAATGGCTACCGAGGTAAAAGTTCGGTTTCTCAGCCCCAGGAAACAATATGTCTAACACTTTATTGGACGAGTACGATGCTTATTGGGCTACGATTTCCCTGCAAGATGAAAGGGAACTCCAGCCAGACTTCGTCCATCATTTCCACGAACGGTTTGAAATTCCTATCTTACTGACGGCTTTATCAACTTTGATGACTACGATTCCGACGATGAAGATCATCAAGACGGCAAAGGCGGGCTCGAGGACAGTGAGTCGAGGAAGAAGAAGAAAAAGAAGACAAAAAGACAATGAATTGAGGATAATTATTAGGTAGAAGTTGAAGAAAAGAGATAGTCGAAAAACACGACACATCAGTTTGCACCGGTAGGCTTCAGGCATAAAAACACCACCTTGAAGCCTCATAGGAGCCAGCAATGTTGAGCGACAACTTGCCCACAACATAGCAGTGACGGCGGTAAGCCTCGATCACTCGAGTGCTCGCATATTTATCTTCGACCACTTCGGCTGATAGACAAGTGAAATACAAAGCTCTGATCGGGACAAAGTACGCCGAGAAAGCAAGCTATGAAAAATTGCTTGGTCGCTCTTTTCCCCGCATTTCTAACGGCTATGGATGGAAGCGACCTGCACCCCAGCATAAGCCAAAGGTGCACTGCATTAGTCTCTTGATTATGTGAACGGGCATATTGGAATTGGAACGACCGCAGATACGCGTATTCGTTCTGAGACAGGTTGCCCCTAGCAAACATGATTCAACGCAATACAGATGCTTGCTTTGTTCTCGTTCTTGGTACGAGGACTACCTACAAGTGCCGAGGTTCGTGCGATTGAGCGCAGAGGTGTGTACCCCACATCGTACCAACTTCATCATGTTAGTAGCTTCAAGTACCAGACGCAAGACTATTCCATGAACTTGGTTATGTGCTCTTTGGTCGTCAGTGGTGAGCTACCTTTAGATACTGCTTGTTGTTACCCAAGATCACACGAAGCGGCCCGATCTCGTTGTTATTTACCCCGAGGAAACTAACCAATATTCCTGTCCACCATTCTACGAACGCAACATTCGCAAACTTGGCGCCTAGCTGTGTCTCTGTCATGTTAATAGTTGAGTTTTAGCCCGCGCATTGTTCTATTTAAATCGCGATGACAAGTTCTTCAACAATCTGCTGGTCGAGAGGCTGTGCAAGACAACAAGACTTCAATATTTACTAGAACTATTCTCAGAATGACCACAATCCGCCATGCAGTTAGCCTTTTTGCCCTACTCCTCACTAATTGCGAACCCATCCGAGCTTCTGACTGCACCCAGTCCCCAAATAATTTCCTCCATCCACCATCCCAAGAGCGCCCAAAGTTCAGATACTGGCTTCCAGACGCTAGTGTAGACGCGGGGACTGTAGAAGCGGACATAAAGGCAGCGGGTGACATTGGGGCTGGGGGCGTAGAGTTCTTGCCGTTCTACAACTATGGAGGAGATCTTGGGCCAGCTCCAGCCGGGGTAAACTGGTCTACTTACGGCTTTGGTACTCCTGCTCATCTTAATCTCTTCACATCAGCCTTGAAGGCCCATGAACAGGCGGGATTGACCATGGACTTTTCACTTGGACCGAATCAGGGACAAGGCATTCCGGCTCACCCTGATGATGAGGGATTGCAGTGGGACTTGGTAAGTAGTTGCAAATCACCCACAGCTTTCGACGATGGAAACAGCTGAGTCCATTTTACTGAACTCCTTGCACACCTCAGGTTTCCTTCAGCCAGGCCGTCTCCAATCGCAGCTTTCTCAACGAAACAATTCCCGGCTGGGGGGATGGTGAGCTAGTCGCTGTCGTGTCCGCTGTCGTAGTGTCTCGAGCGAACATTTCTTACAACATCGTTGGGATTACCGGCTCGACGACTGTATCTTACCAGGATCTCGTTTTGGAAAATGGATCTCTCACAG
Organism: Colletotrichum paranaense; assembly: GCF_030867605.1. Taxonomy (NCBI): domain Eukaryota; kingdom Fungi; phylum Ascomycota; class Sordariomycetes; order Glomerellales; family Glomerellaceae; genus Colletotrichum; species Colletotrichum paranaense. The sequence goes on along the minus strand of NW_026848960.1, from coordinate 4,369,602 downwards.
ACATTACCTCAAGTGTCTCAGGCGATGGCATACTATCCTGGAAGCCCGCTAGATCCTTGCCCAGTGGATCTGACCACGAGCTGTTCTTTTTCTACGAAAAGCTGTCTCTCAACCAAAACGTTCACTTCCCATCAAATACGACGAAAACCATTTGGGACAATGGGTCGTATATCGTGGACCACTTCAGCGCTCAAGGAGCTCGGACAGTGCAGACCTTCTGGGAGCAATATCTGCTTACTGACGAGCTGAAAGGACTTTTGAGAGACGTTGGAAATTATGGTATGATGTCTTCTAAACTTGATGGCAGTCTTATCAGCTAACTTTGGCGTGATCCTAGGATGGGAGGATAGCATCGAAATTCCTTCGAATGTTTCATGGACCCGCTCGCTTCCAACACGGTTCCAAGGAATGTTCGCATACGACTTGAAACCATACCTGCCTCTCATCATGTTCAGCAACAACAACATCAATCTCCAAAGCACCTCCCCAGGAACTACGCGCTGCACTTTGGACCGACTGGATCAGGGAAAGGGTTATGTCAACGACTATCGTGAGGCTTTGGCAGCAGGATACCAAGAGTACCTCGCCACACTTTCACAGTGGCTTCAGAGTCTGGAAGTCAAAGGACTATCATCCCAGCCATCTTACAACCTACCCATGGATATGGAGGCTTCGATCCCGTTTGTTGACGCTCCCGAGTGTGAAAGTCTTCAGGGGCACGACAACATCGATGGGTATCGGCAATTCTCTGGTCCAGCAAATCTCGCGCGGAAAAAGATCGTCTCCATCGAACTTGGCGCGGTTTTTGGGAAGGCATACAGCTACACCATTCCAGAGCTGCTCTTTGCCGCGAATCGCGCCGTTGCAGGTGGTGTGAACCAATTCGTTATTCACGGGCAGTCATACACCGGCAACTATCCCCAAACAACGTGGCCGGGGTACACGGCATTCATCTTCTACGTCTCAGACCTCTATTCGCCCAAAAGACCAGACTGGAAATACGGCCTTCAGGCCGCCTTGAGTTACATGTCGAGGTTGCAGCATATCCAGCAACAGGGTGTTCCACGTGCCGATATCGCATTCTATAACAAACAATCTGCTACTGATCCAAACTTTGGAACGGTGTACGCGCCGACAGATTTGATTGATGAAGGTTCGTAACATTGCGGATCAAATTGGGTCATAGACCGGCCACTGACAATGCTTAGGTTGGTCTTACACTTACCTGTCACCGGACAACTTTGACATGCCCAATGCATATGTTGAACACGGTATGCTTGCGCCCCAAGATGCAGCATATCAAGCCATGGTTATCCTCGGATCCCAGAATTTGACGCAACTCTCAATTACGAAGCTGGAGAGCTTCGTGAAAGCTGGGTTGCCTATCATCGTGGCCGGCTCAGTGCCGGGGCTGTACCCTTCAAGGATGCAAATCAATACTGGCCATACTCCTGCAAACAATGAGTTGATCAAGTTTCTGAATAACACGAACGTACATCACGTTGCAGAGGGTGAGATATCCCAGAAGCTGAACGAACTGAGTCTCAAGCCACGAGTCGGGGTGAGAACCAACGGCACGTGGTATTCCACATGGAGGGAAGACAAAGAAAGTGGCATCGCCTACGCCTACATATTTGGTGACTTGGTCGCAGCAACCGGAGAAGTGGTGGTTCAATCAAAGGGTATTCCCTATTTCTTCGATCTCTGGACGGGAGCCCGCCAAGCGGTTCTCAATTACCGGACCAACGGATCTTCGACAATCATCCCACTCGAACTCGCAGGAAATCAGACAATGGTGATTGCGTTCGCCGACAAAGCAATCCGTGGCACTATAACTCCAGCCATTCATGCTACTCAAGTTTCATCGAACATCGTTAGCTACGGCCCCGTTGGTGATGGCATTGGATTACACGTCGTTGCGTCTTCAGATCCAGCATTCGTCACATCGTCGACCGGCAACAAAATCACTCATTTTAGCCAAGCCCCTGACTCCTTCGAGTTGGGGCCGTGGACTCTGGTTCTTGAGCATTGGGAAGCTCCAGAAAATTTCAGCGATGCAACCATCACAGCTGTCAAGAGCAACACGACTCACCAACTCAACAAGCTTGTCTCATGGTCGGATCTTCCATATGCAACGAACACGTCTGGGGTTGGCTACTACTCCACAAACTTCACCTGGCCGCCGGAATCGACTACTAGCAGTGCTCACAACACGTCCCTTGGTGCCTACATCAAGTTCCCGCCTGTGTTGAACGCGATAACGGTCTATGTCAATGGCGCCAGACTGCCTCCGCTGGACTCAACCAATCCTACTGCTGACGCCACGTCGTATCTGGTGAAAGGAAACAACCACGTTGTCGCCGTTGTGCCGGGTACGATGTGGAACTACCTTCGCAGTATTTTGCCCGAGATCAGGAGCTCTGGGCGAGAGTTCTCATCAATGGTAGCTCTCCCCAAGACCGACAATGGACTGATTGGTATTGTAGCGGTCGTGCCGTTTGAGATCGTCCTTCTGAAAGCTTAGGACATGGCCCTTGGACAAGGTGATGATCAAAATGCAGGAGGAGCGCACGAAGACATCGCTCAGGTAACAGATAGCCCGAGAAGTCTCAGCCATTGAATAAATGCAGTGATAGGAGGACTAAATCTGAGATTCTGGTCGGAGTGAGATGTGCAAAAGTACAAGAACAGTATTTCCCTGTCTTGTTAGTGTCAAGCCGATTATTCCATGTAGGTAGTTGACTGAATCTGAAGGCAATTTTCGGGAGTATCCTTCTCTGCCGTTGCGCCTTCTGGGCTCAGAACAAGCCACAGTAGTCACTGCAGACTGCAAACCTTCCATATCTCGCCATATATTGAAGTACATAGGTATGTAGAAGACGTGGCCAAAGTGCGGCTGCTCATATTTGATGTTGAACAGGTATATTCTTACAGGCAAGGATGAAAAGGAATGAAATACAAAATACCAATCACTCCACCGCGTTCACAAAGCCCCAAGAGCTTGGAAGCATCTGGCCCAGAGACCCCACGATTGGCACATAGTTAGGCGTGAATACGTTACGAGGAAGTTGCCGTATCCCATCTCCATACGTGTATTCTACCCCGCTTTCACATCCCGGCCAACCAGACTGCCAGCAGTACGCGTGTTTGACTGGGACGTCACTTCACCCAGCCACGATGTCAAGGCTTCATTGAAGCAGGTGACTTCACTGCTCACTTTTGACGTTATGGTTCTTGATGAATTTCCGGGAGAATGGGAATTTCGAGAAGATTCGGGCCGAACTCTTAATCTTCGGGCCAGAAGCGGGGCAGATTACAACTGCCGGACCGCTCACCTTAAGATGGTCACAGGGAATTGAAAGAAAGCCAAGCGATTAGCCTGGCCCGGCAGCTTACGCCATGCTGTTCTCATAAGTCCGCGTTCTCAAAACGACCCTGCGATTGAGATGAATAATCATCATCGAAGCACTGAGATCACCGTGGCCTACTTTGCACTGTTGCCTATGCAAGTTTTCGTAATCGCATTATATGCTACGCTGATCCTGGGACGGGCACAATATACGTGTAGCTCCGGCTCCAATCGTACGAATACGCGTATGATACGTCGGCGTTCACATACTCTACACTTCGCTTCCGCCCTCTTGCGCTTCGAAGGGACATCTTAAGTGGCGTAGAGTACGTGAGGGTTCTGCTGGCAAGGTCGCGCCTTGCCCAAGGTATGCCCCAAACCCAGGCACCTCTGCGTCGGGCAAATTGTTACCCTATTATGCTATATCCGCTCCTATGCGAGTAAAGAAAATCGCATCGAAATGGATGTCGTGCTTGGGGACCACAATAAGCTTGGCCCATTGGACACTGATATCAACATCATAAGAGCAAAGGCACTTTGTCATACCCTACGACCGTCAACGCGAAAGCGAGAATGCATGTACTATTCAACAGGTCGGCGCAGCTTGGCAATTGGAGTGCATATTTATGTCAAGATTGATGGCTGTCAACACAAGTAAACAGGCTATCTGGTTGATAAAGATATAAGGCGTGTTCCAGTTTCAACCAAATCCAGTTGTTCCATCCGAAATTACCAAATGGTTTCCGATTGAGAAGTCGAGATGAAGCTTTCCTCTTTCTTGGCTGTTACTAGCCTCTTCTTTTTACCCCCCACCGATGCTGTTCTCAGCAGATCCCATATCAAATCCACCAATATCACTCAGGATCTAGTCAGATGGGACGAACACTCACTCTTTATCCGAGGGGAGCGTATCGTCATCTTGTCCGGCGAGTTTCACCCATGGCGTATTCCTTCACCAGGACTCTGGTTAGATGTGCTCCAGAAGATCAAAGCGCTAGGTTATAACGCAGTGTCATTTTACGTCAACTGGGCCTTGCTCGAGGGCAAACCAGGCGAGGTACGCATGGACAATGTGTTTGATCTTCAACCTTTCATCGACGCCGCCGTCGAGGCTGGACTCTATCTCATCGCACGACCTGGTCCCTATATCAACTCTGAGCTCTCTGGGGGCGGCTTTCCTGGCTGGTTACAGCGCAATAAGGGTGAATTGAGATCAATGGCCCCAGATTACACCAACGCAACGGAAACCTACATTTCAAGCGTCCTTCGCGTCATCTCAGCTGCTCAGATAACCAACGGCGGACCCATAATCCTTGTGCAGCCCGAAAACGAGTACAGTTTAGCGGTCGGAACAGCCAACCCGGTTGAGTCAACCAAGCTATTGGACCCAAACTACATGGTTTTTATGGAAGACCAGTTTCGACGAAATGGTATTGAAGTTCCTTTGATTGGCAATGACGCCGTGCCTTTGGGCAACTGGGCGCCTGGATCTGGAAAAGGGGAGTTGGACATCTACGCGCATGACGCTTACCCTTTTTACAAAGGATGTAAGTTTTCTAACGACCGCTTCAGTCATGTCTGCTGATTGAGTATTTAGGCGATCACCCCACGGACTGGACGGATCTCACTGCTTTAAGTTTGACGTATACGTATCAAAACCATCTGCAGCAGAGCCCAAGCAGCCCCTATGCCGTATTGGAGTACCAGGGGGGTGCCCCCGATCCATGGTAGGCCCATGCTATTTTCTAGTCCCTCTCGTCGATATTGGTGCTGATTGATCAAAGGGGAGGTGTTGGCCTGGATAAGTGCGCAGCAAAGATTAACCAGGACTTTACCCGTGTCTTCGTGAAAGAGCTTGTGTCGCGCTCTATCAAGATACTCAATCTCTACATGGTATGCTTTTCTCCCATCTTGCATTGGCTGGTCACTAAAGTGGCGGATAGACATATGGCGGGACAAATTGGGGGAACATGGGTCACTCAGAGGGCTACACTTCCTACGATCATGGTGCTTCCATTAGAGAGAATCGTGGGATCGACCGGGAAAAGTACAGCGAGGCCAAGATCGAAGCCCATTTCCTCCGTGCTTCCGAGGCCTATCTCACAGCCATCCCCCAGAACGCTACGTCTACCGAGTTTGTTAGCACACCAGACCTCCAAGTTGTTCCAATCGTAGGGGACAAGACTCGGTTCTACGTTGTGCGCCATACCGATTACACCTCACTCAACCGCACTTCCTACAAACTCAATGTGCCGACATCTGTCGGCAACATCTCCATCCCCTTGCTAGGCGGCGATCTGTCGCTACATGGACGAGACTCTAAAATCCACATCACAGATCATGATGTCGGCGGCACCAGCTTGATCTACTCGTCAGCGGAGATATTCACCTGGGAAACCTACGGAAACAAGACACTACTCATCTTGTACGGAGGCGACGGCGAAGAGCACGAGTTCGCTGTGCCATCCTCGTTGGGATTACCGCATTTTGAAGGTAGCAACGCGACAACGCGCACTTATGGCAGCTTCAGAGCTGTTCACTGGGTGGTCCAAGAAAGGAGACAGGTTGTGCATTTCGAAACCTTCGAAATTCATCTCCTATGGCGCAACGACGCCTACCGCCATTGGGTCCTTGATCTTCCCGATACTAATGATGGATTGATCAAGCCTACTCTAGGGAAGTCATCAATCATTGTCAAGGGGCCTTATCTTCTGCGGAATGCAACTTTTGCTGATGGAGTTCTCCATTTGACAGGAGACATCAATGCTACTACGACTCTTGAGATTCTAGGTGGGGTCCCTTCGAACAGCCCGCTTACCTTCAATGGCCGCCCCCTTTCGAACGCCCAATGGAAGAATGGCAGGCTCCAAGCTGAGCTCGTCTTCGAGAGTCCAGCTCTCAACCTGCCCGTCTTCCCCGAACTGGAATGGCATTCAATCGATTCGCTCCCAGAGATATCTAATAGCTACGACGATTCCGCCTGGACCGAGGCAGCGCTAGAGAAAAGCAACAACCCTCGCAATTTAACGACCCCAACATCGCTCTACTGCAGTGACTACGGGTTCCATGGCGGTTCACTAATCTATCGAGGCCACTTCACCGCGACTGCTAACGAATCATTCTTCAACGTGACGACAGCAGGAGGCTTTGCTTACAGCCACTCTGTCTGGGTTAACGAGACCTTCCTCGGGTCTTTTGCTGGAGATTCTCACACTGCTAACTCAACGCAAGTTTTTGATCTTGCTGGACTAAAACTCGAGGGCCCTTCAGTCTTCACTGTCGTCATTGACCATATGGGCATGAGCATGAACTTCTGGGCACGGTCTGACTGGATGAAGCTTCCACGCGGCATCGTTGACTTTTCACTTGGTGGTCATCAGCAGTCCGACGTGAGATGGAAGCTCACCGGTAACTTTGGAGCCGAAAGCTACATTGACAAGACGCGTGGTCCATTGAATGAGGGTGCATTCTATGCCGAACGACAAGGCTATCATCTTCCAGGGGCACCCACGTCTGACTGGGCTTCAGTGACACCATTTGAAGGCATCAAGACAGCCGGTGTAGCTTTTTATAAGACGGAGTTCCCCTTGGATATGCCAATCGGCTACGACATCCCTCTGAGTTTTGTCATCTCGAATGTGACGGCTTCAACCGGAGCGTCGAGCCATTTCCGCGCGCAACTTTTCGTCAACGGGTACCAATTTGGCAAGTATGGTGAGTGAGAACCTTGAACCTCCCACCTTTGATATCGTTACTTTACATCTAACCCCCATGCAGTCAACTATCTCGGCCCGCAAACGCGCTTCTCTGTTCCAGAGGGCATCCTCAACTATAACGGCAACAACACGGTGGCACTTACTCTTTGGGCTTTGGACGGATCGGGTGCACGTCTCGAAGGGTTCGAGTTGGCAGCGGACCACATCATCCAGTCAGGCTACCGAAAACCTGGGCAGACACCTCAACCGTCGTGGGTGGAGAGAGTCGGGGCGTACTAAAGAGATCTCCTTTGGAGAGCACCAACTTTTCATTCCAGTGTATTTTTGTCCTCAAACAGCCTATATTCGTGGCTTTTGTAGCGATGTGCTTCGACAAGGTATTGCTGTAAAGTTCCATTAGTACTTCGGCTTCTTCGGAAATCGTCAAAAGAGGCACAGAATCTTTTTCGCGAATTAAAGTCATGGCCATCAACTACTTTGCGAATGATCGACGAGCTGAAAGCAGTTGCATGTGGTGTTGAGGCGCAGCCGTTGTCGATTGCACACATTCGAGACACCAACCGGCTCCGGGGAACGGACGTAACACAGGGCGACCGAATCTGCCTTGCGCGCCCTTTCAGGGCATGTCAATCAACCTACGCATGGCCATAACTCCTCTCTCGGGCGGTGTGCATACCATCGGCTTCCGGGACGCTAAACCAGATTCTCTTACCGCAGCTTCGGCCCCGGCATTGAGTGCTGCAACTAGGTGAATCCGGGCTTAGCGGCGCGGAATATGCGCCGCTGTCAAGGTTCACAAGCGACTTGGCAGGCAGTTCCTGAGATGTCGTGCGTGACCCTTGCATTTCAGCTCTTGAGAGATAAATGCTCGACTACTGTCCATGTCCCGTCATCAACGTCTGGCAAAGCCCGGAGAACCATTTGATATTAGCACACAGAACTGCAACATGCCGCCGGTATTTGAAGATCCTTGGCCCAAGGAGAGAGTCAACAGTTCGCTTCAACTCGCCGCATCAGTAAGTGACCACATTGTTTCAAGGGATGGTCCATGTCTGACCTCGATGGCTGTGTAGAGTCATATCCAGCTCATTGAGATTTTCCTGAAACTCATACCGCACTTCAAACTTGACGATGCTGGCGGTATCCACGACGAAGCTCTAGCATATTCGGAGTGGCGCTATGTGAATTACATCCGCTACCTGCGCATCTATGGTGTTGCGCCGCATGACTATCCACCCCCTTGGTGAGTTCCCATTCTCAAACTAAATTCAATGTCTTGACTCAGATTACTCGGTAGGGATGTAGCCATCATCTGGTACTGCCATCTCCTATCGCCAGGCAAATTCCACCGGTATCTTTGGGATGGAGGGTATCGCGACTACGGCTTAAACCATCATCACTTCCCAGTGAAGCGCCTACTAGACCTCTATAACTCTGGCATATGGTCCGACAAAAAGGCCCAGAGGAAATGGGGGAGCTATAATATGAGAGATGACAGTCACAAGCTGCCCTTCCAACTGTGGCGGTACCCGCCGTGGCAACCCGAGCGAAAGTCGAAGCTGCTGTCACGTTTTTCGAACAAGCAGCCGTGTATGCATATCAAAGCTGACCCGGCGATCATGATGCACGACGTTGATCAGCTAGCCTATTGTACCATTATGGGGAAGAGAGAATGGAAATTGTCAGAGTGGACGGATATGAGGATCGGGAAGAGGCAAGACGTCTGTTTCAGGAACAACCTACATAGTCGGGACGGAGAATTGTGTCAGTTGGCACCCTGGCCCACTCTCGACGACCTGCGAGAGACTTTGAACAGTCAGATTGCATTTTGGAAGACGGTCATTCAAGCAAAAGAGAGCGATATTTCGTTTGCCGCGAGTCTCGGCCGCTCAATTGGCGATTACGAACAGTTCATCAAGCTGCTTGGAAGGCCTGCCGAAGGAACCTTCACCTCACGCCCATTGGAATACGACATGGACACAATCTTTCGGTCCAAGTCAGGAACCCACCTGTTGAAAAGCCGCTGCATTGTACCCCCAACCCTAGCCATAGATCTTCTTTGGCATACACATCGGCTTTACCCAGGATCTTACTGGGTGTGGAGCTTTAGCGTCGCCAGAAGGCTCATCGACTATGAGCATGTCACGTCGGCCGCTGGAGCACAACTATTTTTGCACGACACGAGGAACGAATGGGCGAAGAAGTATAGCAAGGACTGTCCCAAAGATCCTGTCATGGATAACTTGGGAGGAGACGGCTACGTCCCCGATGCAGCAGCTGTTCAACCTGGTCATCCTGCCAAAATTAAGGCAAAGTTCGGGCTCGGTGGCACTAATCCTATCAGGAAGAGAAAGAGACGCACAAAGGGCGAGTACTTCGTCTTTGACGGAGTCTATGTCTCTTTCGATAGCGGTGATTGCGGTGGAGGGGATGGTGGTGGTGGCGGCGGCGGCGGCGGGGACGGAGGATGCGGCGGTGATGGCGGTGGTGGAGGAGGTGGAGGTGGCGATGGGGGATAATAGCGTTGGTTGAATGAAATTTGCACATTTTGAGGCAGCTACTATTTGAGATGTGGCATTATCATTATTATGGTGCAGTTCTAGCTGATTGCAGTATGGGCACTGTTAGTCTCAAGCCAGGGTATGTTTGCTGAAGAAGTCCATGATATACGAAGACGCATTGTAGGATGCCGGACCATCTCCGTGCTCCTTGTTGTCCGCATTCACCCCAGTGTAGGGCCAACTATGATCAACATCATGCTCATAGACGTGAGTGACGAGACCCTTTCTGTCACCTGATCCCCAGCGATACATCTGTGCACGAGAGGTGATATTCTTTTCGCATGCCTTCTCGGCAAGGCCATCACGAAGAGCCCATTCGGTTACCCAGTGAAAGACATCAGGCAAGCAAGCGCCGCGGCGGCTAGGATTGCCTTCGTAGGGAATAGTTCCATCGATTCCACCGTGAAACTCAATGAGAGGTATATTGGACCTTCCGGGGTTGCACGGAATATCGACGGTCTTGGGATTGCAACCCTCTGCACCCTCGATGTAATAAGAGCCAGAGACGGGGGCAAAAGCAGCGAAGCGCGTTGAGAGTTCCTTGTGGCAGGCAGCATAGTTGACAAAGCCGCCGCCGTTGGATTTGCCGGTCATGAAAACGCGGTTTGTATCGATGCAATAGGTTTTCTCGAGGTCGTCCAAGACATTGCTGGTGTACTCAATGTCGTTTCTCTTGGTGATATTAGGAGTACCTTCCCATCGTTCCTGAAATATCACGTCAGCCTCTTTCGTGAGCTTCTCCGACAAATGTTGCTTACTTGGTATCCGCGTAGATAAACGACGATGTGATCCGTATTGAAGTATGGCGTTTCCAGACGGTCAAGATCTCGCTGAGACTCTGGTGTTCTAGTCCCACCATGGTAGGAGAATATGATCGGGTTATTGGACTTTGTAGAGTACTTCGGTGGCAAGAATAGGAGATAGTCTCGAGATCGGCCGTCTTTGTCGGTGTAAGGAATTGTGTACTCGTTCCCAGGTGCACGCCCCTGTGGTAGGGCCTTGGTGCATTGAGCGGATGCGGTCTCACTCCTTGCTGGTGTCGTCAAAGCTGCCACGACAGATGCCGACGTGCTGAGGGCCAGCGTCAGAAAGCGTGAGGAAACCATGATAAGGTCTATCCTGAGGGATGAAGCGGTATCGAACGTGGCAGGAGAGAAGTACTTCTTTCATAGACAAAAGACACCGAAGTTATAATCACCGGCGACTGTCGTGAGAACCGCTATGAAATATATACGCAATCGCGGATCATAACAGCCGGAGTAGGATCAGCGCTACCCGGGCCTAGTTGTCACTAAAGCCTGCTGGGTCTCACCATGTGCCGACAGAAATTACGAGAACACGGGGTGATCGTCGCCAGGTGTAAGCACGTTTCCCAAAAGGATCGCTAGGCACCGGCTTAACTCCCCTTGAAGACCCTCTCAAATTGGAGAATGATTCCTTTTCAGGGCACCTCGTCGCGCATTTGTTGAGTTATCCACCGGAGAAGACCTCAGCCCCCCGGGATTTGACCATGAAGGATGCAGAAGAAACCTTATTATTCCCCGCATGCACGCGATTCGGATCGCAAATCAAGGAACGAACTCGGGAATACGGCATGTTTCCAGGAAGCCACAGCTCTACAGGTGATGGGCATCGTGTTAGATTACACTAGTGCCTACCGCATCCATGTAGTCCCGCGTTGTCAGCATGCTAAGCAGGTCGGGCAAAGACGGAACCACTGCGACGTTCAACTGAGAAACATTTCAGAACGGGCACACTGGAGTTGGTCTAATCTATAACGGTTGGAGGATGTCTTCGGATCTTTTTTTCTGAACAAGCCATTGTTCGTTGCTTATGGTGTCTGGTTTTCAGTGACCTGAAATGACCGGCTCCTGTCTTCACGGTGGTCACGTCACTCCGCCAGCGCAAGTCCAGGAACGCATGCCGCAAAAGAAGGAGAAGCAGTTGCTCCATAGACAATTGACGCTTTCTTGAATTCTAGTAATGTTCTAGGAAATGTTCAAAATGATTGTGGATTCGCCGTCACATCAAATCATCCCGGCAGGTTCGGAAACATATCGGGAACATAAGCTCAATTCGGACGAATCGCCAGATGCCGGGTCACTTTTACCTCATTCAGCGTCTGTAGCTGGAATAAAAACTCCGCTCCGCAACGCCAATTTGAGCCCAGAAATGCGCGGAGTTGAGCAATTGACAACGGCCGATGGTCAAATTTACTACGGGGTTATGGACATTTAAATATTCGGCGATGTTTAAGCTTTCCAAATTAATTAATCTAAACTCTACTCGAGCAGCCAACCAAGTACCAAATATTTCTCAACTCGACGGCAGAGACCGACGCGACTGAGAATGGGTCACACTATGAAAGCTTGGCAATATTCTGCCATCGACGGCAAGCTCGAAGATTCTCTTGTTCTCAACAAATCAGCGCCCAAGCCAAGCTCCTCAACCTTAAGCAAAGATGAGCTCCTTGTTGAAGTCATCAGCGCATCGCTCAACCCAGCAGACTACAAAGTCCCCGAGTCAACTCTATTCGGACGTCTCATGGTCGCACGCCCCGCTACGCCTGCCATGGACTTCTGCGGCCGCGTTGTAGCTACACACACCACAAACTCCAGCTTTCAAGTCGGACAACTTGTATTCGGTGGATATGCTGGCGTTGGGCAGAAAGGCACGTTGGCAGAGTACATTGTCATCTTGGGAACTCACTGCGCACCCCTCCCGGAAGGCATAGACCCTGATCTGGGCGCGGCGGTTGGCACAGCAGCGACAACAGCCTGGCAGTCTCTGATACCGGATACTCTGCAACCTGGCGGCAAGGTGTTTATCAACGGAGGGAGCGGCGGTACAGGCACGTGGGCTATCCAACTAGCGAAAGCCTTAGGCGTTGAGGTCGTCACGACGTGCTCCACCAAGAACATTGAGCTCTGCCGAGAGCTTGGCGCGGATGAAGTCATTGACTATAAGAAGGATGACATCGTGTCGAAGTTGAGGGATCGGGGTATGGTCTTTGATCTCATTATCGACAACGTGGGCAACAGTACCGGGCTGTATGACCGCAGCAGCGCCATCTTGAAGCCTGGTGGAACTTTTGTCATGGTGGGTGTCGGAGAAAGTCTGACGCTTTCAGGATCGTTCTCGATGTTGAGCAAAATGATTTGCCCAAAGATTATGGGCGGGCGCCAATTTTATTTCGTGCGGATGCAGAACAGCGCGGACTTCTTCCGACGAATTGGCGGGTTGATGGCACAGGGAGAAGCCAAGGCAGTAATTGATTCCACTTTTGAGTTTGATCAGGTGACGGCCGCTTATAGAAGACTGCGGGATGGACACGCCAAAGGCAAAGTTGTTGTTCAAGTAGCGAAATTCAAGGGTAGCAGGGCTTTGGGTTGATTGAATGCATACATCTCACAATAGGTACTTAGTATTGTGTAGGCCTAGGTGATATTACTGCAGTCGCGGAGTATTATTGCTGCTCGGTAGAATTGAAGATGTGAATGACTTGATCATCGAGCTCTCGACACGATCTGCATCTTTTGAAGTCCAAAATGTTCTACTTAGCTCAATTTCACCCCTCAGTTCTTGAAAAGAAACTTGATGGTGTTTACTCAAACCCTTCTAATCCGCAATGTTAGCACTCTCGGCACTGCTCCCCTTCCTTCTCCGCTGTCTGGACTTATCTGGAATACCTAGCCCCTATTTGGGGTCAAGCTCTTCCACTGCTACCCCGGGTGCCCGCGTCGGACAAGGAAGTGCTCCTTTTAAGAATGGAGACGCCCGTTACTCAAGTTACCGGTCTTACGCATGTGCATGCATGCAAATTAGAGATGCTTTCTAGAATCGTTCGAACGGGACCGAATATGGGGCTCCCGTCACACCTACTTAGAGTAGTCACTGCGACCCACACGTTGAATCCGAGGACATCCGCGCAAAGTCCCATTTAAGCCCGGCGTGCGTCGGTCGGTATCCGGGTCCGGAGTGCGGCGTGTGACTCAGGCCGTCCGCGGAATGTCAGCATCCAATGACAACGCGCTCTACCCGAGGTCTATCCAAAGTCCCAAATCGGACAGCAAGGAGCTAGAATTAAAGGCTAGTTGTCCGAGGCTTACGTTGAGATCTTGGCGAATTGCTGAGCCTCGATTTTGGAGATCATCATCTTCTTAGGGGCATTGAGGCTTTGGGCTTTGAAATTCTCACTACGTTTATCATGAAAGACTTATAAAAACCATCTTCGGTCGCCAATTGTCATAACAGGAATAATGTTCGATACACTCATCAGTCACATCACCTCTCACCTCAAACCGCGATTCGCCTGGTCACCACGAGCTTTACAAGCTCAGATCCCCATCGCGATGTCTCTGTCCCTTGCTCAAAACTGTGTCCCGAGCACCTTCGGCCCAGTCCTCTACGGAGCTGAGATTTTGTCTCTTGAGGCGAACCTAGTCACCAACTACAGCGCCTCCGTCCCCGCAGCTTTCCAATACACCTCCCCGGCCGTCCAACTGACGAACGCGACCTTTTGCAACGTGACCATCACGTATACGCACCCGGGCCAGAACGACAACCTCGTCACCGAGGCATGGCTTCCGGAAAACTGGAATGAGAGGTTCATGGCTGTGGGCGGAGGGGGCTGGGTCGCCGGCCGCTTCTTCTTGAGCTACAACGCAATGAACGGAGCCATTGCGGACGGTTTTGCGACCATCACAACGGATGCTGGCCTCGGATCTGCGAATGAGCCTAGTCCGTGGGCGTTGAACAGCCCTGGCAACGTCAACCTGTACAACTTGCAGAATTTGGCATCCGTTTCCCTCAAGGACGAGGTAATTATCAGTCGCACTTCTCCAATGAGACCCTGTAAAGCTTATGAGTGCTGATCACAAAACCCCCAGGCCATTATCGGCAAGTCTTTGATCAAGAGCTACTACAGCCAGGACCCCCAGTACTCCTACTGGGCCGGCTGTTCCCAGGGTGGACGACAAGGGCTCATGCTTGCCCAACGCTACCCCCACATCTACGACGGCATAGTAGCAGGCGCCCCGGCAATCAACTGGAACAAGCTGGTGAGCTTCGTCTACTGGCCCCACCAAGTAATGAATGAGCTTGGCGCGTTCCCTTACCCTTGTGAGTTCGACGCCATCGTGAACAAAGCCACCTCCGAATGCGATCCTCTAGATGGAGTCGCGGACGGAGTCATCTCCGACATCGCAGCCTGCTTCAAGTCCTTTGATCCTTTCTCCCTCGTCGGCCAATCGATCACCTGCGCCCAGAAAAATGGAACTCAGCAGATCATCTCAGAAGCCGCTGCGACGGTAGTGAATGCTACGTGGCACGGCCATGTCACCGCCGATGGCCAGCGGCCGTACCACGGTATCTTGCCTGGAGCCGACTTTACGGGCGACAAGCCGACGTCCTTCAGTCAGCCGGGCATTGTGATGACGAGCTGCAACGAGAAAGGGTGCACAGATGAACCATCTAACCTCGGTACCGCCTGGTTCAAGCTTTTCATCGCCAAGAATGAGACCTTTGACTTAACAAATATGAGCCGCGAGGAGTATGATGCGCTGGTATACTCTGGTCGCCAGCAATATGAGTCGATTGTCGAGACCGCCGACCCCGATCTGAGACAGTTCAAGGCAGCCGGAGGCAAGATGGTGACTTTCCACGGTTTGGTACGCATGCATCACCAGGATCTTGTACCAAGCAATTAGCAAGCTAACATTCTGTCTGCAGGCTGACAACATCATCCCACCCGGTGGTACCGAAGACTACTACAAGGCAGTGAACGAGGTCATCCCTGATATCCAGGACTTCTACCGCTACTTCGAGGCTCCCGGCTTGGGCCACTGCTTCGGCGGTGTGAGCGGCACCCCCACTGGCCTCTTCGAGCAGCTTCGCAACTGGGTTGAGAACGGCACCGCGCCCGACCAGACGCCTATCCAGATCTCTGTCGGCAATGCGACGCACAACCGCATCCTTTGCCCGTACCCCGAGAAGTCGATCTTCAACGATGGCTGCGGGGATGCTTCCAAGGCCGAGTGCTGGTCTTGTTCCGAAAGTCCCGTCAAGTCCAACACCACCAAGAGGGCTGCACCAATGTTCCACGGGTTCTGATAGTGCCGTCTCAATACTGATGAGGGTTCTACTTGACAAGAATGTCCCCTTTTTCCGCTCAACGCAAGGTTTTTTTTCCATGAGACTTGCTGGCGCGATGAAATTTACTTTTCACTTCTTCTATGTACATTATATAAAATACATGCATACTTCCTAGTTTACAATGTTGAACTATTCGGTCGTCAATCCAGTCAACTTCGGTCGTCGTCTTTCCCTAACTTTCATGCTATGTACATTCTTTTGCCTTCCTTCAACATCTCATTCGGCCATTCCAGCCATTCTTTCCAGTAAGTCCCAAGATGATCTGAAGTTGCCCGAATAAGAAACTCTCCAGAACCGCCCACAGCCCAATAGTCTTTCGCCCAATGCAGCAGAACAGCATAATAAGACAACAAGACTAGAGCTTCTGGACGTCTTTGTTGAAGGAGTCTGATGTACTCCTGTGACACTCGAACAGGCCATTCCTGAATCACGATGAGCCTGCGACTTTCATCCGAACGTACAGAATCGAAGAGATACTGCAGAATCTTAACAACGTCTATGTAAACACCCCTCGTTTGTTCATTCATCTCATTTTCATTCAGCCGCTGGAGCAAGCTATCACACTCGTTGCCGTGAAGGACTTGTGTGCCATTCTCCATAGAATATGCCGGATTGTGGGGAAGGACCTTCTGGATGTGACCATGGAACTTTCCCATGGCTTCCGCGACAATGCCACGAATTCCATGATGAAGCGTCAGACACTGAACGAGCTTGTCGAGCACGGTAGGTATCGAGGTTGCTGCGGCGAAGGCTTCGAACAAGGTCTGTTGACCAAGTAGGAGGCTGAAACAGAAGAGCGCCATGACGTTGTCTTCGTTTACTTGCAACCCGCCGATATCCAGATGCCCTATGGCTCTCGTTTGGAGACCGGTCGCTTGGGTGAGGTACAACGCCGCTGTTTCTTCGTCATTGGCCACTGTGCTCCTGTAGGCGGCGGTGAAGGCCAAGACCTGGTCCATCAAATACGGCGCCTTCAACGCTTCAGAATACGTCAGACGCATCATTGGGCCCATTTCGGACTGCAGGGAGACGAGGAAATCTGTGAGAGCCCCCCTAAAGAAGAGGAGTAGATCGAAGTGGAACAAGCTGAAGCGTTCGGAGAAGAAGTCATCTGACAACTCTGATATATGCAATGACGTAGTCGCGCCATGAGGATCTGGTACTGCTGAGGGCAGTTGTAACTGACGACTGGAGGAAACTGAGGATTGCGGGCTCAGAGCTTGAGGAGTGGACAAATGTGCCGGTGTTTGGGCTGGTGGCGTTGGGAGACTGCTGACCAGCTCTCGGTAAGAGCAATTTCTTCCCGCGGTCTTGCATCTAATACAAATCGGCCGAGACTCATCGCATTTGACCTTTCGTTCTTTGCATTCTTTGCATCCGAGGCGGGACTTTCTATGCTTTGGCATTGTGGATATAAGACAGGCTCGGGTCTGAATAAAGCGAACGTTCGGACTACGATGCTCTGTGATTATGGAATCCGGGAGCGAGTGAATAGCCAACTGGGAAAAAACAGACAGAGAAAAAAGTTTAGTGAATTGCGTTTCCGAGCGTCAGATCGGAAAGTGAAGAGTATGTATGGGCGAGATGGGCACTGGAGACATAAGAGGTGAGGCGAAGAGGGCTTGATATCGGGTATGGCATCGTATTGGCGTATTAGTTCCGAGGTGTGAGGCTGAGGCCAATCGCATTCATCTCTGTCCGACAGGTTATCCACATCGAATTGGCCGCTAGTCAGCTTTGTGCTTTGGATCCCTCCAAGCTTAACCGCAGACGGCGCGACTTGTGTCGGGTTATTATGAAAGTGGTAGAAGTGATCTCCTGGGACTGAGTACTTATGAGATGCAAGCCTCAGGGGTAATTCTGAGCTGCATCGAAGGCATACTCACGTTGAGTTTTCTGCTCTTTGTGAGAATTGAATCATTTGAAGTAAGTGAGTGAGGGAGAGGCAATAAGAGTGAAATGAGAATGAGATGCTTTTAATCTGTGCATGGCCAGGTATCTCTAGGCCTATCCAGGACTAGCGTGATCAAGATACCCCACCTACCAGTGTTCAGCCCCGCCTCTCCGCGCCGCGTCCCGCAGCCTTGCAGCTCGCAGGAAAATTTCTTGACAAGAGCTTCTGCTGTAGGCGGGCGCAAAAACTCCACCTGGATTGTACGGACGATGAGAACGTCCGCCACCTCAATTCGAACATGGCGACCGACGATGCTCCTCAACCGGCCGGCGGTGCTCCCGCGAGGCAACCTGCCGACCTCCCGACTGGCGACAAGCCGTCAATTTCATCAGAGTCCCGCGCAGATGGCTCAGCCCAGCCCGGTGCTGCAGTGGAAAAATCACAGGAGGGCCGACGCGGCGACAGGCGCGACGACAACAGGCGAGGCGGCAAGTCGCGCGGACCGAAGCGGAAGCACGACGTCGGCCGGTCGGCGTGGAGGTAAGCTCTGCCCTTGTCAATTGACTTGTTATTTGTGTTTGCAACTGGCGCCAATGATGTCTAACCAGGGAATAGCCGTGAGGCCACTGACAAGCGCGGACGCAATGCCGAGTACCAAGAATTCAAGCGCAGAAAGGTAGACAAGGACGGCAACCCTGAGACCACCGAAAACCCTTTCACCGCCGAAGAGATCGCCGCCGAGGGTCGCAAGCCGAAGCGAAAGGTGGCCGTCATGGTCGGATACTCAGGCACGGGCTACAAGGGCATGCAGATCAACAATGAGGAAAAGACAATCGAGGGAGACTTGTTCAAAGCCTTTGTTGCTGCTGGGGCCATCTCAAAGGCCAATGCCGATGACCACAAGAAGTCGAGTCTTGTCCGATGCGCGAGAACCGACAAAGGCGTCCACGCTGCTGGTAACGTCATCAGCTTGAAGCTCATTATCGAAGACGAGGACATTGTCGAGAAAATCAACGCTGCTCTCCCCGACCAGATCCGTGTCTGGGGTATCCAGCGTACCAACAACTCCTTCAGCTGCTACCAAACCTGCGACTCGAGATGGTACGAGTACCTCATGCCGACATACTGCCTACTGCCCCCTCATCCCGACAGCTGGCTGTGGAAGCAGCTGGTTGAGGCCGCGAAGGAGAAGGGCTACTACGAGGAGTTCTCAAAGAAGCTGGCCGATGTCGAGGGATACTGGAGAAAGGTTGACGAGGAGGACATCAAGCCGATCCTCGACAAGCTCGATCCCGAGACCAAGGCCAAGGTGATGGAGCGAATCCATGCCGACGAGGATGCGACCGCACAGGCAGACGAGGCCAAGTCCGCCCCCGAGACGAAGACTGAGGAGACACCAGCCGAGCCCGCCACCACCGAGGAGAACAAGGCCCCCGCAGAGGTCCCCGAAGGAAGCGTCAAGCCCAGAAACCGCGACCTCACCCCCCTTGACTTTGCCCTGCGTGACATCAAGGCCGCTTACATTGCAGCCAAGAGACGTTACCGTGTTACCCCCGAGCGCCTCGCTCAGCTTCAGGAGGCCCTCAACATGTACTGCGGCACAATCAACTTCCACAACTACACCGTCCAGAAGAGCTTCAAGGACCCGTCAGCCAAGCGCCACATCAAGTCCTTCAAGGTCAACATGCAGCCGATTCAGATTCGCGACACCGAGTGGGTCTCCACCAAGGTCCACGGACAAAGTTTCATGATGCACCAGATCCGCAAAATGGTCGGCATGGCTTCCCTCGTCGTCCGTTGCGCCACCCCACTGGAGCGCATCAAGGAGAGTTACGGTCCCACGAGGATCGCGATTCCCAAGGCTCCTGGTCTGGGTCTTCTTTTGGAGCGACCCGTGTTCGATGCCTACAACAAGCGGGCGGCGGACAACTTTGGCAAGGAGACGATCGACTTTACGAAGTACGACGAGAAATTGCAGGCCTTCAAGGATAAGCAGATCTACCAGCGCATCTTTGAGGTTGAAGAGCAGGAGAACACGTATGGGATACCCTATCCTTTCTATTTAATACATTTACTGATCATGTCTCCAGCTTCCACATCTTCTTCCAGCAGGTAGATAACTTCAAGTCCGACTATTTCCTGTGGCTCACGGCTGGCGGCATCGAGGCTGGAGGGGTTCGAACCGGAAAGGAGGAGAAGGGAAGCAAGACCCTCGAGTCGGCGCTTGGTGACGAAGACGAGAACCCTGTCAACGGTGACGGTTAAGTCAGCCAGATCTGGCGACAGAGTTGCTGGATGTGGAGGATCAGGGTTGACAGCGCAGCGGTGACTGCTCATAAAAATGATACGATAGAATCAAAAAAGCATAAAATTCCCTTTTCCGTCCTCTGTATACGGGTATCAGCGTTGCGTGTTCAGAGATACGTCGTCCTCATCTCGAGAACCCCAAGCCCAAACGCCAAAGCATGCAATCCTAGTTTTTGCCATTCTCCCTCCGACTTCTCAAGTCAATCCACGAATCCGTACCTACGCAGCACCACCAGCTCCATTCGGAGCCGTCGGAGCAGCAGGTGGGGGAGCAGCACCAGCAGCAGCCGCAGCAGCACCCTCTCCAGCTGCACCATCCGCGCGACCCATCGGCACCCATTTGCCCCCTGCCGCGGCTGCAAGACCAGCGAACCGCGTCTCCTGGATGGCGTTAAGGAGCTCCGCGCACCGGACCACGTCGGCCTGAAGCTTGTCTGCCTGAATGCGAGCGTCGCCTTCTCCCTGTCCTAGCTTGCCGAACAGCCAGAGCTCTTTGAGGCGGCGGCTGAGTGCGAGGAGGTCTTTGATTGATGCGTGCTGCGGTCTCATGGTCAGCCGGGTGTTGTGTTCATTCTCCAAGGTGGAAGGTGGGCGCAATTGGCAGTGTGCGTCTGGATTTCAGGAGAATTTGGGGATAGAGTGGTCAGTGGTGGCATACCAGTCCTTCAAATTCCATTTGCATCGACATGCCCGTCACAGCGACCGTCTGCGGCTCAACGTTCTTACGCTCTCCTTCAGCTTGGATCGTCGCGAGCATTGTGAGCATCCGGAAGCGGGAGAGGACGTCGGCAATGAGCCGATTATGCGTGTCCAGCAGATTCGATGAGTCTCGTGAGGTGTCCATGGTGCCGGATTTTTATGGTGTCGATACTTGCAAGAGGGAGTTTGTGAGGATGGCGGCGTTGGAGGTGAGGTGAGAGGTCAGAGCTCCTGCTGAATCTTGAATTCCTGGTGGGGCGGTTTGGTGGGGGTTCCTCGGTGTACTGTGACCTCTAGGGCCTTACCGAGTCTTTAGACCGAAACCGTCGGTGAGCGGCAAAAAGCACTCTTGATCGCATGAAAAGGAGCCAGCAATCAGTATGTACGCTGAAACAGTTGAATAAACATAAAATACAATCTCACTGTTGAAGTATTCAATGATAGTTGAAGAAATCGATCTAACCCTAAGTCAAAGGAGCCGTTCCAAACAGTGAGCTTTGGCTGCCGCCAACGTTCTTTGTCGAACAACACTTTGTATGTTAACCAGGGCTGCCGGGTCAAGTTCACGGCCTGTGGCATCATTTCCTTGACGTATTCCAGAGGTCTTCATCCCCCGAGTGACTGATTATAAAGTGTGTGTGTTCTCAGGCCGGAATTTCTTCTCATCAACTCATTTCCCACCTATATTCCAAGCTCGACTTAGATAGAACACTTTAAGCTGAAAGCAAATCATTCAAGTGGGCAACATTACCTTCCAACACTCCAACAACCCAACATGACTACTTATACCATCAACCCCAACGGTCTGTTCCCAGACTCATATGTCCTCGGGGGCATGCCTGAGCTCGGCGAGGATACCGACGATACCAAGGTCCAGGTACAAGTCCTTCAGAATAACATGATCTTTTGCGCCTTCCTGTTGAATTTCAAAGAAAGTCAACCTCCACCTGGGATTCCCCGCCAGTTGTTTGTACGGATCCAAAAGTACGAAAAGAATGAATCTCCCCTGGCAACTGCTGCAATCACGAACCTAGCCCGAACCGTCCTTCCTTCGCTGGTTCCGAAGGTCTGGGGTTCTGGATATAGTTGGATGAAAGACGGTACGAAGGTTTCCTATGTCCTTTCTCAATGGTACCCGGATTCCTGTCCACTGGAAACAGTGTGGGATGACTTGGACGTCGAAAATCGAGGAGAAATTGTCGGAGATTTATTCAAGGCAGTGTCCAAGTTGTGCAGCCTCTCCTTGCAGAAGCTGACATTCGAGCAATGGCAATTACTCCGGAACACCCCATTCGAGACAAAGAACACGGAGCTCTCCATCCTAGTCGGCGGTCCGCCTTACGGATATCATACCGACTTTGCTTCCCTAATGCGCCGTAACCTCTGCCCCCGAAACGCCGATTGCGCGGTGAACGGAAGGACTGATGGGACTTTGGTCGTGAGTGTGCATGCGCCCGAAGCGGAACACTTCGGGTTCACTGAAACAGACTTGGATCTGCTAACTCAAAGCTCAGTCTTGTGCCACAACGACTTGGAGCCCCACAACCTACTTGTTAAGAAGGTCTATACCGAGCGCGGTGATGAGTACAGGCTTGTGGCCATACTCAACTGGGATCAAGCAGGCTTCGTTCCCTTTGCCTTTGAGATTGCTCGAAAAGATCTACATCTGGGCTTGCGGAACTTCAACTGGAGCTGGTACGATATGTATCGGCAACTTGCTGGCCATCAACTTTTCGACACTCCAGGTCGTCCGATTTGGTCAAAGCTGATCCGGTGCCTGATGGCTGTTCATTCTTCCTCCCAGGCTAAGATTACTGAGATATCTACTTCGGACGGCACGGCGCAGATGTTGTGGCTGGAGAATGAAGGTCTCACGTTCTCTACTCTTGTTGAAGAAGGGTGGGTGAAGCTGCGCTCTTTTGTCAAATTCCCGTCCGATGACGAGCAGGATATTTGGGATCCTTAGGAGTGCCATAGCTCACCTGGCGAGATTGTGGGGCTATTACATGTGCCTTATAAGAACACAACCTCAAAATATAAATGCATTTGATCTTGATTGAAATGTGAATGCTTTCTTTCTCAACATGTTACCAGAAGATAATGTGGAACTAACAGAACCGCGGAAGTTTGGTCCCAGTGACTGATGTGGCTGCATGAGTGTCGCTATGGTCAGAACGAAGAATCCATCAGAGCATCTAAATAGTCACTAAATATTCTTGGATGATTTTATAAGAGGCCTGTGAATCTAAACTTCAACTGAAATTGAGGTATCTGAGTTTCCATACTGGAGTCGAGCATATATGCTCAAGGGGCAGCGGAGAGCCGGGCGGAGGGTCGGAGGGTCGGACCTTAAGTCCATAGCCGCTCCGGGATTAGCGCTTACATGTACACTTCCTGCATTTACAAAGCTGCGAAAACAACCGAAATGACCCGTGACTTCATCACTACTCCTAAAGATCAACAACTCATCTGCTAAAATCTGCGAATTTCGTAGTTCAGTTCCAAACTTTCAACTCCAATTGTTTGCAGTCTCCCAGAACGCGAATATGGCATATCCTGCGTTAGCTGCCAGACCTCGTCCTCCGGGTACACCGACGAATGTCTCATCTCAACCTCAACCTAGTGCCAGTCGACGCCGAGATAAACCTCAACTTTCCTGCAATAGTTGTCGACGCCGCAAGTAAGTCTGAATCTTTATTTACCATTTAGGCTGCCCCAGGATTCTAACACACTGCTTAGGATTAGATGTGATCGTCAACGTCCCTGTAGAACCTGCTCCTCTAGGGGCCAGGATTGTGTCTATCCAGAAACCAACGACACTATCCCACCTCCAAAGGTCACATCTAGTGGCGCTCCCAATATAAGTCTGCAAGATCGTCTAGTCCACCTCGAGCAATTGGTTACAATGTTGGGGTCATCGGAAAACCGAACAAGTCAGATCGGTACGCCTGCAAACATACCTACGCCAATTGACGATCGCTCAGAGACGGGGAGTATGCGGTCAAGCGCTATGGAACACCAGTATGTCGGCAGTGAACACTGGTCGGCGATCATGGAGAGTATTGCCGATTTGAAAGACCACTTCGATCGAGAGGAACAGTCCAAGCTGGCAGAAAGTCCAACAGCAGATTACTGCTTTGAAGACCCAAGCTCTTTCACCCAACGTCGAAGGTGGCAGCGCCCCTTGCTTTTGTACGGATGCCGACCTGCAGCTTCAAGGTCAGAAATCCTGTCCACCCTGCCGCCGAAAAACGCAGTAGACCGCTATATATCTCGATATTTCAACCGTCTAGACCTCGTCTCTTCATGTATGTCTTTTCGCGCCTTGTCTCGGCCGATTGCTTGGATTTGAGAGTATCCCTTACTAATGCACAGCAGCGTCCGTCCATGGCCCAACGTTTCTCAAAGAGGTAAGTGTAATTTCTCTACATTTTGCCAGGTCGATTGACTGATAGCGGCATGGGCGATAGTACGAACAATTCTGGCGCGATCCCAACGACACTTCCACAATGTGGATCGGTCTTCTTTTCAGCATGATTTGCTTAGCTGTCATCGCATCAGACCCTTCCACTGACGTATCTGAAGATGGCCACCAACAGCTGCAAATAGAACTGTACCGAGAGAAACTGGTACAATGTCTGCTGATGGGAGAGTATACTCAAGGTGGCGACTATGCGCTAGAGACTTTCATGAATTACGTCTACGTTGAATTCAGGATACATGACGACGCGCAGAGGGATGTTTGGTTCTTGCTTGGCCTCGAAGTCAACCTAGCCAAACGAATGGGGTACCACAGAGATCCCAAACACTTCCCGGAAATCACCCCGCTAAAGGCAGAGATGAGGCGCCGAGTATGGGCAACCGTACTACTGGGAGACATCTTGATCTCAGGTCAGATGGGAATGCCCCGCATGGTACGAGATGGCGAGTTCGACACAGCCGAGCCACGAAATTTAAACGATGAAGACCTGCACGGAGAAATGACAAGTCTACCACCGCCAAGGCCAGAGACAGAGCATACAACAGCCCTGGGGATCATTGCTCGAAGGAGACTTCTGATCGCTCTAGGGACCATCTCCGACCTTGCAGCATCCCTCAGCCCAAGTAGTTACGCGGACATAATGCGACTTGACGGGATTCTTGAGCAGGCATACAGCAGCATCCCTCTACCACTCCGCATGAAGTCTATGGCCTCTAGCGTGACCGACTCCCCCCAAGTAATCATGGCCCGCCTTTTCCTTCGCCACATGTTTTGCGAGGGAAAAGTCATGTTGCATCGCCGGTTCCTCTTCGCAAAATCGACTATAGAGCATGATGACGCGTACTCATACTCAAGGACAGCTTGTCTTGATGCAGCTCTTGGAATGCTACAGATCCAACAAACTTTAGACGAAGAAACGTGCCCCGGCGGCCAGCTCTTCATGATGCACTGGAGGGTAGGATCTATCATGAACCACCACTTCTTGACAGCCACCATGGTCCTCTGTTCGCTGGTTTACCAAAGGCAAACTTTGGGCCGGGAGAACGAGATATTGACTGCGTTGAGGACTGCTCGCAGCATCTGGATGAGAAAGGCCGAAGACTCAGTTGAAGCGAAGAAGGCATCACAAGCAGTTAGCATCGTCCTTGCGCGAGCTGGAGGTCCGAGGTTCGATGCTACCCTTGTAGCTGACTGGCCTATCCAACTGCTTTCAGAGCCTATTGCAAATTCGAAAGATGCTTTTCTGGAAGGTCTTGTTGGAGATCAAGTCATGCTTGATGAGCAAATATTCTTGACCGAGGCTTTCATGTCAGATGAAAGGGATAACGGTGAGTACGAACTTGAGACATAAATAAAGGTTGAACATTGGAATGGCTGATGGTTTTCACATGCAGGCATGGATCTTTTCTCGCCTTTCAATCGCCTTCCCGACGAGCTACCAACGGGTACGCTCTGCAGCAAACAATCTGGAGGACCAGCAAGTCATGGGGACTCAACTATAAGTGAGTGAGTGATTATGGGTGATCAAGGACAGTATCAGTGAAGTATTATCAATTTTGCATCAAATCTTGGTTCACAGTAAAGTCAATGGTCAAACGTGCAATTTCAGATGCGGAACTGTAGCTATAGAAGCCGAGGTTTCTCTTTGATATGATAATTGGGATCAGACCGTTTGCGATCTCTCCATCATTCTTCTGTTTGCCATTCATCCCCATTCTGACTACCCCGGTGTCCTTAGAGATATCTGGACATCTCAGCGTCTTTATTTCGAGGAGTCGTCTGCTTCACATAACAGTGCAGAAGGCACACAGCGCTCCAGGGTAGCATCCATCGGCAGGCCTGATACTCTGTCAGATTCGTCTGCTATAGATATCTAATGATTCTGAATACTTACCAAACACCACAGCAAAAGCCATCGTGGTCGATGCAGCCTCCACGCAGATGCATTTGCTCTTGAGTTAGGTCAGATTGCTGTTCTGCCGGAGCGCCAGGGGAAGAGGCAGGTTGAGTATCCTGCGGAGCAGGTTCTTGTTCGTTCTCGCCCGCCATTGAGTATGCAGGTATTGATTGTGATGCAATGTGCGCAGAAATACCTTGTAGCCTAAGGTAGATATTTGTGTTATTGAGACTTTCCGCAATTGAGAGACAGACGAGAGGGCAATACTACGGGAAGGTAAGCCCTTTGAGGCTTTATTGACGTGACGTTCCGAATTGAGGTTTTTGGTGAATAAGAAGTGACTGCTGACGTGAATGGTGACATGCATCAGCAGACTGTGAATACATTCACTGTCGAGACGGGAGGAAAGGGACAATATATTCCCGGTGATGCAGATGTTTTGGAAGGCCTGCCTCCAGAGGCAGTAACAATACTTTCTGCGGTACTTTCCCTTACTTAAAAAGATTGATCAACTCCTTCCTCTCCTGTTCTCATACCTTGGTCACATGGTGTTCTCATTTAGGCCAAGTTCAGAGGAGGAAGGAAGCAACGCCCATAGGTTTTAGGCAGGAAGGATCGGTCAAGTCATTAAAGAATGGAAGGCATAAGGGGTTTCAGTCAATATAGGCAGGGCCTCACAGTAGGTATGAATGGAAGGAGTACCAGAGGTCTTGTCATGAGAGAAAAAGAAAAGAAGACAATCTTGAGCTCAAAGAAAGATGATCGTGGTTTCTCAGCACAATCCAAATCACAAGATGAAGCGTGATATACCTAGGCGCCTGAATATGTAGAAGGTGACAAGTCATGGCCTCCGGCTAGAATATAACTCAATGTTTCATGGTGAAATTTTGTCACGCCTTAGGTATGAAGACTTAGGCAACATATCGATTAGATCTTGCCGCGTTTAATTGAATTTAAGTCATTTGTCAAGAACAATTGATGGGTAGGCATACTTCACAGCAAACTTGGCTCACTGGTCGGGAATAGCGGGGCGGGGGCTGTGTTCCAGATCGCTAATCCTTCGATGGTCAGCTGACAGGCGCGCGCCGCACCGATCAAGCGAGAGGCACCCGACGGTGTAACAAGTTACGGAATCTTTGATGGTTGCCTATATAACTGATGTACTTAGGATATATCTAGCAGGCAACATTTCCTATCGACCTTACCCCTATCTAAGCGCGCCCAAGCTAGCTATTCCTGCTAGCAACGCCAGCCATCCAGATATCAACATAAACCACCTGGCTCAGGCTCAAGCATGTCAACTGCAACAGATCAGCAAAATCTGCCACAGGAAGGTGCACGCTACCCGACCAGGTATCGCCGCAACATTCCTAGGTCAAAGAATGGCTGTTTGACATGCCGCGCTAAACGGAAGAAGTGTGACGAACGCAGACCATGTTGCACGTCATGTGCCCGCACCGGACGGGAATGCACATGGCCTGTCTCTGCAGAAGATATCGTCAATAAGAGTACCAGAGACATCC
This sequence comes from Colletotrichum paranaense, assembly GCF_030867605.1. Lineage (NCBI taxonomy): Eukaryota > Fungi > Ascomycota > Sordariomycetes > Glomerellales > Glomerellaceae > Colletotrichum > Colletotrichum paranaense. The sequence continues at coordinate 4,342,022 of NW_026848960.1, read as the reverse complement.
TTCCAAAACAAATACCGTCAACAAATGAAACCTCGGAGAGCAATGGATCTTCCCAGCAGCATACGACGCTACCTAGTCGACCTAGAGCAACCGTTCTGACGACGGCATCTATCCCGGAAGTGCTTGAGAACACATCATCTCTGCGCGCATCTCTCACATTTGGGACTCTTTCAAACTTAAGCAGCAGTTCAAGGCCGCTGTATGATCAATACCTCGATATGACCGCGGAGCTACTAGCTCGTGGTCCTAGCGCAGATGGTAACCCGTTTATCAACTATGTGTTGCCTCTAGCAGCTTCCGATAGTCTTGTGATGGACTGCGTTCTCGCTATCGGAGGAGCACATATGGCCGTTCTAGAGCCTGACCGCCCGCAGTTGGAAGTCATGACTCGAAGGCATTATGCCCGGCTGCTTGAAGGACTACGAAAAGCGCTTTGTGACGATGCGGCGTGTCCATTTGGCGAACGCGATGAGGACAAGAAGCTCTACACGCTTCTGATTCTCATCATGCTATGCATTTTCGAAGTAAGTCATTTGTCTATTTCTCTTGTCAGCATGTTGCATCCGACTAACCTTGTGCAGGGGGTTCAAGGCGATAACTCGGGGGCCGTCTATCATCATATTCGAGCTAGCCGTCATTACGTGATGGAATTGGCAGCTGACACCTACAAGCCATCAGCTTCAAAGAAGACTGAGCATATCCGTGGCTTTCTCCTGGAGATATATGCCATGTTCGCTCTAAAGTTAGCAGTCACGCCACGAGGCTTGCAGGAGGAGAACCCCGTGACAGTGGATCCTTTTCTCGGCTCTCTAGAATTTCTGGGCCAATTCAAGTCGCGAGGATTCATGCTAGGTTTTGGCCATGGGCTCTTTGCCATGATACCAGATATCTCAAATCTTCTTGAGAAGCGTAGGAGAGAGGAACTGAGTGGGTCCACATCCGATGGTCTGTTCGAATCTTACAAGTCACTTCTGAAGAAGCTAGACTCATTGGATCCCTCATCCGACGTTCTTGAAGACGAAGGCGCATGCCCTCGCTACCAACAATCAACAGCCGTCGCCATCTACCGCACCGCTCTAATTCTCATCGTTCATTCTGCCTTCCACCAAGATACACATCAGAACGCGGAACTCCTTGCTGAGATCGAATCTCGGATAGACAAGATATTGCCTCTCTGTTGGGCCGTTTATACCAGCAAGTCACCGCTGCGGAGGATGATGCTGTGGCCGGGGTCGATTTTGGCATCCTGTTGTAAGAAGCCAGAGCACGTCCACGCTTTTCGATTGGGACTAAACTCGAATCCGCGATCGCCAGGTGGTGTCCGAGAAGCGGCTAAAGCGGTTGAACTGTTGTGGCAAGATGATGATCCGAGAGCTTATGGACCTCGAGGGTTGAACATGGTGATGAAGAAACACGGTCTTAGCTTTAGCATGTGCTGAACGGACTGATTAGTAATCTGGGTAAATGGGATTCTTCTGGTTAGTAAGTTCATATGTTCTGTAAATATAGAGAGCTGCATTCAGGTACGCAAGTTCTCCGGCCTCCAAAGCATACCTAAGTAGGTGGCTTACAGATCAGTCGTCCATAAGTACATGAGTTCGTCTGAAGAAGTCTATAAGCATTATTCATAATCATTGTCTGCTGACTAAGAACAGGTATCGCAAGTCATAAAGGTATCGACGAAAGGCATCCCATCCACCACCCGTACTCCAAGTTTAGCATCCACCGCCTCCACCGCCGCCCCCATCACCACCGCCTCCACCTCCGCCACCTCCACCACCTCCATCGCAACCACCCCCTCCCCCATGGTGACCGCCTCCCCCATGGTGACCACCTCCTCCGTGGTGTCCTCCACCGCCGCTATCACCGCCCCAGCCGAAGCCCCCAGCACTCACTCCCGTGTAGCCCGCGTTATAATCTCTGTGGTTTCCGTGCATGCGGCTTCTGCGCCAGCCACCGCTGGAATCATTGACGTAGCCCGGCATGGCACCGTAATTCGGTGTACCGCCCATGGCTGGTCTTGGTGCGTACTCGGAGCCGCTATACGTGTGCTTCTTTGATCGAAATGGGATACACATCTTGAGCGTCAAGAATCCAGGTACCGAGAATCGTATGGAATTTGTTTGTAGTAGGTTGACCTTGACCAGTCCTTTTTGAAGAGGACTGTTGTATTTGAGGGTTTGGTATGAGTGCTTATTTTGTGTTCCCTTTGAGGTGGATGGAACGGTATGTCTATGTGATGAGATTGATATTGATGACGATGCAGATGTAGGAACATAGTAGATGGAAGGGACTGATGGCTTAAGTAGAATATCGAGTGATGGTAGAGAAAGTAAGGCCAAGTTTCCTGCCTATCCTACCTGTGTGCCTGCTAGGGGCGAAGAAACAAGCTTCGATGGAAGCCACGATCACCGGGAAGTCTGCCTTCCAGAAGGCTTCTAGCGGCGCGAAGGATCATGGAATATCCAGGATGAGCTCATAAAACTCCGAATAAGCGAATCGCAGGGTCCTGAAAGCTGTCACCTAAATCAGCCTTGCAATGAGCGACTTTCTGCCGCCCTGGGGACTTACGCAAAAGGGTAAGACGATGTACACTGATTTCAATCATCTGACCGGAGGGAGTGGATTCACGGGGCTGTTCCGCGTTGTGGGGCTCTTGCAGATTCCTGGAGGCAGGGAGCGGGGACGAGCTAGCCGGGGCGGGGCCGGATCGGCGTCGTTGGCGAATGACGTAGCTCTACTGGCATAGCCGGGCACCGGGGCGCAGCGCACACAGCCTATGTACTGTGTATGCATTCAGCCCGCGATGATCAGCCGCACTCTCAGACCAACTACGTCATGCTTGGATCTGTCAAGCGATCAGTAGGGCCACGTGAGGGTGAGATGACTTGTCTTGCTGTAAGACTCAAAGCTTCCCGCGGCCCGCTTTGCAGGCTGCAGGATTGAAGATATCACTGGAGGCTGGCTTATCATACACCGACGTTGAGATGTATGAGTGGTTTTGTTCAATTTGTTCTTGTAGAAATAAGCGTTGCTAATAATATGGCTTGAATGTTGGACGGCCTCTCACTCTGCTGCTTCTACTGACTTTCTTGCTCGCGACATGATCCACCCAACAGTCACTAGATAGGAACACCGTCCCGGTCCCTCTCTATCCTTGGATTTTTAGGCGTATTTGAATCGGACGAGACCTTGTCTTTGATTGACTGGACAATGCTCTCTGTGCGAGACGGACCCTCAACTTCGCGTCGCTGCTCTTTCTCGGCTCTGCGCTCAGCCTTTTTTGCTGCTTTGAAATCGGCGGGACCGGGCTCAAACGCAGGGCCGGGGCCTTTGTGTGTAGGCCGCCTGTTGGATGCTTCAATGCCAGCGGTGAGAGGAATGCCGGACATTTTGAGAGTGAAACTTCTAGTCGGCGCGGTTGAAGTTTGGACAATGCTATTGTACCTTCCGGTTGTGAAAACTTTGACTCCAGACTGGACTATGAAGCGTGATGCTGTTGTGAAGAAGATTCTTTTGCCCCGATGAATCGGTATTGAAGAGTTGTCGAAATGACAAAGTTTCTCGCCCGAAAAGGGATTATAAGATGGGGGCCTAGGTCAATTTGTGCAAAATCATTGAGAGACTCCGCGGTTGCTCTCCTGACTGGACTTTGGTGCTACGGTCTCACTGCCATGCGCAGCCAAGAACATCTACGTATCTGTATGACGCGAGTAGAGTCCCCTTGTACCAACTGGTGCATCACCTTGATCTATGTCTCGAATACTTTTTAGAATAGCCCTACATCAAAGGCTACCACCATTGGTCATGAATCTCAATCAAAATATGTTGTCTTGACACCCTTGATGACTTCTAGATCATTGACCGAATTGTCACCATTGGACTGACTCGTGGCACCGATGTTCTTGATTATCCTCTCCCTCACCCACTCTCCTGCCTTCACAGGCTTACCGTCACTTCCAAGTATCGCGCCCTCAGAGAGGCCAAGCTTCTGTAGAACGGGAGACTCCTTAATCGGGACCAGGTCCGTATCATCTTCTATGCGAACCATGTAAATAACCCCCAGACGATCGATATGTGCTTGGTCTTTCGGAGGCGCTACGACTCTGTGGATGCTTGACTTAAGGTACCCGTCTATGGAGGTGTCAATGACCACGCGTTTAGAAGGCATCGAAAACAGGTCAACTTACTTGTGAGGAATTGCAGCGCATCAGCAATGTTCACCGTCAGCGCGTCCGTTTGCGGGCGCACCCACTTCCAGGTCCCGTCGTTCGTGAGGACCTGGAGCGCAGCGACAGGTTGCCGAAAGAGCAATGTCAGACTACCCATATCTGAGTGTCTTCAATCTCTTTGTTAGTATTGGGCACATGCCATTGGGGCGGACAGAAAGCATTTCTTCCAGGAGACATTCATACCCCTTCAGCCAAACACCACCCAGCTTTCGATTCTCCTCATCGGTTCTCGCGTAATACTTCATGTATCGGAGATGGTCGCCGCTAGACTTCTCGTAACGATGCTTCTTGACGAACCACTCCTCGTCCTCAAGACCAAGTGCCAGCGCAAATATGATGAGAAGCTTCCGGATAATCTCGTCGTTGACGTATCGGGAGAACTGCTCGATTGACGCGAAGTTCTCTGTGACTACATCGGGGTGCGGTCGTGACGCATGCTCCGAGATGAACTTTGGGATGTTGTAAATCTCGAAGTTGTCCCGGACGCCTGGGATCAGCTCTCTGGTGCCTGGGGGCTTCCAACCATTGAAATCGCCGGCCTCAAGTGCTGCTCTGTATGGTGCCTTGTCTTCATCCGACAGACTGAGAACGGACGAGGCCAGAGCATACTGCTGATCGATGGCTTCCCGACTGAGACCATGGTTGATGACGTAAAAGAAGCCTTAAAAGTGGGATTTCAGCTTTAACTGTCTAATGACTTTGATGATGAAACAGTAATGCATGCGTTGTGATCGTACCTATCTGTTCAATCGCTCTCGTGAATTCTTCTGCAAGCTCCTCTTTACCCCCGGACTTGTCAAATTTGGATAGGTCCAAGGCCACCAGATCTGCCCAATCTAGCTGCTCGCTTGTCTCGGTAGCTTGAATGTAAGGTACATGGACTGGAGCTGTCTTTGAGGTCGTGGTTGTCATCTTGAAGGGAGGACGAGGGAACTTGTAGTTACCTAGGGGCTCGCTACGCCGAGACTGGCAGGTCTCTTGCTTCTTATCTTAATAGCGCGTGAGGTTCAATTAACAGTAATACATGTAGCCCTTCTGCAGCAGACACCCCTTCTCTATTTCAATTTCGTGAACTGAGGATGGTTTCGTTGCCACGCCTTTGCGCTGCAAGGGTTTAGCCAAGGTATTGGTAATCCCATTGTCAAGTCTAGATTTTACCGAATGAGAATCTCGATCCTTTGAAAACAGAGGAAAGCCGATGTCGGGATATTACTATCGGACCACAGATACCGAGGCTTTTGGTTATATGTCCAAAGATGTGCCGTCTGGTCTTGAAGCTGGTCCCTGGCAGAGGATGCATCGCTGTGGGGCCGAAGTATTCGTCAGGAAGGATCCAGATGAGGCAATCTGCCAATGCTGTGTCGAGGCATTCTCGGGAATGGCGTGGACAGGCCAAGATTTTGAAGTCGCAAGGATTAGTCTGTTAGTCTTGACTGTTGTTTCTGCACGCGTTGACTGCCTGTACTCAGGAAACTCTCATCAAGGGTGGCCTCAAACAACCGAATGCCTCCAAACTATTGTCCTTCCCACAAGAATCGGCAATCATCAAAATGACAAACGATACCACTAGGGATAGCCGCCATACGGCCCTTGACGATGGATCATTCACAGTATCAGGAGCACATGACAAATATGCACCTAGTCAGGCAGTCAAACTGGAGACAATTGGCGAGGAAGCTCTTGCCATTGATCTTGTCATTGAGAGGAGGGTGCTCCAGAAAATCGATCTCTTCTTGATGCCAGCCATGGTCATAGGTAATTGCAGCAAAGTACCCAAAACTCTCAGTAACGGGTCGGGCGCGATGCTAACATGAAACGATGCGATCAAGGCTATGGTTTGGTTTACTATGATAAGGTGGGCACTTAAGCAGGCTCTTTGAACATTTGAACAAGACTCACAGCTGCGTATAGGCAATTCTTGGCAGTGCTGCGTTATTCGGAATGACTGGTGACCTGCATCTTTCAGTTGTCGATACCTCTTTCACCCCGCCAAAGACCGACACAACACGACTAAGTTGGGCAACTTCGATATTCTACTTCGGTCAGCTGATAGGTTCGTATCCAATGACGTATCTACTTCAACGCTTCAATACCAGATGGACACTTGGCCCCGTGGTCATGATTTGGGCAGTCATTTGTGCTGCGACAGCGGGAGTGACGACTTGGCAAGGTCTCCTGGTTCAAAGATTCTTCTTGGGTGAGGAGCCATAATCCCACGAGTTATTGGATAGCGATGGAGTTTGAGTAGAGACTGAAGTGACGCTCATCATGTGATATAGGTTTCACCGAGTCTGTCATTCCAACAGCTTTCATGACTACCGTCAGCGGCTATTACACCCAAAGAGAACAAGCACTCCGCCAGAGTTGGTGGTTTTCCGGAACTGGCTGGTTCACCATCATTGGAAGCGCTCTCAACTACGGATTTGCCCAAATACAAGGAGGCGCGTTGACTCCATGGCAGTACATCTATGTACTTGCTGGAGGCTTAACGTTCCTATTTGGTATTTGGTGTTTCTTCCTTCCCAACTCTCCCCTGACCGCCTGGTTTCTCACTCCGGAAGAGCGAGCTGTCGCAATTGAGAGATTGCGTCAGGGACAAACTGGAGTTAAGAATCAAACCATCAAGACTGCTCAGATCAAGGAAGCACTACTGGACGTCAAGGTCTGGCTAGTCGCCTTGACCATGGCCTCGGGGTAAGAGGAGTCCAAAATTTCCCCTCGAATGCGCAAACTAACTGGCTATCAGGTATACAGTCAACGGAGCTGTATCTGGGTTCGGTCCCCTCATCGTTTCGACATTCGGATACTCGGCTTTAGACAGCATTCTTTTTCAATTCCCGCTAGGTGCAATTTGCGCCATTGGTATCCCCGTCGCTGGATGGCTCTGCTCCAAATACCGCAATATCCGGATCCCAGTACTGATAGGATGCACTCTCCCAGTCATTGCGGGCTTTGTTATTATATGGAAGTCAGACTGGGGCCATCGTCCCATTGCCCCTGTTGTCGGATACTCACTTATTGGCTTCTTTGGGCCGGTCGTCAGCTTGACGGTCACCCTTGGGGCCAGCAATGTTGCAGGAGAAACCAAGAAGAGCTTCATGGCATCTGCCGTATTTGTCGCATATTGCGTTGGAAACATAGTTGGGCCTCAGCTTGTGAAGAGCGAGACTAAACCCCAACATTATCCTCAGCTATGGACGGGGTTGATTATTTGGTATGTCAAAAGCCGACCTAGGCAACATCTTTTCAACTCCTCTAACATCGGTTTCCTAGCTACTGCATCACTATTCTGTCTTCGTTGGGCCTCTATGTTATCCTCTATAGAGAAAACAGGAGACGGGATGCTCTCGGCCTAGACGAAAATGAGCGGGATAGACTCGCATTCAAGGACTTGACCGATAAGGAAAATGAGCACTTTAGATACGTTCTGTAGGAACTACATCCCGCCATTTACATATTCAAATATGACCTCCCAAGTATTTGTGGTTCCAATTGTCGGGGACTCTATTCCATCCCGTTCACTGCCGTCGTTGAGTGTACCTGTTTTGGAATGCCAGGTCTGATCAGTATAATTTTGGCTGTAGATCAATAATGACACATTATCTTAGTATGAGCCCCTCTTTCGCGATGGGAAAGGCTCCGTTGCATGTTCTTGTTCTGTCTGGACGAAACGAGTGACAACACGCGCATCCAGTCTACTTAGCGCAGGGACAAGTCCCGCGTTGCGTTTCCTTCAAGGGTTGTGATGCAATCACCGAAGGACTCCACCCTGACCAGTTATGTTGGTAAGCTACATGTTGATGGAGAGAGCTTATCACGACATCTCGGACTGTGTCCGACATGAGCTGATGCCGCAGCCGATATCGCCAATGGACGCTCGGGAATTAGCTCACTGTTCGATGAGACAGTTCGGATGGAACGAGACCGGCGTGGGATTGTTTCTTGCAAGCACCGCTGCGTATTGACAACGATTGCTCTCAACTAAGGTTAGCCTTCGTGAATCTTCAATTCAGCTTCTAGAAGTCCCGACGATTCAGGATGCCTGAGGAAATTCGGAGGGTCGCAGTCATTGGCGCCGGCCCGGCTGGAGCCATCGCAACGGACGCTTTGGTGAAGGAACAGGCGTTTGATGTTGTACGCGTCTTCGAACGGCGCGACTTGGCTGGAGGGACATGGTGAGTATATCCCTGAAGGCTATTATCCTCATATCAGTTGTGAATTGAATGAGATCTGACCTGTGTGTCTATACATGTAGGGTCTACACTCCGGAACTGCCACCCCGGATCCCTTCCTTGCGCGCATTAGTCAAACAACGCGCAAATGCGCCGATTGAAATCCCTCAAAGCTTCCCTACAGAAACTCCGAGATCCGAAAAGAACAACTCTCACCAATTACGGTATTCGGACACGGGTATTCATGAGACGCTGCACAGTAATATCACTCCCGAAATCATGGCGTTTACGCAGGAGCCGATACCTCAGGTCCTATCCGATCGAACATTGGCACAATATGGCCCGGGCGCTCCATTCAGACATCGAGAATTGATAAGAGAATGGGTCGAGGGAATTTTCACTCGAGGAGGGCACGATAAGTTGATTGAGTTCAGCACCACGGTTGAACTTGCAGAAAAAAGGGGTGACGAATGGGTCCTCACGTTGCGAAAGGTTGTACCCGGAAAGTCGAAGGACTACTGGTGGCAAGAAACTTTCGATGCAGTGGTTGTGGCATCAGGTCACTTTTACTTGCCTCATATCCCCGAAATCCCCGGTCTTGTCGAATTCAACGAGAAATTTGCAGGCAGAATCAAGCATAGCAAGCATTTCCGTGACCCGGAAGAGTTCCGAGGAAAAGTATGCCAGCATCCGTACATTTGATATATTGAGATCTGAGCTGACTATTCACAGAAAGTTATTGTTGTCGGCGGCTCCGTGTCTGCGTTTGATGCGCTCCACGATATTCGGCTGGTGTCTCAAAAGCCGGTCATTGCATCACTTAGAGAACCCCTGGCCGCATTCGGGTGGGCGCCCTTTACGCACCCCGATATCACGATCAAGCCGCAGATCACTAGTTTCTGTCCAAAAAGTGGGCGCATCACGTTCAGCGATGGAAGTACCGTGGATGAAGTTGACACTGTCGTCTTTGCAACCGGTTATGACTTCAGCTTCCCATTCTTGCCCAAGCAGAAGGTGGAGAATAGACGAGTGCCGGGACTTTACCAGCATGTCTTCAATATCGACGACCCAACCCTTGCATTTGTTGGGATGGTACGTCTTGATTTCAGTAGAACTTCGTGCCTGGAGCTCATGTACTGACTCTATCGTGCAGGTCACGGGCGGCTTTACTTTCCGCGTCTTTGAGTGGCAAGCCGTTGCAGCGGCACGAGTCTTGGCGAGCCGCGGGAAATTGCCCCCTCGAATTGAGCAAGAAAAGTGGGAGAAGGAGAGGTTGAAGTACAAGGGTGATGGCATTCCCTTCTTCACTCTGTCGCCCGACTTCGAACAATACTTTGAAGCATTGCGGGCAATCGCCGGCGAGCCTGTGCAAGGAACTACAGGCAGATTGCTGCCAAAGTTCGACCCTAAATGGCTTGAAGCGTTTTCTGAAGTTATCAACGCCAGGGTTGAGTGGTGGAAGAAGGAGACAAAGAAGGCAGAAGAGCAATTAAAGCTTGAGTTTAAGTCGAAGCTGTAGGGTAAAAAATGTGGTATTATTAACTAATTAGGCTGTTTCAATCTTGTCGTGTTTTGAATGCGTCCATGCTAAGGTAAAACATGCGAGAAAGATTCCTTAATTGATGCTCGGTGCGGTAATCCACGTGCCCATTGAGATATCCTCTCACACTATCTTCCGAGGCGTCAACCTCACATTCAGAGGACCCTTCTTCCACAAACCAAACAGCTGTTGATCAGTCCAGTTCTTGCTGTCGTCTGCGACTTGCATGTCAAAGTTCCAGATGACTCTGGCAAGAATTACTCGCATTTCGGACATGGCCAGGCTGTAAAGGTCAAGTTAACACAAGTTTTGTGTCGTGCATCTTGTTTCAATGGCTTAACTTACTTCCGACCAATGCAGTTCCTAGGACCGAAAGAGAATGGCTGGAGAGCAGCTTTATCGTCGTTCTCGAAGCGGGAGTCTCCAAGCCATCTCTCGGGGATGAAAGATTCGGGCTCTGCGAAGTACTTATCGTTGTGGTACATGGGCCACTGGGAGACCATCACTCGCGTCTGTTGGCTTTTTGTCAGCAACGTGATCTGTTTAGATCTGCAGTTGTTTTGAAGACACTTACACCCGCCGGCACGAACCTTTCGCAGATGTAGTCGCCGCCCGGCTTGACAACTCGAGTGAGACCCATGGGTACGACTGGGTAAACGCGCATGCTCTCATCGAGGACTGCGAGCATGTAACGGAGTTTCTGAACACTGAGAACATCGATTTCTTGCTCTGAGTTGAATGATGTGCGGACTTCTTGTGCCAATTTGGCCATGGCTTCGGGATGCATCGTTAGGAAGTAAGTTACTCCTGAAAGCACAGATGCCGTTGTTTCTGAGCCTGCAATGATCAAGGTGTCTGCGGTTTGCTCAATTTCCGGCTTTGACATCGCCTAAACAAGTGTTTCGTTAGTTTCGGTACCCAGGGACAATGAGACATGCTAGGGACTACACGTACCAAAGGGCCCTCCTTCATCATCATAGACTGGACGAAGTCCGGCCTTGACTCGCCGAGTGCCATACGGCGTTGAACCTTCTCCTGGCTCATGTCATTGTGGAACTTTGTCTTGTTCTTCAACTCTTTCGGAATCAACCGCCTGGCAAATGGGCGTGTAATCCAGTATCGCTGGAACTGATTTCTCCATACACCGGCATGAATATTGTCGAAGATGATTGACACCCACGGGTGATAGTCTGAGTTCTCCAGACAACCAAAGGGCTCGCCAAAGGCCAGGTCACCAATGATGTCAAAAGTCGTCCAATTATACCACGAAACCATATTCAGCGCTTTCCCTCCGTCCTCACAGTTCTCATGAAGTCGCCGGATTAATAAGTCGATCTGAGCTTGAATCAGAGGTTGCTGATCGACCATGGCCTGAGCGGAAAATCCGTGGGCTAGAACGCGGCGAATACGCGCGTGATCCTCGCGGCCGGAGTTGATGATGCTGTGCGGCTTGTACCTAGCATTGACAGGGTCTTTGTAGTTCTCCATGCCACCACCGCCCTTGCTGTGGCCCATCAAGTCCTTGAAAGCCCGCGGGTCGGCCCAGTCGATTGTATCTGGGCCGAGCCTGACCACAGGTCCATATTGCTTGTGAAGCTCTGCCAGTCTCTTGTGAGCTTTACCGCTGGTGATCATTCGACTGAGCGGGATACGGGTAGCGGCGTGGAGCTTCGGCCCAGGGTAGTCTTTCAGTGGGTGGAAGTAAATGTTGTAAACCACCCTCGAGATCAGACGGAAAACACCCTGCATCAGCAATTAGCATGTGACGTCCTAGTATCAATGGCTCAATGCCGCGGTATCTACCAAAGCAAAGAGAACAATAGGCAATGCGACCGCCAGTCGTACATTGCCCAAGCTCGAGATATCGTGTGGAATAATCATGTTGAGTGCTGTAGTGTTGTCGGCACGCCGTCCTATGATTGATGACTTAGTTCTGACGATAAGAAAAGTCTTTCTGCCAATAGCTCCCCATTCTATTAGCAGGATGGCGAGCAGCTTATATCTGCCCAAATGCAGACGAACAACTTGTGCCCGGGTTCATGCTCGCCGAAGACGCGAAAGACACGTTTACGACCGGAGCCGAGCACGCCCCGGGGATGAACGGTGTAACCTCAAACCAATCGAAGCAACACGGCTTCCCGTCCGATGATCTCTGGTGACGTTATACTGGGCGATGTCGAGGCGGGGGAGCTGTGTTTGTTGGGGGCTTGAGCGTAGAACGGCATTTGGGATGGTGGGACGCCGCGTTTCATAGCGACACACATCTGACGGTGCCAGCCATGAGACCGCGGATTTCGGGATGCTGAAGGGTTCCGGGTATTGGTCCAATGTTTGTCCTTGCCTTATTCATTCGACTCGTCGAACGTCTTCAGTGTTTGGTGTTGGTACGAGCGAGGGTGCGAATGCGAATGCTGAAATACGATGTGTGTGGCAAGAGCCGTTTGGGGACAGGATTGCATTGATGTGGACGCGAGTCGTTTAGATGACAGCTCCTTACGCCGCGGACGACGGAGAGCTCGATGATTTTCAGGGTCGTGGACTTGCGGCCCCCCGGACGAGCGTTGCCGATGCAGCACGGAGTGCATATGCAAGGGCACGGCGCGGGTTTGGGAGAGAAGTCAAACTCTCCGCCGGCGGGAATTGGAGATTTCTTCGGCGCCGAATAGTCTTCTCCGTGACACCGATGCTCGGGTTGCTAGAGAGCTACAGTGTGTGGCAACGTTGCCGACTGGTGTCAAGATCGGCAAGGTTGTGCCACCATCACAAAGTTGTGTTCAGCTGAGGCGATGTTAACTGCTAATGCTCGTTGTAAGTTACGCGGACCGGCGGCTGATATGTCCAGTGTAACTCACCCTAAAAGGCGTTTACATGTTGGCAATGCGACGCCTCTTTGAGCACGGCTAAGGCCGTCCACATGGAGAGTTCAGTCGAGCCGCCATAATACCTACTGTGTAGACCATCGCACTTTGATAACTCCATACGGTAGGAGGTAATAGATCCACTGAAAGGCCGCTTGTATTGTGGCCCTTGGAATGTGGCTCGGTGTCAAATTGTCAGAGTTTAGTGGCGGATTTGCCTGCCGTTATATTTTAGCTCGAGACTGAAGGTTTGTCGGGGAGGTTCCCTTGAATTTAAGGGTTCTGAAAAGACCCGAACACTGTCGTGATCTAACCTAGAATGTTCAGTTAGCTGATGAATATCGGAAAATGTATCGTCAGATGCTAGACTGTGGCCACCTGAGAGTCTCTGCAACTTCTATTCGCATCACTTACCCCCAGCAATTTCAATTCTCAGTCTCAGGCTCGCTAAGGTGACAATTATGGGCGCTATGGCCAGTTGATCCTGGCAGGGAATGCTGCTGACTACACAGCATCAATCAACAGACCCATGAGCTCTTCTCAACACTTGACAGCTTGGCGACACGTGATGAGACACTTCCAGATTCATCGCAATCTCAGGGGGTTCGCAATCCTCGGATACGAGGTCTCGATAGGGAGTAGCCTCAACGATAGTCCGCTTCTTCGTCTTTTCATCGACACTCGCTGGAAGTCATAACCACAAGTCTCGTACCAGCGAGCTGTGAAGGGCTTCCCCAGGAACATTGCGTCCCCGCAGCATTCAAGAGGATCTGAGTGACCGGCAACGCCGGCCCAAGAGTCATGGAGACCGCTTTCAAGCGCAAACCCCTGCCGGGCCCTCCGCCAGGTCCGCCGCCGCCTCCGGATTTCGACCCCTTTCCCCAACGTCAACGCCCTCTCCGCGCCGCTCGGTCGACGCCAAACATTCGGCAGTCTGTAGCGACATCAATCTACGATCCACCGCCAGCGTATGAGGAGTTCCCTGGAGTCGACGCTAACGGTCGCCTGGCTTTCGCCGCTCCTGTACCGGACTTCAGACCTGGGAGGATTCCATCGCCAGGTCCTGCAATCCCAGCACCACACTTTTCTCCCAGTGTTTCTCCCGTTGCTGCTCACAAAGATTACCTACCTTATCGACCATCACCATCGCCATCACCGTCGCTTGTAGCAGGTGGTAAGGACTCGCCCGCGCCGTCCATTCCAGGGCCATCCTTTCCTGGCCCTTCAACAGCCCAAACGTTTCCGGTGGCAGGTCATCGTCCTTCTCCATCGCCCACACCGTCTAGCCCTGGATCTTTCGTCCCTGGTCCTCCCGCAACAGCAGAGACGTTTCCACTGGCATATCGACCCCCTATATCACCCAATTACACCCCATCAGAAACCGTATCAACAGAGTCTCAATTGAAAGAAAAGACTTTCTGGCAAACCGCCCTAGACGAGACAAAGTATTTCGCGGGCGGGCTGATAAGTCATCCGTTCGAGTACACCAAGCATTACTCCATCCTCCGCCACTCGGGCGCGCTCGTATGGTACCGCGGCCCCTCAACCTCCATCACCATCACAATCTTCTCCGATGCTCCTCTGCCACCAACCCGGACAGTATGGCTGCAGCAGAAGGGCTTCTCAGGCAACATGGGCATGAACCTGAAGTCTCTGGTTGGCGCAAACACATCATGGCTCGACGTGACGCCTTCTATGCAGGGGACACCCGCGGCCATGACCGAGGGCGATGAGAGGGGCTGTCAGCGCGACTTGAAGAAGTTTCTCAAAAAGGCACCCAAGAATCTGGCAAAGCATATGCCCAGAGAGACACACGTCGTGCGCATACCCGCGGCCGCCGATGATGGGTACTTCCGGCTCGTGCTATGCACTGGAGGCGGTGGTGACGGGGGCAAGAGGAAGGTTCTTTGCCCAAGCCCCGTCTTCCGTGTTGCGAGTACGTCTACGGATATGAGTGTTACACGCGGCGCGAGCTTTGCCAGCATGCCTCTGGAGCTAGGGATCAAGGCCGGGTCTGTCGTAGCCACGACTGTCGTCAATAGGTACATCGGACCAGCTGCCGCTGTGGTCCAGTCTAGAACGAAGAAGATCTCGCAAGCAAAGTTTGTGACGAAGCACGCCGCTCATATCGCTTACGCAAAGTCGGGCATAGAAAAGTCCGGCATCAAGACGCATGTTACGGCATACGAGGAACAGTATGCCTCCACAAGGAGTGGGGGATACGACGCATGGCAGTCCGGTGAAGCTGGGTTCCAAGAAGCCCCTCCCGAAGTAATTGGTCCCGACTCCGGTCCTACCGATCCATTTCCAATCAAGTTCGACGGCAAAATTGTCCGCGGTACAGGAAGAGGAGGGATGGAACTGGGCATCCCGACAGCGAACCTCGAGGGTATACCAGAAGACGTGAGGATGCGAATGCGTGGCGTTTACTTCGGCTGGGCGAGGGTCGTTCCCCGATCCGGACTGGAAGCGATATCGATAGACTGGCACGAGAGCATCATCACCGTCGGCCCCGCACCGTATGCCACACCACGTGTAGCCGCTAAGAACGTCGCCACGGTTCACCTAATCCACGAGTTCGGCGGCGCTCTGTTCCTCGACACAAAGCTCAAGGTTCTCGTCATGGGCCAGTTGCGGATGGCTGCGCCTCCCGTTGCTGGCTCTGAAGCCGCGCTTGAGGCCTACGGGGCGGATGTATTGCTCACTGTGGCTAGTCTGAGCCGTGACAGCTGGTGTCCTATCGAGACGCGGGAGAGGATGAGAACCATGCGGAGCGAGATGAGCTTGGCTGATCGGTATGTTGAGACGAGGGACAGAGTTCAGAAACAGGTAGACCGTATGCCGGTTCACTTGGCTGGGGTGAGAACGGAGGGCGCTGCCTTGAGAGACCGGGCATACGGGAATGGAGGAATTTGGATCCCGAGATGATCCAGATGCTCATTTAGCGATGGACGGGACACGTAATGTTCACCTGTCGACACCGGGCGTGTAGACTCCTTGTTACCTATTAGACATTTAATATTTTTCATACACTTAGGCAGGCAGGTACCGAACGTAAGGTACCTTCCACACGTGTATCTGTATACTGATCTCGCCTACACGTATACGCCACCCACAATACCCGTATATGTCCCAACAATTCCATTCCGATCACCAGTCAGTAGGCGCCCCTCTAGGTCGGGGGGTCAGGTCAAACTGGCTAGGTGGTGGAAGGGTTACAGGTCCGACATTCAACACGCCCATAGCCTACTCGACGACAGGCTCCGAGTTGGATTCCCAGCGTGAGCGCCAAGAGATGTAGCCACACCGGTGGTGAACTCTTTTTTTGATCTTCTCGAGTTCTTAATGCCTCAAAGGAAAAGAATCTGCTCTTCTTGACGGGCTGATTTGGCAATTACATTAAATTACACTATAAAAACCCCCAAAACATCTACTAGATAGTCCATCCAATTGAGCATTCATTCCACTCTCCTCATCTCGAAGCGAAATCTTCACCTATCTCTGTGACTTTCCTTTATTATTAGCCTGAAATAAATATCACACCGATTCTACCTGAGGTAGTACGTTGTTCTTGATGGCATCCCAGCAGTAATCGCAAAGCTTATGACTCTTGATGTCATCGATCGTCTCAGCGACCTGTCGAACGGATTGTTAGCATATTGATGGCTCCGCCGTATGAGACGGCAACGATCGACTGGTACAGCATAGGGATGACTCACTTCAGCCAGGCAGCCAAGCTTTTCCTTTTTGCCAACCTTTCCAATGCCTTTGGTACCCACAACTTCAATGAGGCACTTGACAGATGTGAAGCCGAGCTCCACTCCGCATCTCACGACGTTGCATCCGTCGACCACAAGTTGGTCGTCACTTGCGAGCAGTTCCTGTTCAGCTTCATCGAGCTGATCCCATACAAGTTTTCCGGCTTCGCTCAAAGCGTTAACAACATCAGAGGAGAAGTCCAGGATGTCATCAAAAATTCCCGGAACTGGAGCGGGTGCTGGCTTGGGAGACCGCGCTGTGTAGTTGGGTGCAAGCCCTGTTGAGAGCGAAAGCATGGAGAGTAAGGCAACGAGAAAGGTAAAGAACTTCATCTTGTGTGCAGTACAACTTTTTGGTTTGGTTATCGAAGCAGTGTTTGGTTTTGTTGCAGCTATAGGCTCATTTGTATGAGTTTATGGTCTTCGTCGTCGCAGAGGAATGCTCGCCCTTTATATCAAGATCCCCCTACCCTCTCTTCATATTGGTTGTGCACTTCTCGTGCCTAAGATGACCTATTTTGAGACCAACAAACTTCAGGCTCTCGTGCATGAGATTTCCTCTCAACTCCAATGTTTTCCATCACGCGCGAAGCCGTTATCTCCTATTTTTGCCAGAGCCTGCTTTCAAGCTGAGCTCTCAAATGCGGTTCTTTCCCTATGCGTCCGCAAAAGGGGCTGTGCGGATCCTCCACAACGAGGCTGCGATGAATCGGATGAGTGCTTGCAAGTAAGCGCCGAAGAGACTGCGACAATGCATGTAAATTCCTGTTGGTATCCGCTTGCATGGCATGACAGGTATACTTGATTGTTTCTAAGCTATTGCAAAAGGGTTTTCCAGAGCCTTACGATGGCACGTTCTCAAGCACCGGTACCTCATTTGAAATCACGTTAATACCCCAACTGTACATGATTCTTCATGTGTTCTCAGGTCTCAGTTACAGCCTGTAGGCTTTGATGCCACACGTAGCCTGCGCAGAAGGGGCTGTGTGACGTGTAAAAGCTAGGCGCGTACCTGCATGTACTTCGATGTTGCAGGTTGGATGCACAACGTCCGCTCCGGGCGTAGAGGTGTTACCAACATACAGGCCAGATACTTACAGCTATGTATACAGCTACGTACCTTTCTGAATAACACCAGTCTGTGCCGTATGGTCTAATTGGGCAGGTTTGTTGGTCACTACCACATGCACTCTTGAGTCTTGACCGCAGTAGCGGGTCAGCCCTTCACCATTGAGCGATGCCAGGCTCCTACATAGGGGTAGAAAACGCAAATCAGCCCAAATCATTGTCTCTAAACTTCCTCAGTCTCTAATATCTATAATAAACTACTTCAATTACTGGCTCTAGTTCTTGCAGTCTACTAGACTGCCCCAATCTGTAATGAAAATTTTAGTCATTAACCTTCTCTCCCAGAATCAGCAAACTCGCTGAAGGGCGCAACAGCGTCAACGTATCTGCGAAACCTGACATTGCAATCGCTGACTAGTAAGTAACGAGTAGTAACAGGCGTAGAATGAGTAGGCTATGCGCATATCCCAAGTCCTCACCTGACCATGTTAGGCTGGTGGTCGACCGCAAGTAAACTAAAAACCCTGCGGCTTAAGCAGTCACAAACCTACTTCTTTGTCTCAACTTTCCGCCATATTTGAATAGAAGCCAAGGGATTGGTATCAGAGGAAGTGAGAGGAACGCAAATACGCTGCCAGCCCAGTGCACGCCAAGCTTCTCATACATCTGGAGGGTGAACAAGGGGAAGACAGCACCCAGAATGTATCGAAGGATACCATTTGCGGCCAGGGCTGAGGATGATGTTAGAATCACTTCCAACGAAATGAAAAGCTTCCAGAAAGAGGTACATCCACTTACCAGATGCCGCGGCCTTTTGGCCATAAAAGTCGACCATGTAGGTGATGACAGACAACTTGAATGAGTTAGTTACGCCCTCCGCTTCGGATCGGAAGCCTTATTACTCACGAATAGACAAAAGGCGCCGAGCCCGAATGGGATACCAGCCGCGACCAAGGCGGCCCAGTGACCCCCACGATGAGCTTCCCATGCATACCAGAATAATCCAGCAGGAAGAGCAACACTACCCACGAGCGCCGCATACAGTCGCTGCTCGGGAAAACCTTTGCCGGCTTGCACAGCAGGTATTCTGAACTTGGCATCGAGGAAAGCAAAAACAAAGGTTGCCAGGAAATAGCCAATGATGATGCTAAGGAAGCTCAATCCAACTTCTCTCAAATTGAAACCGTAGTACTTCTGGAGCACGTAGGAGCAGCTGCCGAAATAGCTGAAGATCATGGCATAGGCAAAAGCTGTGTAGATGGCCAGCGAGGAGACAATGACCTCAGTGAGGAGCATCTTTGTCGGTCTCATAACGGCGACTCGAATAATGCTGCCGAGTCGCGCGAAAGTGATGGGCTCTTCCCCTGACTCTTTGCGCAGGATCCAGGCTTTTGATGTCTCCTTCATCAATATAGCCCCGACCCAGATGGGAGCACCAACCATGAGGAGAACATATTGCGTCCATCTCCAGTCGTTGCCTCTGTCGTGTATGATATAAGCTCCAGCCAAAGGCCCCAAAGTCGGTCCCAGAAACGGGCCAAGGATGTACAACAGTGATGCGCCAGCTCCCTTGCCGAGTTCCCAAACATCGGCAATGGTTCCTGCGCCGACAGCGATGCCGGCAGAGCCCAGCGTTCCAGCTATGAAGCGGCAGGCGAGAAGTCCAGAGAATGTTGTCACCGCCGACGCACCTCCAAGGAATGCGAGGAGGAAAGTGCAGGATCCGGCGTAAATCCACTTGCGACCGATTACTTCAGAGAACGGGGCGATGAAGAGGGGACCGATGGCGAGACCGAGTGTATAGAGCGTCAGAGGGAGGATGGATTTCGTGCGTGAGACGGAGAACTCGTCCATTATTAGGCTGGTCGCGGGGACTGTAATTGAGGTTGCGAACGTGCTGCAAGATTTCCCATGTCAGATTAGAATATATCGAAGGCATTTTTAGGGAAGAAACCGACATTTCGAACGCCAAGAAGCATGGGATCGCAGTGTGAAAGAGCCTCGAAAGAAAACTCCAGTTCTTGGGGTTTCTCGACTCACGAGGGTCGTCCCATGCGAGTTGCTGTTGACCACCATTCTCGGAAGAAGTGCTGTCCTCACCTGCCCTTTTCTCAACATCTTCTTCTGGTCGGTCCATTACTGGAGGTTTGATGGAAGATTCTTGGCTTGTTGTGCTCATTTCGGCAGCAATAATCATGCATTAGAGACACTGCCGCTGATTCTTGTGATGAGGGGATGCTTGGGTAATCCAAAAACCCAGTGCCACGGCCCTGGGATAGGGAGATCTATATACCAGGCAGACTCTGGCGAAGATCTGTTGAGTTGATAGGAGTATCGGCGTCTAGCGTTGCTGAAATCCGTGTCATTGGTTATTGCCTTTCCGGAATTCGGGTGGCAGGTGGACTTGGCCAATTGTTCACGCCGAAACCTTGAAGCTTAAGAGAGCGGATGACCTTGTCTTGTCTCTGATTCATATTTCTTCACCAGAGGGTCTGTAAGCATTACCTTACTGCTGGCCTTCAGACCCTCGGCCTATGGGTATTTTGGTTGGTAAGGTGATTACTGATCTCTGATGAACTGGAATCTACCGGTGGGATAAGGCTATGAGATGAACCATGGTATTAAGCTATGGCCTAATCGTTGGCTCAACCCTTCACCCAAAACTCAAGATGTGCAGTTTTATATCGTGGGATCTTAGAATTGGTTATCCCTCACCAAATTTTCCATGACTATCAGATGTTGTGAAACCCCGACCATCGTCGTCTGCACAGTATTATCTTACATCGCAAATGCGGCACACTGTTGTTGATTAGTAAACTGGTCCTCGGCTGGCGCAGTCGCGCTAGTGTCCCAGGAATTTGCCAATGAATCAATGCGAACAAAACCCCTGTGAGCGCTGAGAAGCCAGAATTATGTCTTGAACGCATGAGTAGCGTGGGAGATCTACGGTCTGGTTGGTCCAGTCTTAGCAGCTGAATGAGATCAGAGCCAACATCGATGTCGTTTTACTAGCGCGGCTAGGACTCAAACTCGGAGCAAATTACATAATTCGAAGACCCCTAGAGCTTGGGACGCGCGGTACTTACATAGGTACAAATTCATTCTGCTCACCGGCGTACACTTCCCACCTACCTCGCCATGCTCAACAACTGGGGCCAAGCATTCTGCATCATCTTTATCACTTACAGTTAGCTCCCTTCGAATATTTGAATGCGCAATCGATTCTTTGTAAGCACGGTCGCCGTAGGTATTGAGTTGCTCGATACCTTCTGGCTCTTGCAAGGCGATCAAAGAGAATCCGGGTAGCTCAGCTAGGCTATATCCCAGGTTTCAGAGCAACCAAGAAGGCTAAGACTGGGGTCCGCGGGAAGTAAAGTTTCTCGGTTCCTCTTTAGTGCATTGTACTCTGCTATCTTAATGGAACCCTTACGTCGCAATGGCATCCTTGACTCTCAGTGGTGCAACAGCCCTCGGGAGGCCAGGGTCTCGTCGAGGCTGCAGACGAGACTGGATTTGATCCGCAAACTCAGCTTCCAAACAACTGATCATTTGCTCGATATCATAGTCCCAGATCTTGTGCGATCTTTCCTCGAGGTCTTTGAGACATTTGTCCCAGTCACGCATAGTGTCCGGGTGGTTCCACTCGTAAATCTCGCAGGCTTCGCGGCTGCTCTTCACCAGCCACTTTCCACGAGGTGGTCGAACAGTATCGTAAGCCCGGAACATGGCCTCCAGTAAGTCATACTTGTCGTGTTGTGTAGGTCTGGATAGGCCTTGCAATATCTTCGTGCCATTGTCAAGGAGTGTGGCCAAAGCTAGCGCATCCTCGACGCCCATACCTGCGCCGGCTCCGTGATGAGGAGTGGAGGCGTGAGCAGCATCGCCTGCAAGACAAAGCCTCCCTTTGACGTACGTTGGAGCAGGGTAGTCGTAAGTATCGAAGATGGCCCATTTGGTAATTTCATCTGGCAGCAAGTCAATGAGACTCTTGACTGTAGGACCCCAGTCCTGGAATACATCAGCGACCTCCTTCCTTGTCGTCTGACTTGTCATGTTAGCAACTCCATCGCCCCTCTTATCCCAATCAGTAGTATCATCGGCAAAGGCCACAAAGTTAAGAATCGTACCACCTGCCACCGCGAAATGCAGGACATGTGCTCGTGGGCCGGTGTGGCAATGCTCGTTGTAGGCTTTGAAGCTTCCGATGGCGGCTACTGCGCGGTCCATGGGTATCAAGGCCCTATAGGCAACTTTGTGGCTGGAGTGAGGGTACGCGGCGGGGGTATCTGGTCCGAGAACCAGCTGTCGGACCTTGGATTTGATGCCGTCGCATCCAATAACTTGTAAGCATCAGCAACAAGGACAGTAATAATGCCATTGGGAGTCGACATTTGCCATGATGGAATCTGTGTTATGTGACTCTTACCTGCATCGGCGCTGGATGTGGTGCCGTCCTGAAAATGCAGAAGCACCTTTCCCCCTATATCTTCATCTGTCACATTTACCAGTTTCTTACGGAATGCGACCGCATCGTCTGGGATGGCCTTGACAAGCTCGTCTAAGAGATGAGCCCGATGACAGCCAATGAATCCCTCATGCCCAGTGTCGAGGTTATACAGAGGCATATCTTCTTCGCCAGGGCGATTCTCATCCCAGGTATATCCATCGTTGAAACGGAGGCACTCTTCGGGCTCGTCTTCGTTCTCACCGTTGTGTGTGGCTACGGCGTTGACGGCCTCCTCGATGAATGGATTTAGTAGGGCCATGCACTTTCTGGCATTGGCAGTGAAGCCAATTCCGGCACCGATCTCGCGGAAGGAGCGGGACTGTTCGTATATCTTGACAGGAATATTCCGCTTTAGTAAGCCTAGCGCTGTGATGAGACCTACAATTCCACCACCGACGATGGCAATCTCGAAATTCTCGTTGTAATCGGACATGATTGAAGGAGGGCTCTTTTGAACTATTTGTGAAGGAAGTCTGCAGTCGGTTGAATATGGAACGGGGTAGTTATCCTTAGATCAGTTATACCTCAATCTCTGTTCCGCAAGAAGTACCTTGCCGTCGATGGCGCTTACTCATTTGGCTGCACATGTAATATCAACGTTAAACTGATATTAGGTGCACGTCCTGAAACACCGGAGTTCGCGGTCTTCCTGTCCGGCGGATGATGATCTCATCCGAATAGTGTTCAGAGCATTGACGGCCTCGCCGACGGACTTCGGCTCTCGCCCCATTACCCTTTGGCAAATCACCTTTTCTCGGTGAAAACGAAGATAGGGTCGATGTACGCCGGGAACATTCTAGAGACAACGCGAGTATCTCATGTAGGTTTCTCAAGACAGCCGGTGCTTGTAGCTTGTAAGTAATGATTTTAAGCACTGACAAATTCATTAATTATGTAGGGGAAGAACCTTTGAAACTCAAGTGAGATACAGCTGAAGCAAGCGGCTGAATATTACTTTCATATTGATTTTACACACGCTCAGAATAGACCAACATTTCCATCGACCACTGGTGAACGATCCAGGGGATGTTCAGTCCCCCATACTCGGTTCCTCAATCAACAGGTCCATGAGAGAGTCAGGCGTCGCCAAGGCATCCTCATATCCAAACCGAGGCGGCTCTGGCTTCGGGATACCTTGGCAAAACCCATTTGCAGCTTTCAACTCCCCCAAAGCTTCATCCATCGTCTTAATCTCATCTTCTAACGCCATGCCACGTTCCTGAAACCTGACCAGAGCTTCCCGACATGAATGAAATGGCGCTGGCGTAAATGGGTGGATCTGGCAAATGTTGAAATCGGATAATAAAATACTCGATAAGCGTGCAATCTCTCTAGCTGCTGCTACAGCTCTTTCCTCACAGCCATCGACGAGATGATGGTACTCTGCAGTAGTATCCGGCATGGTTGCGGCCACCTCCAGAAGTGATAGTGACGCTACTTGGGCTACTACCCTAGTAAGTAATGTCATAGATCCTGCGCGATGAGATACGGGGAGGCCCTGCAGACGGAAAATCTGCCGCATGAGGACGGAGTCCACAAACATGTGGCGCTCCGAAAATTGGGCAGGCGACCTCCCACTTTCATGTCCAATTCTCGATCGATTCTTGTGGACTTGAATCTGCTCGGACATTGAGATGGATAGAATGAATTCCAAGAACGGATGTTGCTTTGCTGCTGTCTGTAGCTCCATAGCTTCTGAGAGAAACAGAGAGATGGTGGGCGTGCGGCTTTGAAATGCGTCTTCAGAGCAAGGAAGCCGAGTATATATCTAGATACATCCTATCATTAGTACAAGAATTCATAATGTATCTGCAGTGATACTTAAGAAAAAATTGGCGCATAATGCTGATGAACAGGAGTTGAGTGCGTACCTCAGATTCAGTGAACGTCCGGGGCAGATCATGCGCCAAGCAAATAACAGTATCTAGACAAAATACCATCCAGAACGTCCTTCTCTTCTCCTCTTTCTCGACAAAGTAATCTGGGTCCTCGGCTGATCCGGAGGCTTTGGAGCAACTTGAATCGATATTGCTCAGGCGCAGGAGCTGTATCAGGCGTATCGCTCGCCCCGTACTCACCCATGCGCGGTGGAAACCGACTGCCATCAGCTCATACATCGAGATGAGAATCCACGCCTGGGTCTGCTTTAATAAAACCTCCTCTTTATTCATTGGACTGCCAGGAGAGTCAAGATTCCCGAGGCAGTCGAGGGCTTCACGATACATGGTGTCGCACAAATGTTGAAACTGCGACGAGAGTGAAGACGCCATCGCCCACATTGCGTACTGTAGACATGTATGTGAAAGTTTGGATTCGTCCGAAGTAGAGCGGCTGTTCATTGTTGGTCTCTTTTCCAAATGCTTTGATATGCGAACGTACGAGGATTGGTGTAAGAACGGTGTAAATGAGTGAACTCTGTCGAAGTAGAGCTGGTCACTACATCCAATGTTCAGCGATAAGATACACAGGCATCAACATGGAGTCTCGACGTATGCCCCGGGACAGTTACTCACAGATCAGCTCTCATTAAGGGCCCAATATCCCGAAAGGTGTCAAGCGCCTGAGCCGGCAACGTCGGAAGCACGCCCGTGTAGTTGAAGGCATCGTTGGCGATGATAGGCAGTGGGGTGGAATCTACAGGAGTGGATGTCTGAGTTGGGACATCTGATCGTGCCGGGTAGGTCAAGTCCGCGTCAGATAAAGAAGTGAAGTAGTCCGTAGCAACAGACAAGGTCTCTCGATGACTATCAAGACTGGAGCCATGAAGGTCCGAGCTTGCTGAAGATTCGCAACTCCGCCTCAGGGCTTTATTGACCTCGATTGAATCGCTCCTACTACTTCTCGCAAGGCGCCGTTCAAGAGTGGCTGCATTCACTCATATTGTCAGTATCTGTAGTACGAATCCTAAATGTCTCACTCCAAGGCATTGCTCTTTACAGTGAAAATGTTGCTGACTGACCAATCCTTGATTGAAGCGTCTTAATATGATCTTTCTTGGACGTTTGAGGTGGGGCAGCCGAGGCACTTCGACAACGTGAACCTGTACGAACACACCCGCTGCAAGGCCGTTTTCGATCACATCTAAGCTTGCCCTTTTGGCACTGCCGGCAGGTTAAATCAGGGCTGCGGCGGATATCATGGCTCGTTGCCGGGCTCCTGCGTGTTTCGGTCTCCTCCGTTATCGATGATGCCGCGGACCGGGGCGGTGTTGGGCCATTCGGCCCATTCTTCGGGTGCGACTGGCATAATACGCCACGTTCGAAGCAAGGGAGACAGAAGTTGCTCCCGTCCATTGATGTTGTGAGCGGTGTGGTTGGAGAGTTGCCGATTATGATGCACTCAATGCTGCGTCTGTTTGACAATGAATTCGTTCAACTTGCGCCAACCAGAACTTTGAATGCTCGTTAATGAAAACACCTGCTTGGAGACACCAAGACACGGTTATGTATGCTACATAGCTGCCAGCTTCCTCAGCGTTTGCCACTTTAGCGGCGTGGTCTGAGTTCAGATAAGCAAAGATGCATCTCAATCAACATGGATAAAGTGTGACAGGACGATCCTGGTCTTTGATGAAAACCACATGAAATCTACCCAAAAGTGCCATTGCGAATTTGTGGTGATGCTAAGGAAAAGGAAATCAACCCCTGGAGGTTCCCATCACCGACGCTAGTCGCCTGGTAAAGAGCAAACTTTGCTGCTTGTTTGTTACCAAGGGTGTTTGCCCCTTTCCTCGGAATACTGATCCGTTGTGCCGCCCGCTTCATATTCCTTTTGCAGACCCCGCTTTTCCTTTTCTTTTGGCCGTTGTGTTTGCTTGTTTGCTCCCTCGGCTGATAGTTTGCCTATTAGTGCCTGACGGTTCATGTATGAGAGATTTTGCACAATTACCGGGATGCCGGGGTCGTTCCCTTGTCAGTCATCTTGCTGACCGGGCCCGGCCTTGCGATTCCCGGATCGGTGGAGTTCGCGACCTTCCGGGGTTGGAAGATGGCAAACCCGATCCCCTCCATGGTAGCTGATAGGGCATGAATAATGTGGATCGAGATCTTCGTAAGCGATGGCAGTTACGTGCCTGCCTTGGTCTTCGATGCGCCAGAAAGTGAGTTCTCAATTATATAGTATCGAAAGTACAGGCCAACCTCAAAATCTTACACGTGCACGCCGCTTATTCTCCGTCTACTGACTGGGGACTGCAAGTGCCTCGTCAATCGTCTTCCAAGTGTGATCTTTGACCTTTTTCAAATCCTCCTCAGTGAAAATAGCCTTGTTGCCGACAACCTTACCATTTTGATCGATACAACTCCAAGATGCGCCGTCCTTCCCCGAGGCCCCGTCCACTCCCTCCAGAAGTCTCTCGGCGCAGGTATCGGCCGGTACGCCCATCACATTGGTCAGGAGTTTTGTCGCAGTCCGAAGATACCACGGCATGGTATGGAAGAGATTGGTCTGTACGATGCCAGGGTACGCGTGGATGAAGTGTTGCCTCTTGTCCTTGTTCTCGGCCGCATAGGCCTGGATCATGGCGTCCGTCATGGAAAGGCAGTGGTCCGCTGCTTTTTGCAAGCTGAAGTTCTTCTTCAGGTCCAAGTCGTCCCAAATCAGCTTCGTCGGGCTTCCGCGGGTGCTGTCAAGGACGATGAGGACTTTAGCATCGTCCTTTAGGATGGAGCTCAGCTCGCGGATGAGAAGCTGCCTGCCGTAGTAGTGAAGGGCCATCTTGCGGTCGATTCCCTCGGACGTCTCGGTTCTACCTGCCATGGTGAGAATGCCTTGGGTGAGGACGAGCAAGTCGAGTTGTGGGTCTTGGAGGGACTTGTAGTCGTCCGTGTATCGCTTGATGGAGCGCATGGAAGATGCGTCCAAGGCGCGGAACTTGATGTTGGGGTGAGGGATGTCCTTGGGTTCGGTGCGGCCACTGATAGTCACTTGTGAGGATGCCGAAGCTGCGGCGAGGCGGCAGGCAATGGCGTAGCCAATGCCACCCGTACCTCCTACGACTAATGATCGTGTAGCCATGACTTGCTATGAGAGTTGGATGAGATAGATAGTGGGATGTGAGGATGTCGTTGGGGATTTCAAGCTCCTTATCAAACTTGGAAGCTGAGCTTGGCTCGGTGTGTGGTTAGGCCGATTCCGAAAACAATTCAAAGCTCCCCTAAGTCCGCATTTCCGCGTCATCTGATTGGCTCAATCTATCTGGCATCTTCCATTTCATGCAAAGGAAGCTTTCTAAGTCCGCAAAATCCGCCCACAACTTGTGCTTTGCAGCGAGTATGGTTTGGTATGACATTGCTTTGAAGCTCTTGGCTGGGAACATATGACAGTTAAGATAGATCCTCAAGGTCACTCCGACTTTCCGTTTAGTGTCCTTCCTTGTGGAACCTCCATTGCTTACGCCCCTACCTCTTGTCTTCTTGCGGCTTGTCGCCTCTTTCGGGTTTTGGTGGTACCGACATGGGGAACATAGGCTTATGCCGGGGATGAGATGACGACGGAACGGATGGAAAGGGGATGGAAAGTGCCCTCGAGCGCGGGCTCCGCAGCTTCCACTTCGCCGTATTTCGGAAAATCCTACGCCCATTTCCCGGGCATGTTATTTATAGCCTCGATTATATCCAGACTCCACGTGACCCTTACAGACCTTACGTAAGTACCAAGGATGAGCCGAAGTGCCGGACTGGGGATCTTCCCTTGAACCAAGTCGGCCACCTTACTGCATCAGTGCATAGCAGGACCCCAAGAGCTCCGATTCCCCTGCTCGCGGCTCTGCGGCAACGTTAACTCTGGGCGAGCGGGGCCGCTGACGCGTTACTGGTCTTCTGGCGGTTCAGCGCCAGCCAAAGAGAGACATCGCGGGACGCATGGGCTGCCGATGTTCCAGGTGAGAGAAGTCTCTGCCTGGGAAGCCTGGCACGCCTGGCCTGGTGTTTCCTGGCAGGGCGAATCTTCCAAAGTGGTTGAGTTTTGAAAGGGATTGAAATCTGGAGCCAGAGCCACACTTCCCCCGTCTATTTCGCATCCCCGGGCCCTGGCCGCATGTTCCGTGGTCCGTCATACGGATACTCTTGTTCCCTTCAGGGCTGAAGTTTCGATCTCCTGCAAATCTGTTCCCCTTTTTCCCAATTTCCTCTCCTTGTCGTCCGAGTCTTGACCTACGCCCAACGGTTGTCATTGTCACACGTCACACGTCATACACACTACCACAGTGACCGCACCACACACAAAGGTTGACGACTGGACAAAAGCGGTGTTCACTGGTCGGTCGTCTGGGATGTCATTCTCGGCCCTACCACACTACTTCAGCCCTTCGGACGGATCTGTGGGATCCAACGTGCTGGGTCACACCTAAACTGGGTCTTTACTCCGAATCTTTTGCCCATCCCACCGCTCCTCATTCCATTCTCCTTGGCGAACTACGGAGGGGCCCCCTCTGGTTCATCAACTTCGGTTCTTCGATTTATTCCATTTGTTAAAATTGTCCCGCCCCAGCCCGTGGAGCACTGGAGACGATTCTTCACGTCGGCGGTGCCGAGTTTCCATTCTTGACCCTTCTACCCTACATAATCACGCCTTCTCCCCCTCGCGCTGCGCGAGGTCTTGTAGAGGGACGATGGGCATAATGGAGAAACTAGGGGTGACAGACCCCTTGGGAAAGCTTCCCCACAAGCCGCAGTCTTACAACGACAAATATGTCGTCGTCTACGACTTCAGTGAAGTCGGTACGTCAATTTCTCATTCGTCTTTCTATCATGATCGGGAACTATCGTTGGAATGGGGCTGGCCGACTGACTGTGCCCCAGATTCTGAGACCTCCGTCAAGGAGCTCACTACACTCCTTAACGAACTCGAGTCTGCTGGTCTCCAGACGGAAGTGAGGGCCGGCTATGATCAGACCCTTCTTATCTTCGTGAAGGCTCCTCGGGAGCTTCTAGGAAACACCGTCTACAAGTCGAGGTCAGTTGGACCAACCATCGTCACGGTCAGCTGAAGCCCTTGGCTGACATTTCCACCAGAGTAAAGGACTGGCTCTATGGCATCGTCCCCGAACATCCCGGCGGCACCAAGACCACCGTCGTCGACGGCGCCTTTGAGGCAGAGGACATTCTTTCAGTCTACCACCTCGTCAACTGGCCCAAGTCTCTCGGTGGCGCTGGAATCACGCCCGAGACGGGCCAGTGGAAGAATGTCAAGGCCATTTTCCCTCTGCACAATGAGGAGACGAACCAGTCCCTCATGAAGCATCTCAGCAAGCGGCTGTTCCTGACGCCCGACGATATCGATTCCATTCGCGACCTCTGGGGAACCAAGGTGAGTCCCGCCAACCTGCGTTCTCTGCCCATGCCGTCTAACAGAACATTCGCATAGGTCGCTTTTTACTTTGCCTTCATCCAGACCTATCTTCTCTTCCTCACCTTCCCCGCAATCACCGGTGTCATTGCCTGGATGTACTTCTCAAAGTACTCCCTCACCTACGCTATTGCGACATGTGTCTGGTGTACCGTCTTCCTGGAATACTGGAAGATCCAGGAAGTTGATCTCAGTATCCGGTGGAACGTGCAGGGAATCGGCAAGGTCAAAGTCAACAGGCCGCAGTTCAAGTACGACAAGATTATCAAGGACGAGGCTGGCCAGGAGAAGCATTATTTCCCCAAGTGGAAGACGGTCTCCCGCCAACTGCTCCAAATCCCCTTTGTCTTGCTTTCCGCTCTGGCGCTGGGTGCCATCATCGTCCTTGTGTTTGCCATCGAGGTGCTTATTTCAGAAGGCTACGACGGCCCCTACAAGAACTTGATTGTAAGTTCTCTTTAGCATGCGTTGGTGCTTCAACGGGGTGCTAACCATAAGCAGGAATACGTTCCGACCTGTTTGCTCGCTATCGCGTTGCCCTACATCAGCAGCGGCCTCGAAGAAGTCGCCACGATGCTCACAAACTACGAAAACCACCGAACGGCCGATTACCACGAAATGTCTCTGACGCAAAAGATCTTCGTCCTCAACATCATCACAAACTACCTACCGATTCTCATCACGGCCTTCATTTACGTTCCCTTTGGCGACACCTTTGTCCCCTGGCTCGAGGGCATGACGAAGGGATTCCTCGGCGCCATTGGCCAAAAGTACATGGACGACGACCTTAGCTTCCACGTTGACGCAGACAGACTTCGTGACGAGGTCATCGCGCTCGTCGTCACAGGACAGATTTCCGGATTCTTCGACGAGAACATCATGCCGGTCCTCAAGCACAAGGCGCAAGGGATCTACCGCGAGTACAAGCGCTCGCACTCAAAGGACACGATGCTCATGTCCATCGTCAAGGATGCCCCCGAGGAAGCTAGATTCCTCCGCAGCGCACGCAACCAGGCCACCCTGGAAAAGTACAACGTCCAGGACGACATTGCCGAGATCGTCCTCCAGTTCGGCTACCTCGCCCTCTTCTCCCCCGTATGGCCCCTCATCCCCATCGGGTTTCTCATCAACAACATCGTCGAGCTACGCACCGACTTCCTCAAGATCTGCATGGAACATCGCCGCCCGCCCCCGGTGCGCACCGATGGCATCGGCCCGTGGATCAACTCTCTCGACTTCCTCACCTGGGCCGGCAGTCTCTCGACCGGCGCCATCGTGCACCTGTTCGGCGCAAACAGCATCGGCGGTGGAGCGTGGTGGGCGCTCCCCATCACCATCTTCATCAGCGAGCACGTGTTCCTCGGCTTGCGCTCGGTCGTCCGCTTCTGTCTAGAGAGCATCGGGTCGGAGCAAATTCGCAAGCAGAGGCACCAGCGGTACGCGACGCGTGTGAAGCACCTCGAAGAGATGGAGGCCAACAAGCAGGCTGGGCTTATGCTCTCAGTCGCCGAGCGCGAGCGTCGCAAGTCAATCCGGGCGATGGGGCAGGAGTCCTTCTGGACGACACAGATTGACGACGGCGCGAGTGCCGCTGTGGGTATTGGTTTGATCCAATCGGTCAAGAGGGCTGAAGTGTTGAAAGCCGGGCAACCGAAGATTGACTAGTAGGATGTCTGTTCACTATACTGGCCAGATCATCTACACAAAATCGGCGTCTTGTTTGATTAGAGGGGTAAAATTTAGAGCATGAACACCATGCCAATAGAATGCCATACAACATCAGTCCGTCCGCCTGCTCCCCGAGTTGGTGACTGAAGCTAAGTGAAGAGCTAAGTGGAGATTGGACGAAGGGGTACAGTGACATGTCTTTGACATCACATCACAGCACTGACATCATCGGATCGCATCCGCGCCATCAACAAACACAGCATCAACTTCAACCTGACTTTCGAGCATCGATCACAAGACTGACAAACAGGTCCTTTTGAGACGATATCGACGGATAATTCGAGTCGTAACCACCAAGGCTCAGGACAGATCACTGCGACTCATCCAAAATGTCCAAAATCACATCCCCCTTCAACAACCCAATCTCCTTCGCTTCTTGCTCCATCGGCCTCCCTCGACACACCCTCGAAGATAAACTGGCAGCACTCTCCGCCGCCGGCTTCAACGGCATCGAACTCTCCTTCCCGGATCTCCGAACCTACGCCACTCAACACCTCAACAAGGGCGAAATCGCAGCCGACGACTACCCCTCCCTCTGCGAAGCCGGCAAGCTCATCCGCAACCTATGCACACAGCTCAATCTCCAAATTATGGTTCTACAGCCCTTTGCAAACTTTGAAGGGTGGCCAAAGGGCAGCAAGCAGCGAGAAGAAGCATTTGAGCGCGCCAGGGGGTGGATGGAGATTATGAGCGCCGTAGGGACGAACATGCTCCAGGTTGGGTCGTCGGATTCGCCGGATATCACGTCGTCGATCGGAGACCTTGTCGCCGATCTCGCAGAGTTGGCGGATCTTCTTGCGACGAGGGGGTTCAAGATCGCGTATGAGAATTGGTGCTGGGCCACGCACATGCCGTCGTGGAAGGATGTGTGGAAGATTGTGCAGCTTGCTAATCGGCCTAACTTGGGGCTCTGCTTGGATACTTTTCAGTCTGCTGGTGGAGAATGGGGAGATCCGACGACGGAATCGGGACGCATTGAGACTGGTGGTGTGAGCGAGCAAGATCTCAAGATGTCGTATGAGATCTCTCTTCAGGAACTTGCAAAGACGGTTCCGCCGGAGAAGATCTATTTTCTCCAGATCAGCGACGCGTACAAGGTCTCACCGCCGTTGAGCAAAGAGCCGGATGAGAGTGGGTTGAGACCCCGGGGGCGCTGGAGCCATGATCATAGACCGCTGCCGTTCGACGGTGGGTATCTGCCCATCTTGCAGTTTTTGGAGGCTGTCATGAGCACCGGCTTCAGAGGGTGGTTGTCAGTCGAAGTGTTTGATGGGAAATTTGAGGAGAAGTACGGGGATGACCTGTCGGGATACGCCAAGAAGGGGAGGGACGGGGTTGTCAAGATGCTTGGCGAGATGATTGTCGATAGGAGTGGCCTCTGATTCTATGAATAGCGCGATGATGCTACAGCAATACACGAGCGAAGCCACTCGAGCCGCTCAACCTTTCAAATCGAGACTCACACCTCCCCATTCTTCCTCTCCTCGAGCTCATCAAACCTCACAGGCGTCTCATCCTCTGTCCACGGTACCACCTTCAATTCCTTCCAAATCCCCATCCACCTCCTCGCCTTCTTCTCATACACCTCCCGCACACCAACTGTGGGATTCGGCCTTACAATCATCGAAAAGAACTCAGACAACCCCTTCGGCGCATACACCCTCCACGCCCCATCCGCCTCCACCCGGACCCCAATCATCGCGCTCGTCGTGATCCACGTATCGATTCCAGCCTCAGTCGACTCGTGCACCGGGCAAGGCACCCCAAACTTCTCCTCATACCATAGGTGCACCCGCGCCTGGTTCCTGATCTCCACCCCTTCGCCGGGGATGCCCGCGAACAGCTCGCGCCCGCGGCGAATCACGGCGTCCTCGGCCTCGTAGGAGAGGTCCGAGTCGTCGTGGTAGACGAGGTCGTAGTCTGAGATGCCTGTCGTGGGCGGGAGCGATGAGACGTGGTTCCAGATTGTTTGGGAGACGGCGCCGCCTGCGAGGTACCAGTTTGGGAGGTTTAGGGTGGTGGCGAGGGAGAGGACTTTGACGAGTGTTTCGTTGGTTTCGAGGACTTGACGGACGAGGGTGAGCTGTTCGCCCAGCGGGAGTCTTGCGGGATTTACGGCGGGCATTTTGGTTTTGCGTGTGAGGAAAGGCTCTTGGCGAGGTTTCTGTGTGAGGCTTTTGTTGATGAAATCACTTTTTCGACGCGCTAACGTTGACTCAGGCGCGTTGCGAACGTGTTTATATCGGCGTTGAATGATGAGGATCAATCGCATCACGTCAGAGGTTTTTTTGCGCCTGGCTTACCTAAGGTAAGTTGTGATTATGCCAGGCTTTCTTATTTCACATTGCGAATCGCGATGCGTCATTTTGAAATTCGTCGCTGTAAATTGAGTTTTAGAAGCATTCATTCCCTGCATTCCCAGAACGATTAGCTCTGTCGCAATGAACTGGGGCTTACTTGGAGACGAAGCACCGGAATCTCATAAGCTGAGAGCCCGTCGTATACTACAAGAAATCAACACACCTTAGCTATCGCGATACGCTTCATTTGCTACATAGGCAACTCAGAGACAACGCAATTTGTTGCGCCATCTGTCATGATCTCTTCTTGCATCCTGATGCAAGACCATCAATGGCCCCTCCAGGTCATGATTTCTGATGAAGCATGCGAGCTTTCACATTTCACAGGAATTGTGTCGGCAGCTTGTTGACCCCGCAATTACCCCGCAATCATGAGGGGCATTGTACCTTCAGTCGCAGATTGAGCGGTCATTTTTCAGCTTTGAGAAACATGACATACTGGCCTGTAGCTGACAGCGGCACGTAGAGTGAAGTATCTCATTTGCGCTTCACGAAATTATCGAACATATGTGGAGGCTCGTCTATAGAATCATGTTATCAGCCTCATCGGGCGAATTTGGAAGCGAATATTGCCGCAATGCAGTAGTGGTGTTGAGGGTGTATAGCTTCACCGTGACTTATCAGCTCACACAAGTCCCGTAATGATTGGTAGAACATAATAGAAGTTCTTATCTTGTTAAGACGTCGCATTATGTATTTGCTGCAATTATAGTAATGTAAGTGAACATCTACATGTAGCTGTCCTTAGCCTGCATTGCTGCATAAGGCAAAAATAAATAACAAGCGCTCAACTGCGGCCTTTTCATCTAGCCTGGGCAGATTCAGCTCAGGCACCAACGCAAAATGACAAGCTGGCCATCAGAACATGATAGGTCGGAGAAACAATAATGAAGGGTCGAACCGGCAATGTGCAATTTATGTAAAGCTGACATCAAACTTCATCTTCAAGCCTTTAAGAAGTAGGGCTTCCCCTCGCAAGGCTGCGGAGTGAGCACGTCTGTGATCTTTTGAACACAGCAAAGCTAGACCTCCGGCCCTTCACGCCTGCTCCAACCCTCCGCCGCTCGTACGAAAAAGCGTCTAAATATCTTCACGATGAACATTTTGTTCGGAACCATGAAAGTTTGCTTAAAAGGTATTACTTGTTGCTTCGGTCACAAGCTGCAAACGGAAAACAAAGCGCAGTGGTCAATCTCCTCAGACCAAGATCTAACAGAACACTGATCTCAATAAAGATTCTCGAGAGCACAAGGAGGCAAAGGGTTCGTATAGCATTGCCTGAAAGTGGCGAGCGGAAGTTGACTCTGAACGCTTTCTTAACACCGTCGAAATACGCCCAGATGCCATTGTTGCAGAAGTGGGAACGCCTCTAGACATGGGTGAGCGGAGTGATCGAGAAAGCTCTGTAGGTGGAGACGAACAAGAAGACGACCACATGGCCCTAACCTCGTTGATCTTGAGAATGCCAGAAGCTATCTTGTTTCCAAAGCATCGCTAATGCCAGTCAAAGCTGAGTCTCGAGAATCCCTTCACCTACCTCGCATGGCCGTGGAGAAGCAAACACAAATGCAGAGCCAAAAGAAAACGGAGACAGGGCGAGGGGCGAAGACCAAGTCATGTAGATGGTCTTGTAGCGTTGGCTTTTGGAAAAGCAAACTATCTTCCTGGCTTTACGATACGTGTTATCCACCAAAACCGGGGTATCAAAGAGTTCGGTACATCTGTGTAGGTGGTGCATTTCCATCGTCATATCGCTTCTCGGAGTGAGGAGCCGGAGCTTACGAGGTATTGCAGGAATCTGATGATCACATGTTTTTAGACATCAAAGAGCCCAGATCAGGCGGTTTCCGACGATTTCGGCAACGCTATATTAAAGATGGACAGCCACGCTCATCACCTCCTCCGACTCAACTGCAGTTCAGGACTCAACAGCGGACCAAGATTCTCGGGGCGGCGTTTCTCTTCCCCCTCCTGCTCATTTTCGGTCAGAGAGAAGTCGATCTAGCTCGTCGCGGCAGAGTTCCTGATCGGGTACTTTTTCGTCAAGAACAGGATCATCAACACCGGTGTCCGAAACGTTACGGTCCGAGGAGGTGGCATTCCATCCAGAAGAACAAAACACTCCCCAGTACTTGCTGCTATGCGTCAACCAGAAAAGCCTTCCGGTATTGAAACATATCGACTGCAGCCCTTTCTGGAATGACCAATACCTTTTCCAGCATATCTTGGAAAGATATCAGACAATACGTGAGGAGTCAACCTGGAGAATCTCCCTGCTTTTCCCCCCGTTGGTACGCGCAATACTGGACAAAGGAGTGGTTTTTCTCAGGAAAAATACTCCGAGCTGGCTGGATTGGATGTTCAAAAATTTTCAAAAGTTGTCCGAAGCTAGCCTTTTCAGTATGCACACTGGCGATTACGTTCAGGTATGTTGACGCAACTTCCTTTTCCCGTGGAACACTACGACTAATAGCCCCCCAAAAAGTTTCGACTCGTTCCGATGGGAGAATCGACCAACCCGCAACATTTCAATTGTGGGGAATGTCCTCCTGTCTCCGAAGTATTAGAAGCGGAAAGCTATTCATACAATCCAGTACCGACTGATGTAGCTGTTGATTCCATTCCATCGTGGCATACAACGCTCTCTGGGCATCGACACAGCGACAACTACTGGATCACAACATTTCCAAAACAGCTTCGGGGGCCGCTACATCGCCTACCAGGAGCCCGCGAAAGAGTAATTGGGTAGGGCACACGGATCAATGAACGCTTCAATTGGCACATGGTTTTCTCTCCTCTTCTTGTAATCACCGTAATTATCTGGGCAATTGTGGCCATTTATCTTGCATGCAAGGCTGATGACTCTTCTGGTTTTGGTTTAGGGACTTTGCTCGCAGCACTTGTTGCGCTTTATATGCCTATTCAGTATTTTGCTTGGAAGGAAAAGCTGAAATAGAACTGTTTGCGACCTGCCTTGTATGGCACCGCCTTGCGCTGCCATGACTCTATGGATTAAGGTAGTCAGTTAATTCACTTGTTCCCAGATGACCACGAAACCACTTCTCATGTCAGCATCAATGCAATAGGAATAGTTTTGCGTTCAATGTCCCGAGCAACAAAAGATGTGCAGGGCATAATGCCGACATAGCCTGTACTAGTTCCAAGTGTGTCAAAAGGCCTCGCTTTTACGTAGACGGATCAATCTGGCCCTGGGATCAAAAGTGCTCGTCGGAACGGTATGAAAGGGAACTAGACGTCTTACAAGTGCGGCTATCATAGTTGTGTGGTGGTGCTAGAGATCCAGAATCTCTAACCTCCGAGTATTGCCTTGCCAGAGATCAGGAAAGGCGACCTCTAGGAATCGACCATCATATCATACTATTTCCAATGATGAACGCAGAGATCGAGCGTCTTTTCACCTAAGAAAGCGGTACATTTCGTTCACCACGATTAAGCTAACGTGATATATTATACTAGCCCTGGCAGATTTGACCATCACTGGCCTTCAGCCACAGTTGTCAGACTCATCATCATTGCTTTGTTATTACTCAAATAGGGTATTATGCTTTTACTAAGATTTGTGGTCGTCATGTCGGATACATCAAATTCACGAGTCCTTCTGCTCATCGACAATGAGGAAGCTCTGTGGCACCACCCTCTCATTGTCATGCGAAGCCTCCCTCGTCGACCTTCCTCCACAAGTCAATTCTTCCTCACTCCCATTTTCACTGACACTCTTAATGTGCGACAAGGCCTCAACATCACCTTTGCTTGCTCCTGCTGAGAAGCCCATACTCGACCTCCTCTTCCCAGAAGTCGCCTCACTCTGCCTCTTTTGACACTTGAAGGTGCCGCAGCATTTGCAAGGAAAGTATGACATGCTGTAGATATCTTCGTGCCCGGACTGCGGCGGACCGTTGCTGGACTTGGCAAAGGTTGTGGCTGCGAAGGCCGATGGTCGGCGAGTAGCGTCGTCGGTAATGCGGTGGGGGGATGGGTCTGAGGTCATGCCTAACTTGTAGCCGATGGCCTTGAGAAGGGGTCGAAGCGTTGCGAGGCTGCCGGCGGTGATTGCTAGGCCTTGTTCTACGGATGACCAGATAGCGATGTCGAGGGTGGACCCTTTATTGAAGTTAGTTGACTTGTCCCTGGAAATAGACTACTTGAAACGGTGGACTTACAGAGGAAATCGGCGTCCTTGAGGCCCATGAGATATCCAAAGCGAACCAAGACAGCTGAGCTGGCACTAATAGGATGGTCAGCTTCGTTCATGTTACCAATAAGGTTTGATTGTACTCACACGCAACCCATGATCAATAACGGGATCAAAGCAAACTTCGTCTTCTTTCGCAGTTGGAGGTTCCAAACCAAAAAGGCTGGGAGAATGGCGAATGTCAAGTCCGATATGACACTGAAGGCACTGTACAAGTATGCCAATGCAATAACAATGTTGACATCGATGCAGCTTCCTGGCTGACTCTTGTTCCAGAAGAACGAGATGGGGTGGCACTGAAACAGCGTCACGAAGAAGAATACGACTCCGGCTAGGACAGTGAACATCATAGCCACGTAGATGATCCAGCTGTGTAATCTGCGGGTAGTAATTCGCAAGAGAAAGAATCCGATGGACATTTTCGAGACGATCATGCTGAGGGAGTAAAAGAGGTAGCAGAACCACCAGCACTACAAGGTTGTGTTAGTACACTTGTTACCAATGGAAATCGTATCGTCTTAGAGTAGTTGCTGACCTCGAGCGCTTTGGTGATATGGTCATCTTCGATATCCGCGAAATGCCTTCCGGTGCCATAGTGAACACCTAGTATCGAGAAGTTTGAGTAGCATATGAAGAAGGCCTTTGATGGAGTTAGTCATATCTTCCTGTCTGTATACACAGTCATCATGCAAATCGAGTAATGCATACCAGAGCCAAGACCATGAGCCAGTCATCCGTTCCGAAAGCCTTGACCAGGCCAGCCCGGACGTAGCATCGCAATGCAGTGGCCAACACCGCCGCCGAGACGAAGAAGATGTTGACGGCCAGGAGCTCGGGTCCACGGTTCTCGACCATGGGTGCCATGTTGACTCGTAGATCTCACGGTTCGATGTCTACCAGGGGTCCTTTCTTTGGAGCAGGCCCTCCCAGTTCCCACTTGAAGAGATGCAAGGTTTATGGGGATCGTGGGGAGGGAGGGGGAAGGCAAGCAAAGGTCGTACGATTCTTTATAATTCCCCATCCTTAAACAAGTACGAAAATGAAAAGAAGGATACGGGCCGCAGAATTCACAAGACACCGTCGTTACCGTGCACCGGGCGCTACCGCCAGGGGTAGATGGGTCTTGTTGTGTCGCGTTTCCATCTTCAGAGCTCAATCCGAAGCCTTCAGTCGACGGCGTCGGGTCGTGCGTCCGGACAGCTCGGCATGCGCCGTTCGTCCCTCATTGAAGACTCAAAAGAAGTGAAAGTATCTGTCTTGACCCCACCGGAGCTCTCCTAGCTTCAAAGGACATTTGATTTTGGGGATCATTTGCGATGAGGTAAGGCAACACAAATGAGCAGCCAGCTCCGCGCCTCTGGATAGCTTTGCCTTGAAGAAAACGTCCAGATCCGGCGACGGACTCGGGACGGCGGCGGGAGGAATGCCTCATCCGCGTTAAGTCAAGCTCTAGAGCGTCTGGCACCAGTCCTTCTTAGGACACGGGCTCCGGTGAACAGACGAGGAAGCTGACCAGTGGAATAACTGTGGCTTGCTTTCTCGAAGGAGCGCTAGAACAGATCTATCAGCGTTCCGACACGCCACGTCGGAAATGGTGGCCGTGCAAAACATCTCGCGTACGTCTAGCTTGTCGTCTAGCGGCTTTTTACTTGCTGTTTCGCTACTGCCGATCGAACCAGTGGCTAAGCCTCTGAGGACAATCCTTGAAACAAACTGAGTTGCCCTCTGGCTTGAGTGGCATGAGTAATTCCATTAGGTCAGCGGCA
The DNA here is from genome assembly GCF_030867605.1 of Colletotrichum paranaense. NCBI lineage: Eukaryota > Fungi > Ascomycota > Sordariomycetes > Glomerellales > Glomerellaceae > Colletotrichum > Colletotrichum paranaense. The sequence continues at coordinate 4,302,473 of NW_026848960.1, read as the reverse complement.
GCAAACCTGACTTTGTTAAAAGGATGGTTTTTGCTGTCGGGATACCTCCGACCCATACCCCCTTGGCGAGGGAGATCGGCCCGGGGATGTGTGCCAGGTTATGACCCGGAAGTGCCGTGATGCAACACAGTCATGGCCTCTCAGACCCCTCTTTGCACATGTTAATCGAATGCCCAGTCGCATCAAGATGCCAAACGACAATATCCGTCACTTGTCAGATTGAAAGTTCGGTAGCTACAACTCTAATGCCATACACGAGGCACTACTGCGAGACACAAAACAGTGTGGCTATGAACAGGAACACGACGGCTTAAATCAACAGCCCAGGGGAACTGAGACAACCTTCACGTCCTTTTCTAGGGCGCCACAAGTGCAAACTTCTCCAGCATTTCAACGCCAGCCTCCTCTTTGACATTGGCAGCTACACACCCTAATTCAGGACGTTGTGAGCATATTTGTCCAGCGATTTTGCTTTCCTGTTCCGGCTTTGATTCAACATGTGAGACATTTACCTCAGACTCCTTATTATTGTTCTTGAAGGAAATCATAGGCTCGAAGGATCAAGTCAAAGGGCTGAATGGTCAATGGCACACTCGCTAGAGCGTCTTGGCTTCCGGCCGGTTCCTCGCTGCGGTATCCTCCCGACATGGGTTCGTCGGCAGATTCTTTGCCGTGCGCACAAGCCAGGAAACAAGACATCCAGACGGCTCTTGGGTGAGACCTGTGGATCTCCTGCTACCAGGATCCAGGTACACGGATGACGGACGGATGACGGGGCTGGTAATAGTTTGTTTGCAGGATGGGTCTGGAAGGGGTCCGGAAATGACCCCTTATGTGACAGACTGTGGACCAGATTTACATGCACGGTTGAATGGACAATCCAAGCGTCGTCTCCAGCATCTCACGGTTCTCATCCTGTCGCCTTGTTCAATCGGGAAGAGCAGGGACGATGTTGGGTGTCCCGTGGAAGCCCAGACAATGTGGAGGAAGGCCTGGTGAACTTTACACCTGCATGCAGCGGGAACTGCTGTTTCTTGGCAGGCTAGCACGCTCTAAGGATCTGCCGTTCCCTACAAACACGTAGCGGGGTTGAAACATTGGGATAGACGTCAATAGACGACAGAACTACCATGGCTATATGCGACAGGGCTATCACTAAGAGCTGTTGAGTTGATCGAAGTACGGCCTCTCCGCTTGCGGCGTGATCCTCAACATATGCCGCCTAGTTGTCCCCTCTTCGACCCTGAAGTCTCGCAGCGCAGAGTGCTGAGTGTTCCTGTTGTCGTAGACCACCACCGTGCCCGGCCTCCAATGAACCCGCAAGTGCCAGTCCTGACCTCTTTCGATATGGTCAAACAAGAATCCTAGTAAGGCGGCACTCTCTTCCTGCTTCATACCGACAATTCGTTTTGTGTACAGCCGATTGACGTAGAGAGAAAACTGCTTAGTGGCGGGATGGGTTCTCACGACTGGATGGATGGTTTCAATGGGTTCTCGGATGTATCGGTCGCGGTAGTCGTTCACCGAAGCTTGAGAGAAGCCGGAGTGAACAGCCTTCAAGCTGTGAAGCAACGTACGGCAAGTTTCTGAGAGAGCGTAGTAGGCTGCTGTGGTGGAGAGGTAAAGAGTATCCCCTCCAGATGCCGGAGTGCTCAGAGGCAAGAACGTTGTCGTACCCATCCCGTTGCTATATGCTGTCAGGTTCCAATTCGATGACGTGTGTTCATTGGCAACGGACTTACATCTCATAGCTCATGTCGCTGTGCCACTTCACGCTGGTGACATTGTCTTTGATCTCGTTATCTACAGCACCTGCTCTGCGTTGTCTGTCAATCGTCCATGTCTGCTTTCGTCGTCGCGATGGACTTACGTGAAGTCGCGGTACACAGGGAGTAGTTCTGGGTAGTCCTTGATCTGACCGCCCATCTGATGGACATGCAGTGAACCGAAATGTCTTCCGTAGGCTTTCTGCTTTTCGGGTCCAATGTCTGCGAAATCTTGGTCTCGGAAAATCACCACGCCACGCTCAGCTGCGAAGAGTGCCAGTTCATCAAGCTGGGCAGAGCTCAGTTGACTAAGTTGGATTCCACAGATTTCAGTACCGACCGCTGGGGTAACCTCTTCATAGCTGACCCCAGTTGCCCCTAGAAGATTCTTCTTGGTCGGATCGGCCCTCAAACCGACATCGTCATGGTGGAACTCTTCCAATGGAGGCTGAGTTCCGGGTACGAAATGTGGCAGGTAGCTTTCATATTTATACTAGAAGCATTCAGAATTTGCCCATTAATATTTCATGATGGTTCATACCTACGCTCTCCTTGTCGTAGTTGATAGACGTTTCCGCCCGAAGCTGAAACGTTCGGGGCTCTTCTGTGACCTTCGTGCTTACTTCTGTCGCCATTGTGGTGGAGTTTATTGGTAATTTGGTAGAAAACGCATTCTAAATGCCTTGATTACACCAGAGTTGTCCAGTCTGATATAGAAATGGCCGGATTCTTATTTCCGTGTTGGAGTTTGTACATGCTAGCACGCGATCTTGTTGTCCTTGTTGCGACATCATCCTTGGAAATTCGTCATGACATCTGTGCCCTCACATTGGTTGAAGGCACCGTATCATGTCTACATCTTATCTCTCGTGGCAATGCTGCCGACATCAGTATCATCAAATTTCCCTGCAAAGTATTCGGGCATACGGCAGTTCTCCTCTTTTCTGATTGCGAGATCCAAATGCATTGATTATTGCCGAAGACCCTGGGAAGCATGCACTTGCCGGCATACTTCATGCCTTTTGTATGGCTTGCATCGGACAGTTTCCGAAATTCTTGCCGCACTGAAGACATGGGATGCCTCAGAAGAGGATAGAGGATCATCATAATCAAAAACAATGGCGTGCTTTAAGTAGGAACGGGGTACGCTATAAGGATTGCACATGGCGAGGGATGAAGATTGCCTTCACACTTCAGTCAGCTTAGCAATTTGCTCGCTTACCATTAAGAAACATGACCAGTGACGGCAGAAAGCAAGATTTTGAGGTGTCTACAGACCCTGAGGCCCAACTCGCATCTAGCAAGGTTGGTAGATGGAGGGTTCTCTCAAACGTCTCACGAAAGGTCTGGGGTGATGACCCACGAGAGCGTAAATATGTTCGGAAGTTGGACACCTTCCTCTTGTGAGTCGGGCTCTTATTGACTTGATTTTGTTGCAACTGACCTTGAAAACAGCTCTTACGTACTTCTCGGGTATTTCATCAAGTACCTCGATCAGAATAACTACAGCAATGCGTTCGTCAGCGGCATGCAAGAAGAGCTTGATCTTTATGGCAATGAGAGAAACCTCCTAAACACATACTTTAACATTGGTATCATTTTGGGTACTATCCCAGCCCAGATGATCCAGTTAAAATATGTACGTCCGTCGATTTGGATACCGGCGTGTGAACTCGGGTGGTCTGCCTTGACAATGATCATGGCGAGTGCCAAGAATGTGGAGACGGTATGTTCAGTCTCTGTCGCTCGCAAAGACTAGAAAGTAGAACATTCCTGACCAAGAATCGTTAGCTTTACGCTTTGCGATTTTTCATAGGACTTCTCGAGTCATGTTCCTTCCCAGGTTTCGCTAGCATACTGGGTAGTTGGTACGGCAAGTCTCAACTCGCCAAGCGTATGGCTTTGTTTGAGCAGACAGCTGCGATTGCTGGTATGTTCAGTGGATACCTCCAGGCAGGGCTTTACACTGGCATGAATGGGACAGCTGGGCTGTCTGGCTGGAGGTGGCTCTTCATCATGGATGGTCAGTCATCGGCACAACTCCGAGGCAATGTGGAGCTGGTGTTGATCATTCATAGGAGTCATCTCGATACCGATCGCTTTGTATGGATTCTTTGCGCTTCCTGACTTACCACACAACACCAGGGCTTTCTACCTCCAAAAAGAAGTAAGGGGCCATCTCCTGTATGAAGTTAGTGGAGATCGACGTATAATGCAGGCTGACCATGATCAACAGGACCGTGAATATGGCATGGAGCGCATCAAAGCTATGGGTCGCAAACCACCATCGAAGCTAACTCTGAAGGCCATTAAGGAGATATACACTTCATGGCAGCTTTGGGCTTTCATACTTCCGTACCTGATGGTGGCTGAAGCTGGGTCCGGTACCGGATATTTCAACCTCTTTCTTAAGTCGGAGGGTTATAGCGTCGTCAAGACGAACATCCTCCCGACGATAGGTTTGTCTAACAATTACTGCGATTAGCTTCGGCATAAAGAGTGCTGAGACCTTATGTATTTCCAGGAAACGCCATACAGATAGTCGCAGCGTTTGCTATGGGCTGGCTTTCAGATGCCACGGGTAGTCGAGTACTGACGGTAATGTTCGTACAGGCAATGGTGCTTGTGTCGAACATCATCCTGTCAATATGGAACGTTCCTAAGGCGGCCTTGTTTGCGGCCTTCTACTTGAGCTATACCGGCGGTGCGGCTCAGCCAATTGTCATCAGCTATGGGCACGAGATCACGCAATCCAATGCAAATCTCCGACAACTGCTGGTCGCTACGGGCAATATTTTTACCTACACCTTCAGTGCTTGGATGCCCGGTAAGTCTTATATCATGCGGGGTGCTTTTTATCTTGTAAGTTTTAATGTTCGGAATGCTAATGAAGTGCTTAAGTTGTGCTATTTCCGACATATGACGCCCCCAAGTACAAATATGGTTACCAGATACTAATTCTCTTCGGCGGGCTGGCCGTTGCGGGCATATATCTGCTTGACTTTCTGTACAAACGGGACTTGTTAGTTCGAAATCTTGGAAATGAAACCATAGGAGAAGCATTAACGTTCAAGTAGGAAACGCAACCCACAGCTTTATGAGGTCGAGCAGCAATCCGATAACGATCATCCCACGTCAGAGAGACGTCGTGACGATAGTTTGAGGCCCAGTCGGAATGATTTTGAGAGCCGATACGGAACCGTCGGACGCGTAGAGACATCACTCCGGGCGAAGTAAATCGAAAACCGCTCATCGGACTAGTCAGGATCTTCCAATTTTAGTGATGATCTAGACAAAGAATGGGAGAATTGGCAATGAACTGTGCGCTACCTATGGACGTAGGCATCTAGTTGGTCTGGATGGCAAGTCCAAGAATGCATGCCGGTGAACATTTACCAAACCGCAAAGAAAGTGGCCATGAGCGTTCGACGTAGAAATCACGGCTGGGGAAACTTTTGATAAAAGGTAGAAAACTTCAAGTTATCTACAACTTGGTATACAAGCTTGGGGGCATGTCATAGAAAAGTTCCATAAGCGAGCTATATACTCATGTCTTCCGGCCAGTTCCATGACTTCTTCAAGTGCGCTAGTCTACCTCAAGATGTCAGCTCCCTACTCTAGGTTCCAAGGCGAAAACTGGCAAAGAAGACGGGCCAACTTACATCAATGATACATCCCAGCTAAAGTCATCTGCAGTATTTGATAACAACTCATGGAGTACATCTTGCTCTTCCCGTATGGTGAAACGGTCGCCCGCCAAGACTATTGCCATGCAGGCCGATCTGTTGATGAGTGAGTGATTATTCAGAAATCCCGAGAGCTCATCAACCTACATATGAGCCGGATTACATGGGCTGATCGAGTCTGCCATGCCGGCAAGAATTTTCACGTCGGTAAAGATCTCATTCTACAGCATATACGTAAGCAAATAAAAACAAAAAAAAAAAAAAACAGAGAGAAAGAAAGTACGGCTCCCAGGCAATGAAGACTTGCATTGATCGACCGAGCTGCTTGCTTGGATACTTTAGCCAAGAGTTGAGCATCAGGATTATGTATCGTTAAGAGAATACGGTTGATGTGATAGAACAGAAGCCCCATTACGACAGAATCGTTCAATAGGAATATCTCTGGAAAGAGGCTACCACGTAATGGGGCTTTTACCAAGACCGGCGTGAACGACTCTGGAACTGACCTCATCCACTTCGCAGCGTAAGATACCAGCTGGTCATAGGTCTCGCGGGACTTGTTTTCCCCATAGCAGTAGTTGAGTACGTCGACGGTGTGGAGGCACATCCGCCATGCCCAGATATCGTCGTCCGCTGGTCGGAGGGAGCGATCGAAGTCAACATGCTCTATTTCGAGGTCAAGCTTTTCGTTTCGCATGACGGACCGGAAGATTTCGATGCGTATCCAGGCCCACATTGCTGCCTCCAGGAGAGTGCCATGCTCGGGAGTCTTGATGTGCGTGGAAAGGAACCTCCATATCGGGGTTACAGGTGTCTTTTGACACAACGGTGTGACTATTATGAAAGTCAGCGAGACTGAGTGCATGGCATGATGTCACAAATGCTTTGCCAGGTTCTCGAGTTCCATGCAGCCAGGCAATGAAGCCATAGCCTTAGGCAGTGGGAGGACGCACTATAAATATTCTCATAAAGCCTGAGCAGAACGGCGGCAGCAATATGTGCCTCATCGACCTCGGGAACAGCGTCGTCCAAGGCAGGCTGTAGAAGCTCCATAGTCATCTCAAAGTATCGTTCTGCAGGCTTATCAAAGAAGTTTAGGCTATCGCCCTCATCCTTCGACTTTGCCGACACAGCTAAGACAGCATTGAGCAGCACGGGACTGAGAGCAGCATGCTGCAGAAGAAGAACTGAGATCCGATTGTGTGGGTCGCCATAGTCGAAGGAGGCCGCGATGAACTCCCTGAAGTGGCGAACTAAATCTGCCTCACGACGGTCTTCTAACGGAAAGTTGGCGGAACTGAAGGATCGACGCGGCTCGGGCAAGCTAGGGTCGTCGCAGTAGCTCCCGCTACCAATTTCGCTGATGGCGCTTCGAGGCACTGGTGAGAAGGACCGCGGCGCATCGTCTGACTCCAAGTGGCCTGACGATGGGCTTCGGAAGGCAGGATGAGGGTGTAGGGCGGGTAACTTCGTCAAGGGGTACGGCTGGCCTTTCTCGATGGGTAAAGGACTCTGGCCAGTTTCGTTGGCAGCGGCGTCCGAGTTTCGGCTTGGACGATTGGTCGATGACGGCTTAATGAATTCATCTTGTCTTTTCTTGGTCCGTCGCGGTGGTGGTGCTGGTGGACTCGGGGGATAATCTTCGATCGAGATGAAGTCTTCGTCGTCGGAGTCGAATCCATCGTTGTGGAGGCTGTTTATATCGGCGGTCTCGTCGATGAAGCGTATCCTCTTCCCCGCCACCCGGCACCACTTTTGCGTATCTGAGAACTCATATTGGGGCTCCCCTCGATTACCATCTGTGTCACTGTAGGTTGGAAGCAGTCAGATGCGTGCCTTTGGGCTAGGGGGACAACTAATAAGAGAGAATAGGGATAAGCAATTCACCTTGGCACGGTAATGTGTCTGAACTTGAGCTTGGTACCGCGGACACAAGCCCTGCCTTTCCGAACACACTGCCCGCAAGGGGCTCCTTTATCGCCTATATGAATAAGTCAGCTATTGGAACGGAATGCCGTCAATACTCCCACTGTTGAAGGGGGGCGTATCCACCCCCGCACTTACATTTGATATGTCTGGGGAAGGCAATACAAAATCAGGTTAGTGAACTGTCCGGGGCCACGCGGTAGATCGATCCGTTCTCGGTCTCGGGCTGGGAGCGAGGGGTTCTGCGGCAGAGGGAAATGGCAGCCATCCCCGCGGGTTCCGCAAACCTATCCGAGAGGCCGGGGCATTGGCTACCCTTCCTACCAAAGTAAAGAGGGAATGATTTACAGATGAATGACAGCTTGAGTAAATGGTCTCGAGTAACATACCTTGAGCGACAGCTTTCGCAGCCCGGCCTCCTTACGGTTCCCGGAGTGGGCATTTGAGGCAAGAAAATAGCGACTGTCTCTCACTTGCACTGCAAGGCGGTTATTTCTCTTGGGCGGCGGCAAACGGCTCAGGTGGGACGACAGAAGGTGAGCAACATGTTTGTGGGGGAAAGGCGAACAAGAACTGGCGGCTGGTATGGGATGTGGCCAATGTACACACCATTGTAACTCGGACGAGTGACTGGGGCCTTTCGCGCGGTTTTTTCCAAGTCTGTCGAACTAAGGAGGGATTTCCGTGCGGGGATAATAATTGGAGACGTGCGGTAAGAACGCCGAATGTCGCCGATGGCGCGTCAAAGTCATCATGGCCAGATGTTACAATGATAGTCTCGTGCATACTGCATGCCGGTAGGCGTCTGGTATTCAATTTGGGTTTGAGCTTATGTAGTCTATTGGGGTTGATAGACAATCACAATTGAGTTCATAGCAATTCGCGAAGAAGGCGCAATCAAAACCGTAAGCTAAATTTATAAAAGAAATCATGGGTATCCTCATCTAATCTTGTTATTTCCGCCTTACGGGGAGCCTCAAACCCCAACGAAGCTTTAACACCATATCTTTTTGCGAGTAAACTACCTTACGCTGGCTTCTGCTGGGAATCGGTACCTGCTTGAGTTGATCATGATCTCATAACTGTCTGGGGTAATGGGAATTCAAAAAGTCTCCGGATTTCTGGACCCAAGTCTAACGACAAACCGTCGCGGAAAGCATTGCTTTATTCGACTAAAAGAGTAAAACTTGAGCGAAACCCCCAAAAGATGATCCACTGACTCGGCCTCTGTCCCGGACCCACTTCCCCGCGCTCGGGATCGCCACGGCGCGCGCGAATTTTGCCTCGTTGGTCGTGAAGGGTAAGGCTTTCCGTTGGCTGACAATTGCTCAGACGAATTGGGGGTCATGATTGGTCTGTTCAGCCAACCTTTCTCGATGTTGTTTGCAACAGCTTCAGCCTCTAGCCATGGCATCTTGCGCTATCAGTTTCCCGAATGCCGCAGAACACCGGGAGGAAGGAAGTTCCAACCGTATTCAGTATCATCGTGAGTATGTCTCGTTCGCATAATCACTGTAGATGCTCCATATTCGTGCATGCCAGCGCCTTGGTCGCCTATATAAGATGAGGAGCTCGTGCCTGGTCTGCCAGATGATTCCAGCATGCCAGTCTTGTCTCTTCATCCATCTTGTTGACTCACCTGCATTCATACCCCTTCAAAGGCGCTTGAGTAAACTTTCTTGTCTATCCACGAATCACATGCACAAAAATGGTCCAGAAACTCAGAATCGCGGCGTCTGGCCTTGGCCGTATGGGCAAGCGTCATGCCATCAACTTCCTGCACCGCACCCCCCGCGCGCAGCTCGTTGCCGCCTTCACACCGGATGAGAATGAGCTTGTTTGGGCACGACAGGAGCTGGAGCCTCACGGAGTCACTCTCTATACCGACTACGACGAGATGCTCACTCACGAGGGCCTCCAAGCCGTCGTCATTGCCACCGTTACCAAGGTGCATGCCGACCAGGCTATCAAGGCCATCAACAAGGATCTTCACGTTCTGTGCGAGAAGCCCATCTCTCTCGACCTCGCCAAGGTCAGTAGCTTCCAACCATCAATCTTGCAGACTCATTGCTTATACTCCGCAGTCCATGGAGGTCGTCACTGCTGCCCAGCACAAGCCTCATCTCAAGGTCATGTGCGGCTTCTCCCGCCGATTCGACTCATCATACAGGGACGCCTTTGAGAAGATTGAGACGGGCTTGATCGGCAGACCTTCCGTTATCAGATCTCAAACATGCGACAAGCATGATCCCAGTGGCTTCTTTGTCAAGTATGCGGCCCTGAACGGCGGTTGTTTCGTTGACATGAGTGGTTAGTATCTCTCCCGACTATCCAAAAGTGATTGGCTGCCTATACTAATAAACACTACAGTCCATGACATTGACCTGTCATTATGGTTCTTTGGCGAGGACTCCCAAGTCAAGTCAGTGTCAGCATCCGGCATTACAGCTGTTTCTCCTGAGCTGAAGGAGCACGGCGACTGCGATAATGCCGTCGGCATTGTTGAGTTCTGGGGCGGCAAGATCGCCTACTTCTACAACTCGCGTATGATGGCGCACGGACAAGAGGATACCACAGAGCTCATCGGCACCGGCGGCAAGCTCACAGTCAATGGAAACCCCCAAGCCAACTTTGTCAACTACTACGGGCCCCAGGGTATCACAAGGGAAGTCCCCGCTCACTACTACGGTCGGTTCGAGTATGCCTTCGTCCAGGAGGCAAACGAATTCACTGCCGCTGCACTGGACAACACCAAGTTGCCTCTCAAGTTGACCAACGCTGTCAAGGCTGTCCAGATTGGGTCTTACCTGCAAGAGGCACTGGAGTCAGGCAAGAAGTTGTACTTTGACGAGATTGGCCGGCGCCTTGAGAAGCAGGCGAAGTTGTAGACGATGTTATAGGGGACAGATAGAAAGTTCTCCCTTGCTTAATGAAATAGAAAGTATTTATTTAGTTGCTGTCTACTGAAGATTCTGTACCAGTCTGCTAACTCCCGTTTAACTGCTTTATACAAACGGGCACGTAGATTCATACGCACAAACTTCGGCATTAAGGTCAACTAAGAGCTAGGATATGATTTATAGATTATGATTCCTTGGCAGGAAGCAGATATAGCCCGCAGGCTGCATTGACTCTGCCGACACCTAACGTCTGTCCTAGATATTGGCTAAAAGCTTCTTCTCCGCGGAAAAACGTGATAGAGACAAGCAAGGCCGAGGAGACTTTCGGTTTTATCACTTCCGAGCCTCTGCAAAAAGATGCCCAAAGGCACTGTTGCAACTATCTTGTGACCACTGAGAGTTCAGTTGCTCCTCCAAGTCTTTCGTGCGCCATCCAGTCCGTTGATGTAGTTTGTCGAGTAAATCTAGGCTTTCGCGTTGCTCTTTGGGGTCCGTGAGATATATGCCACCTGTAAATGCGAACACGGACGCACTAGTCAGTCATATGCTCATTCAATACAGGATCAGGCAGGGGCGCTTACAGGCTCTCAATGCATGGGCAGCTGTAAAACTGGCATTGACTACCAGCGGGTTGCTGATCGCGAGACCTAGAAGGAGACGGAAGTTATCCAGAACTGCTTGCTGAGCGGTGTCAGTCTGATGGTACGTTGATGCCAAAGGCTTGGAACTGCCGACTCACCTCTGACTCCCTTCTCCGCCTAAAGGTATCAAGACTCGGTTTGCTTAGATATGGGTTGAAAATGTGCAAGATCATGCGTGCAAGACTGTAATGTTGATATCCCACCACTAAACATGTTGTTAGCTTCCACAAGGAAAGAAGGCGAACTTTCGATATTTAGTCTCACCATGAGCAGGATGCGTCATCCATACCGTTGGAAAAGCAGACCCGTTGGCACTGGTATCATGCGGCGGGTCTACCCAGAGAGGATCCGCATGCCAAGGGTTAGAGACGAGCCAGTTTCCGAGCTCCTGGTTGAGTTTATTCCATCGATCGAGGTCTCTGACCATGGTGGGTTGGAAGGCGTAGGCGCAGGCCTGGGCGCACAAAAAGACGGCACGGTTGGCAAGGCACTCGGGATCGGAAACGACGAACGAGCTAGAACCTTTGTAGCTGTCCAAGTTGATGCTCAGAGGCTGGGATTTGACCAAGGCGACCCAATAGTCCTGGCGCAATACGATCCAACTCGCTGCTTCTCCCAGTCCACCTTTACTCGCGAGGCTGAACATGGAGTTGAGAAGTTTGGAACTGCCGGATAAATGAACGCCAAAGTCGGTATCTTCAAAAAGAAAGTCAATTTTCAAAAGACAATCGCAACCAAAGTTGGCAACTCTCACCAGTCATTTCTTCGTATTGTCTCAAGATTACGATCGCCGCCAGAACTTCTTCGTTCAGGGCCTCTGTAGAGCTACCCAGGATCGGTATCAAGATTTGCAAGGCGTGGCTGTAGTAGGTAGAAGGTTTGGAGTCATCGGTTCCTTTGATGGAGCAGAGGCTTCGAGATGCCAATGCTATGATCGCGTATGCAAGCAGGGGTGAATGACATGCTCTTTTGGGCACTTCTGTTCCGAAATGTCGACGTTTATCGCTCACATCTACCTGTACGATTCTCAACATTAGCTCTCGATCACTATGTCTGAGTCCATGTACTTTCAAGACGATCACTTACCCATGTAGAGAGATCATGAATGTAGTGCATGAACAATCTCGCTTTTTCCATGTCTTCGAATGGTCTTCCGACGCCATGTTGACTCAACGACGGGGAAATTGAGATGGATTGGAAAGAGTCATCCTGGCTGTCTCTGTATCACTGCGTCAACAAAAGCTTGAAACATAACGCAACGCGTCAGACTTACTTTGCGACTATATCTTCATCTAGGCCTCTTTGGCCAGCCCGCCTCGCAACGCTGATGTCTAGGAGCGACGGCAGAGGGCTCTTCCATATCTCGCCAGCCAAATCATGCTCAGACATCCCTCAACATGCCCGCGATGCTGTCTTGAGGCAAGTTGATGTCGTCGTGATCGAGCCGAGATGAACCAAAGTCATCAAGCTGTACATACTCAGACAGGCGTCCGGACCAGGGATTGTTACAATAGGCCTCGTGGTTACGGATACACGTACGGCTATTCGTAGAGATGTGGACTTCGCGTAGGAAAATGTACGCGGAGTTTGGCGGATTACATTTCCTCTTTCGGGCTAGGATGTGGCGGTGCGGAGAGGGAAAGATTACCCTCTTGGATCTTTTCGCATGTTCTCAAGGAGCTACCCGCAGGCCGAAGGCCCAATGATAATAACCCCGCTTTTCATGGAGCCGACACGGAGTAGTCCGCGACCTCGGGCGTCACTTCAGCCTCGTTATTTTTGAAGCTGAAAATATCACTAAAGTTCAAGATCCTGTATAATCTCAAACGTTATTATGTTATTTCTGAAGAATACCCAATAAGATCGATCAGTAGAACTCTTTTTTTAATTGCCGGTGATTCAGGCGTTTATCAGTTGAGTCATTCACTCACAAATTAAGCATATTCTGGTCCAAGGCGTGCAGTATCAACGCACGAGATGGCTGTCATCTCATTGCGCTCAGACTTCGGCTAACATGTGAAACTCGATTATGCAGCTTTAACTTCTGGATCACTATGTAGATCATTGGCTCTCCACTAAACCTACAGATGTACTCGAACCCTAGGTTCGCGATTTGACTAGGGTACTAATTTCATCATCATTGGCGTCTCTGAAGATGGCATGCATCAAGCTATTGGGGCCTTTTCGATTAGCACTTTACCGGTATAATGACGTACTGCTAAGGCTCATGTAGTTACTATAATGCAATTGCTACGAAACAGGGCGGCGAAGGTAAATATGCAGCATCGGTGGGTTACAGGGATAAACAGACTGGACACTTGTGGCTTGCAACATTCTGGATTCGATGTGTATCCCACCGCTTATACTGTAGTGGTCAGTCTCGGCATCTTAATGACATTGATGTATATCTTTGCAGACTCCAATAGCCCACCTAGTACGAGTCGGAGTAGTAGCACGAGATGCTGTAACAAGGTACTTACTGGGATGACGTGCAGAAGTGTAGAAGAACTCGGACCGAAGTATCGCGATGGAATTACTAATACTGTAAAGCCACAGAGCGCCACGGAGATGGCCGGTGGTCACGTTATGGAACTTCCTGTCAAACTGAAGAGCAAATGGCAAACCAACTTCAATGAATGGTGGATTATCGGCAACTGGACCGATCCGCGACCCACGCCCGATCCTATATCTGTAAATAACAAGGTGCCGGGCGCTGCCAAGGTTCATGGCACGCTCGCCAAGCCAACTTTGAGATGAATCTAGCCGAAGTAGCCAATTGCTTTAGAGTTGCCCGACCGGCAGGTCGGCCGGCAAGTCAAACCTCGGCGTTAGGAGAAGTCGCTCACAAAATATCATCACGGACTTATGTGTGCATGATCTTGGAAGCGATCTTTACGCAGTGACACAAGTTTATTGAGACATCTCATTGCAAGAAGCCGAATGTAAGATACGTGTACGAAGGAGAACACTCGGCATCCTGCACAGGATTCGGAGGGGAGATGCTGCCTAGGCGATTTTCCACCCATCGCTAAGATCCGCGGGTCTGTTTTGTGAAGTCATTCGTTGGGAGCGTCTAGAGAATCTGGCATTTAGCCGCCAGGCCGATGATTTTCAGCATCGGTAAGAAAGGATGAGCTCCAGTCACTAATTGACGATTATTATGAGACCATGGGCTTGACTTATCTGTTGCGCGGAAAGGTTGCAGAACGTGGATTGACTTTGGGAGTAACACTCGGCGTGGCGCCGTACATGCGTTTCAGCGGGCCTGGTGACTTGGGAAAGACAGACTCCGACCCCATACCCATATGCGATTCCAGCGTGAACTCAGTTAGCCTTGTCACTGGGATCGGAGTAATACGGTCCTGGAAGCAAGTGATAGCTTTGGTGAACGCGGACAGCCAGTCTGTCTTCTCCGATGACTTAGCGAGCGAGTTTTCAGAGGTCTTTCCCGTAGGCTCTAGGCTCATCCTCTTGAGTGGGCCTCCCAAACTGAAACCAGCCATGGCATATTTGATTGACGGGCCTCAAGAGGATATGTCCATGAATGACCCCACCCCTCATCTGTGGCAAAGCTTAGGTGGGGCCGTCGGACGAGGAGATATTGTTCTCGCATTCATGGATGAATAGATTTAGCGGATGTGAGGAGGAGACTTATTCAAGATCAAAATGGCGGAAAATGCGAATGAGCATTTCCTAAATCCGAAGAGCTCGAGTAAATAATCTGGCCTCTGGCAGAGTAAACTACCTGAAGCCGTTGCGGTCCCGAATCAGGCAGACGAGAGGCGCCATTGAAGTCAAGGCCACTACCACTGAAGAGCGTGGTAAGATCCCTAAAATTGTATCAGGTAAACTTAGCTATACCATCAAAATTTCCTGCGGAAGCGCAGCCTCCGAATGCACACTGATTCCTTCAGGAAGGTTATCATGCTCATCTTCGCTAGAAGCCGATATTGAAAACCGCCCGGGCTCATCTAGGGCTTTCAGATACGCGTCTATCACGTGAACTGGCGGCGCGACGGGCAAGGCGTGATGCCACTGAACTCCCACCACTCTCGGTTTGACAGACACTTCAGATCCGTATTCGGCAACTTGAATAGCCGTATTACATAGAAGAGCTGAACCTCTGGATTAACACTCTCCATAATAACCAGGGTAATTGCTGAGTTGAGATCTCGTGAAGTCGATGCTTCATGAAGCCGTCGACGGGCCTACCTCACACTCCGACCCTCGTATCCCATCGTGTACGACCATAAGCTACACGTACATGATGACAGCACCTATAGCCTCCATTAAGCCTACAATTCTTACCCTCTACAAGATGACCTTTTGAAGTCGCAATTATAAGCATGATATAGAAGAACATTGCCGACAATGGACGACTAGAAATAATCACTTTCACGGAACCTGCGTCTTAGGATAAGGTAAGTAGCGATATTAATCATATGAAGCGCATTGCTGCTACCTGAGACACAAAAGCACGCTGATATCAACAAAAAGCCTCCCAGACCCGTTTCCCGCCTCCTCGTCGTCTACTGATTCTGGCTCAAGATCACATCGGCAGCCTTCTCACCGACCATGTACGTAGACACGGCAGTAAACGTGCCAGGAATCCTCGGGTACACCGACGCGTCAACAACTCTCAAGCCATTAACCCCCCGTACCCTGAAGCTGGAGTCGAGCACAGCCATCGGATCATTATCGGCGCCGATAGGGCACGTCGACGAAGCATGGTGACCCCACGCCGTATCCTTGATATACTGCTTCACAGCGTCGTCACCCTGGACGCCTGCGCCAGGCAGCTCCTCCTTGATGGGCACCAATTGCCGCTTGAACGCGTCGCGGGTAAGCTTCACGGTCTCCGTCATGGCCTGTAAATCAGCCTCGGCGTTGCCGGAGCCGGTATCAAAGTAGTTGTAGAGAATATCCGGCACGTCGAGCGGGTCAGCCGTGCGCAGCGTCACCGAGCCGGCCGTGTTGCGCGGGTGTGACTTGAGAATCGCCCAGGTGAACCAGTCGTGCTCAATGGTCGCGTTGACGCTGTAGCCGGGGAAGTAGCCCCTAAAGTTGACGGGTCCGCCGAACGCGAACACGTCCCACTCGTTACGCTCGGTGGTGCTGCTCTTGTAGAACATTGTCGCCGCAAAGCCCGAGGACTCGTAGATGCCGCGGTCGCCGAGGATAGGGGTGTTCCAGCGCGCAAGGCACGGGTCGGATTGCCCGTTGAAGCCGAAGGTGCAACCATTAAGAGCGCTAAAGTCGGCGGGCGTGCGACCCTGGACGGCGATTTCGTAGTGGTCTTGCAGGTTCGTGCCGACGCCGGGGAGGTCTTTAACGATGGGGATGTTGAACTTGCGCAGCTCGGCGGCCGGGCCGATACCACTAAGCTTAAGGATCTGCGGGGAGTTGTAGGCGCCGCCGGCAATGATGACCTCGCGGGAGGCGGTTGCTGTGCCGCGGGTGCCGGCGCCGGCATTGCGGGAGCGGGGGCTTGCGCGGTACAGGTATTTTCCGTCGAGGAACTCTACACCGGTAGCCTTAGGCGGAGAGGAGTTGTCGAAGAGGACTTTGGTGACGTGACAGCTAGTGCGGACGTCGAGGGGGTATCGCTTCGCGCCGGTGATAGTCTTTGCGTCACGGACGGCGACGATGAACTCGCGGGAACCGACACGGTGGGCGTCGTTGGAGGAGATGGGAATCTGGTAAAAGCCAGGCGTCGTGTCGCGGCTGGCGGCCACGTTGTTACCGTCGCCAGCGAGCAGGGTGGCGATGTTGAAGACTAAATTTGTCTCGTTTCCGAGGGCGAATGCGCCTCCGGTGACAAGGCTCAAGAGCTGAGGGTCGAGAAGGGCCAGGTTGAGAGGGGCAGTCTCGGTGCTGTACCAGCCATTGTATCCATGGCCAGGAACACCGGGGAGAAGGTAGCGGTTGTTTTCCATCCGGATGAAATAGTTTCGCATGTTGTCTGCTGACCAGGACGAATCACCGGTGAGGCTGGCGATGTAGTCAAAGTCGGAGCGGTGAGGGTAGACAGCAATGAGTGCATTATGGGCGGTGCAGCCTCCGAGGGTGCCAGAGCGAGGGTACAGAGTTCCCTTCATCTTGGAGCCGGAGGGCGGGTTGAGGCCGGTGTACTCGCCGCCACCTGGTGTCTCGTATGTGGTCTTGAAGTCGCGAGCTTGCCTTGCTTCGTCGGCATAGTGGCGGACGAAGAAGTCCCATGCCATGGCGTCGTCTTCGGTGGACTTTGCTTGGTAGGCTGGGACGGTGTAGTTCTCGTTGGCTCCCTGGTCATCGCCGGCTTCGATGAGAAGGGTTTTGCGGCCGGCGAGGGCGAGACGGGCAGCCAAGACTCCGCCGCCGGCGCCGGAACCGACGACGATGAACTCATAGCCGGTCAGGTCGACAGCAGCGACGAGACTTGTGGAAGCGGCGAGGAGGCCGAAGAGATTTGTTAACCTCATGGCGACGTCTATTGTGAAAAGCGGCTTGACTGGAGTTGTAGGTTGAGTCAGACATGGGAAATCCAGAAGACGATGATAAACTTGGGGATAATACACACCTTGAGAGATTCGTCGACGCCGAGGTATCCGTAATTACTTGCAGATCTTGATACCCATCCCACGAGGGATCGCCAGCTCTTATAAGCCACGATCGACGAGAAACATTTAGGCGCATATGGTGATGATCTCTTTGGGGAGGCAGCTAGTGGGCAATTAATCTCCAGGGACTCGGCATGACGAAGAATGCCACCTTGATCCATGTCCGCGCCGCTGCGCTTAGAATTAGTCTATAGCCCGGACACTGTTCCGGGCCTTCTCGGCGCGGGGTCACTGGCTCGGTCCGCCAAGACATTGCTGGCGCCTCCCTTTCGTGCTTGATCGAGTCAAGCTTTTGAGTTGTCTTTTTGGGAAAGACAAAGGAAAGTGACGACATTGTCGATATTTGCGAATTCCAAACCAGATCAAGGGGCTTTAAGAAGCGGCGAAGGTTTATCAAGGGATACGAGAACCTCAACTATCAGACCAGGCACGAAGGGTTGGTAGGATATTGAGTTAATTTCTCCTGAACCTAAGGAGCCAGTGAGAGGAGAAAGCTGATAGGGGAAATATCAAAATTGGTCCATCTGGAAGAAGAATATCGGATCGAGAAGTTGTCGATGTTGGGTTACTTCGGGGCTGCGCTCGTGTTGAGCAACACAGATCATCTGATGCAGAATTAGTAGTCACTTAGCCGGGCCATTCCTTGCACAGTCCTCATCTCAACTTTTGGATCCCTGTCGTCCGAATGCTCGCAGGCTACGCAAAACGAATTGCGGTTGCTGTTTTGCCCCCTTGGACTAGGTAAAATTTACAGTTCACTAGACCGCGCGGGATGGCCCTTCGCCGGACAGGGTATCCCATGCTTTCAACGCCAGCAATTCAACGACCTCGAGGACGACATCAGACGTGCGGAGCGGCGTTCGCAGGCGGCTTCACTTTTCGGAAGTGGCTGCGATGACGATCATTGTCGCATACAGCAGTGCTCTAGCAATCTGCCGAGACTGTTAGCACACCTCTTTCAGTGATGGCGGTTCGCTAGTCTTTTGCTAGTGCTTGCCTCACCCTCCGCCGCGAGCGCTGCAATGCAACACTGAATCTTGAATTGGCGGGTCTTCCCCGCACTGCACTCACTGCAGTTCTGTACTCCGTAGTCTGCTCTGCGGGTTTGGTTGATCTCGGCCGTGAATGTGCTCCGTCGAGAGGAGGGGTGGTTCGGGATCTCATGCAAGACTGAGACTGCGAGGTGATGAGTTACGCGCGAAGTGATGGAAGCTACCGAGGTAAGTTGTGAGACTGACAGCGGGCGGGCGACTCAACATGACGGAGATGGCGTAGGAGTAATTCTTGAGCCGGTGGGAGGCTAAGCGGCTCATTTTCCGCAAGTCAATTCGGGCGATAATGAAGTTGGGGCCAGATTGTGATTTTGGATTTGTTGTTGAGCAGCAACTGTCGTCGAGGATATGTCAACCGGCCCTTCTCTATCGCATCTTGCGTCAATGCCCATCAGAGCGTCTGCCGTTCAAGGAGAAAGCATGCTGAGGTTGGAGATATCGTCACCACTGTCAAGGCGAGTGAAGGGTAGCATTCGAGGTCATGTCAGGGCGTCAACATATCCTCCTTGTTTCTTGCTTCTTCCCGTGTCCCTCCCTTTCAAGCGTCCCATACCTAGCGGACATGGAATACCCCGAGACCCCAACGGACTCGAAAAGACGACAAGGATGGGAAGAATCGCTGCAGCGAAGTTTGCGAATAATTTGCTGTTCACGTGCGAAAGCAATGAATCGCTCCTCGAAAGATCGACAGTCCTTGCTCGTTGACGTGGTACCCATAGAGTTCGGACAAAGATCGACCGGCTCCCCAGTCCCAGCCACGTTGTTGCGACCTCGCACATTCGCACTGACTTGCCAGCCTCGGATCTCTTCACCGTTGCCAGTCAACCGGATTCAATGTCGGGCAATTGAAGTAATATGTTGCGAGGTCCTCGCATTATTCAACATCACCAGTCTGCGCTGCCCCTTCAAGACGACATGGTTGCCGAATCAAGCTAGAGGTAAGTTAGAGCGATGGGGAGGGTTCGTGGAGCGGAGTCGTGAATAAGCTTAATACGCCGAAGCCCAAGTCGTGCAGCACAAGTGCATTTTTTTTCGCCGCCGGCTGTGCTGTTGACTCGGGAAGACGTGATGTTTTGGCTACGATGTTTGGCTGGTAGGGGGAACAAACCTTTCGGGGAGTTCGTTGGCTCGTTGGAGCCGGAAGGAAGGAGATGGGAGCTCTTTTGATACGGCTCTCTGATTGGCCGCTAGGCAGTCCGCGGTGTCCCGTGGCTGGGACCCACCCGACGGAGCTCTGACCAGACAACTCACCCTCCAAGTACAAGCTGAGGCGCGCATGTTTCAACAACCAGCATCTGTAGTGTAGTGGTTATCATCCTTGCCTTCCATTCTTCGGATCAGCAAGGGACCCGGTTTCGATTACCGGCGGATGCATCACGCTGGTTAACTTTTTGCATTTTCCGTGAATGATCTTAGGCCCCTCCCATTTTTGATTCTTTTCAACGTAGTTTCCTTCATTTTGTTTTGGAATCTCTCAGAAAGGTGTGCAATCGCACGGTTGGTGGTGTCCAGTTGGGCGCGCAGGTGTAGACTTCAAATGAAGCGTTTCGGGGAAGACCTGCGATTCCGTGACTCCGACCAGGCACTTTGGGGAATGATGAATGGTATGTATGCACGAAGTCTAATATCTCCCCTCTAATTCTCAGTGAACGTCTTCAACAGGTGCAATGTACAATTATTTCAAAAAGCTCTTATTGTCTTGAAGAGAGGGATGGACTTGGATTTCTCGTTCCTGGCAGTGTATGTATTTGAACGTAACATGCGGCCACATTGATTATCATCCTCATCATCATCATCATTACAACTACCTCGAGCTACATTCCTGCCTCAGACGATGATAGCATTAAAGTAACCCCCCCCCCCCCCAATATTTCATCCACCCTCCCTCCACTCAAATAGTAAAAGTCCCATTCACCCTCAAATCCCGACTACTAGCCCCAACCCAAACCCCATACTCACCCTCACTCAACCGCCACTGCTGTGCACTCACATCCCAAAAGCTCAAGTCCCGCCTCGTTAGCGCAAACTCCACCGTCGCGCTTCCGCCCGCCTCGACATACACCCTCTCGAAGCCCCTCAACTGCTTCGCGGGCGTGCCCTCTACGGGAATACCAACATACAGCTGCGCGACCTCATGGCCGCCCACGCCGCCCGTATTCTGGACCGTCACGCTCACGGAGACGACTTCCTCCCAGAGGGCCGGGTGTCCGCCCTGAACAATCGCGACGCTCGGATCCGGGATACCGGCGCTCACGCCCGACGCGGGACTCGCGGAGAGGGAAGAGTAGCCAAAGGTAGTATACGATAGCCCGAAGCCGAATTCGTACCGGGGCGAGATCCCGTCGCGGTCAAAGGCGCGGTAATCGATGAACAGACCCTCCGTAAAATCGTCCTGCGGGAACGGGCCCGCTTCGACAGTCGAGTTGAGGAGGTTACCGTAGTCTGACTCGGCGCGGGCGACGGTGTAAGGGAGTCTGCCGCTGGGGTTGACGTCGCCGTAGAGGATGTCGACGAGGGAGTTGCCCGATTCCTGGCCGGGTAAGCCGGCAAAGAGGATTGCTGTCACGTTGGGATGGTCTGCCCAGGCTTCGACAACGCGGGTTCCTGTAGGAACTTCGGTTAGCGGTGGCTATGCTAGATAGTAGCATAAGACTTACCGGCAGAGTGCAACACGACAATCGTGTTGGAGCAGTTGGCTGCGACGTTGTTGACCAAGTTATCGCTAAACTCGTCCGTCAGGCTTGGTCGGTCGTATCCCTCTGAGGCCCACGCGTTGATAAAGACCAGACATGCCTCCGAGTTGACGTAGTTGGGCTGCGGGTTCTCAGAGTAGAAATCCCACTTAACCACTCCGCCGTCCGCGATAACACGGTCCTGGATGGCCTGGAAAGGAGTAATGACATACGGCGGCGTCGTCGTTCCGGAGCCGCCACCAGAAAGCAACGTCCCGTTGAAGGTATCCGCCAGTACAGTACCCCATGACGGGCCATAACTCGTGCTGCCCCACGGCGTGGGAGGCAAGCTAGCATCGTAACCGTACACCGTCAAGAACTTGGGGTTCTTGAACGGCAACGTGCCATTGACGTTCTTCACCAGCACGGTACCGGCGGCGCCGATCTCGCGAATGATCGCCTTGTGCCCGTTCTGCACGTCGACGGGCGCGTGCTTCTGGAGGTTCGAGTAGGCTCCGACGGTTGGGTAGTCGTCGCTGTCCTGGCCGATGTAGTACCACGCCGCAAGGATTCTTGTCGTCATGTCCTCGACGCGTTCACGGGTGACACTGCCGTTGTTGACTGCCTCGACGAGGGATGCGCCCCAGAAGGCTTCGTTTGGCATGACCAGGTCGAGACCTGCGTTTGCGGTTGCTACGCCGGCGTGTTGTGCGCCCCCTGTGGTAATTGTAAGCAGCGGCCATGGAGACCAGAAAGGAAGAGAAACTTACAGTCGCTGACAACGAACCCTTCAAACCCGAGCTCAGTCTTGAGGACTCCATTGAGCAACTTGGAGTTTTGGCATCCATACGAGTTGTTGGCGCGATTGTAAGAACACATGACCGACGCAGCGCCCTCCTTCAACGCATCCATGAACGGGAAAACATAAAGCTCATGCAACGTCCTATCATCAACATTGGAAGATCCGGCCTCGCCTTCTTCAACACTCGGGTTCCGGCGGTACTCCTGCTCGTTGAGAATCCAGTGCTTCGGGCACGCAATGGTTCCAGCATCCTGCATTCCCTTGGTAATACCACCGACGCCAACAGATGACAGGTACGGATCATTACTCAGACCCTCCCAGTTTCTGCCGCCGCGCGCAATACGACCCAGGGGTCCGCCGACGGGTCCAAGGCCGACATTGATACCCTTACCGCGGAACTCGGCGCCCAGGGCCTCGCCGTAGGCATACGAGAGGTTCTTGTCCCATGTCGCACCGAGGTGGATGCCGGAGGGGAACGCCGAGACAAATTCCTGCGCGCGAACGCCATCGGGGCCGTCTTGGAGGCAGATGGGCTCGATGCCGAGACGAGGAACGGAGCCTGTGTTGCCGGTGCAGAGGCCATCCCAGCCATGGGTGAAGTTTGCGAGTTCCTCGACGGTCATCTGAGCGGCGAGGGACTTTGCGCGCTGGTACGCTGTGGCCCATTTCTCATTGGTCGTTCCGTTTCCCACGGCTATTTGGTTCTTGGTTAGGTTCATGTCACGGTATGCTCAGGTTAAGAGAGAAATCAGTACTGACGCGTGGGGTAGACGGCTGGACTTTGGCCATAGTAAGGATCTGTATCATTGGTATAGCTATCTTGAGCAGCGCAGAGCGTGAGGCCAGCAAGGGCCGTCGCCAACGTCGAAATTAAGTTGTTGACCATGTTGAGGACCCAATTGAAGAGCACAGCTTGAGCTTGCAAACTCTTTGCTCCATGGTCCCCGTACGCAGGAAATCCAACCACTTAAGAACTTCCCCTCTTGTCGTGCCTTTTCCCGCGTCATCTGTCCAACTTCTCCTCGGACTGAGATGAGTCGACGGCCGACATCTAGTCCCCGGCACCGCTGCGCAGTACTGTGCACGCCGTCGGCCCTTCTCCCTAGTCGACGGTGTTCCCATGATCACATTCAACTTTTCGCCGCAGCCAGATCCACCTCCACTCGGAATCCGTCTTCCAGGAGTCAAAAGGCACAATGATGATCTCATCAACGATGCGACGCCGGCCACTTGGGCAAGCTTTTTACGGTGGTAGTCTGTGAGGAAACCCCATGTCTCCCCAAGTCGGGTAAAACTCCATGTCGGTCCACGTTGTTGGTGCCATTTCTCAACGGTGCGGGGGACAAAGGTGTGGATGGCCGTTGGTGGCTAGTTTGCCTAGTTTTTGGTAGTCCCATCGCAGGTTCAACCAGCTAAGGATGCGAAGCCAGGCTACGAGTAGTTCGTCTGGAGATATTCCATGCAGCCTGGAGGCTCTTCGGCGGTATTTTCTTCGGCGCGCGGGGAAATCGTGGGGAATGGAGAATGGAGAATGGAACGACCGGGGTTGTTTTAGATGGCAGGTATTATAGGTAGCAATACCGGAGAGTATTCCCATGTCACCTCCGCATCTCCAGCGCGATGCGATGCCGGCATGTGGGAGAATGCGGGGAACGTCGTAAGATTGGGACTGGTCGAATTCCACTTCTGGACTGGTTGGAGTCTTGGGACGGAAAGCTCTTCGGCAATGAAGTTGGTCAACTCGTGTCCGAAGTCGGTTTTTAAGTATCAATTCACACAATACTCCTCCATCATCGTCGATGAACGCGGTGGGGTGGCAGCCATCGGGAAAACACCGGTTGTGAGAACGTCTGACTCACGAAGAGCGTGCGAGCAAGACGTATAAGCGAGCCGGTTCGATTGGCTCTTCGTCCTTGCTGGCCTATTTCAGATGGAGACGATTGTGATCCTCTGTTGGTTCGTCCGAGTGGCGTGGTGTATGAATTCTGGAGTGATATCTCCCGGGTCATGCCTGTCGGTACTATGCCATGGATTACCACCGATGACGGGAGAGCGGCCACACACGACGTCGGGCATAATTGTCTCGAGCAGTGTACTCTAACGGAAGAGCAACCTCGGCAAAAAAGATGAAGATCATCACGGGACATCGTCCCCAGGCCGAATGTACCCCAGCCTCGGGTAGGGAGTAGGATAGTTATAGCTGGTGTCCATGACGAAGGGTGGGTGATCCGGGTTCTACAAGAACTGTAAGTGATTGCTTCCAACCCTCCCAACGTAGATTGAACATACATAGAACGAACCCCCCGGTTTATCAAGTCGGGCAAGCTGATTTCTTTCATCTAACCATTCGTCCTGGGTCTTGACACGGCGCTTGCACCAAGTGCATCTTGGGACGGTCTCTTGCGCAACGCCGGCACCGCAAGGGCAATAGAACTGACGGCAGAGCTATTAGCAGGTGTAAAGCAACTACTCACGTGGCTCAATTGACAGGAACTTACATTGCGCCATTTGCCATATATCTCGAGTTGCTTGGTCTCTGAGGCTTCATCGGGACCCCATTCCTCTGGTTGGTTGAGCACATTGTTTTGGCCCGACGCTTCCTGAGTTCGCGTGTCGTAATACGCTGTGGTCTCTTTTCTCTGCGCGTCTTCACATTTGGTACAAAGCCACCTTAGACATAGGTTGCAATCGCATGTGTCGCTGAGTTGTAGCTTCCGATTATCACCTTCGAGCTGGAAGTCACAATCGCGGCAAAGACACATGATGTTGAGAGGGCGCCAGTTGTAGCGCGGCTCGACATAGCTTTCCTCCACGGACAGAAGCCGATCGTAGTACCTGCACTCCTCACAGACGTTGATACCACATCTCCGGCAGGGCAGAGCTCCAGCCTCGTCGCATTTGATGTTGTACAGCTTGACTTCGATTTCCTCGTCCCCGACAACCATGGGAGGGAGGCCGCAGAGAAGAGTCCAGTAGTTTGGACAGTAGCGTCCGCTAAAGTTTTGGCGTTGCACTAAGCCGCGGCCATCGCAGAGACAGAGGCTTTTCAGCTTCTCGAATATTGTACGGGAACCGAGGATGTGGGCGTGGTGGTTACGGTTCGTCTGAGCTATGTGAAGAAGGTCCAAGGCTGAAACATATTCCGCGAGGATGGACAAGATCGGATAAGACGAGATGAGGTGCGAAATGGACGGAGTCGGTGATTTCGGGGCCATGGAGAACATCGAGTGCCCGACAGATCGCGCGGCATACAGATCGATGTCGCATGAGCCTGTGAGGTTGTCTTTTCTGAAAATTTACGACACGTGTGTTCAGGAGCAGATTGTTGCCCGGTCACGGCTCATGGAAGGCGAGTCATCACTGGGATGTGCCTGTCTCAAACCAGGGGGCCGGCCGGGGATGGCGCAGTCCGAAGGTGCTGAGGCCGAGCCACATGTGGCTGGATGAACCACTCGCCTCAAGTCTGTGTCTGATATTATCGTGCTGACGATGAGGTGAGCATCGTGCTGGTCGCCGTTGGTCGAAAGAGAGTCAATTTCGTCAGTTTCGCCGAGAATTCTTGATGAAGCTTTTGCTTTGCTGCATCGGATGACAGGAATTCAAATTGACGGCACCTTAAGGCCGCATCAGGTTCGAGCCTTTGTCCGTAAAGGATGGTGTGCCATGGAGCGACGCCGGGTAGCTGCCGAAGATTGAAGCAGGCCATTGGATCATTCTCCACAGCTGCCAGAGTCAAGAAAGTGATCGGCATGACGGGAGGTTCGAGATTTCCGTAGAGCTCGGAGCTGGCGACGTCAGCTTCGGTCTTCGTCTTTGATGGCTTTACGTTGGACTGGAATTGATACAAGTGTCAGAGAGCGTCTGGTTTCATCGGATGTTGGTGGAAAAGGTTGTTTCAGTCGGTAGCTTCGGCAGGGTCCAGCCTTGACAGCCCCTTTTCTAGCTGTTCTAGAACGTTGAGCCGTGGTGGGAGGATAAACCACTGTGACGTTGATTTGGTTCCAAGGTGAACATGGGAATGGATAAATCAAGGTGAGCAAGGTGACATTGGTGACATTCAAAGGTGAGCAGTGGATATTCCAGATTTCCAGATATTTTCCGGACGCAGCGATGATCAAGTGCCTGGGAAGGTGTGAGATCATCTGGATCGCTCCTGCTGGAATGGCGCTGAAGACTGTTGGAGAAGGAGCTACTGGGAGCTCCCAGGCAGGAAGACCCATAAAAGTGAGTCACAGCCAATCATCGCCGCCATTCGATTATGGTTCCAGGGGGAGGTCTCCGCTCTGGTGGCCTGTGCGACATAAGGCTGCACCGCAAACGGCCAACAGCAACGCAGCAGCAGCAGCCAAAGAGGTCCTCACAGTGCAGGTGGCAGGCACTCTCGGGGGTGGTGCGCGGATGAGATAAGCCAGGTCCGATAAGGATAACACACCTGACCGAAGCTCCAACCTTATCGCGACATCATCCTCGTCGCCTACACCATCCCATCCTGTCCTGTCCTATCCCGTCCCGTCCCATCCTAACCGTCTTCCCGTCCTTCTCTCTATCGCTTCCTTGTTCCTCTTTACATCCTTATCCTCCCCTGGCTCACCTTGGCTTCGCATCTTGGCTTTGCTCTTCCCATCATCACCTTAATCCTATTCCTTTCTACTTAAATATGAATCGCTCCAACTCTTGACCTTTTTGTCGTGAAGCACTTCCTCTCTTTCTCCCCCATTCAACATGGCCAATTCCCCGTCCCACAGGTCTAGCCGGAGCCCAGCCTCGTCCACCTCGGCCGGCCGAGACTCCACGTCCCTTTCACATTCCAGAGACCGCCGTGATGCACCCTCCACGTCAGCCTCCGCCGCTGCCGACCATGTGCCGGTTGAGACATTGGTGGAACACCTGCTCGCCGCCAAACGCTCGCTCTCGTCCATGACGGCCGTCTTGCGAGCAAACGAAATCGCGACCGATGCACGCCAGGCCCATGAGGAGGCAGTTATTTTGTATGCCGAAACCCAGTTCCTGCGACGCGCCATCTCTGAGCAGCTGGCGCTGTTGATGAAGGTTCGCCGTGGTCTCAAGAGAACCTACGATGCCGGCAAGCGCGACTTCAAGCACCTGGTCAAGACCATGGATGCAACCAACGAGAAGCTGCAGGAGACTATGGCCATGCTCAAGAATACAACTGTGGAAGCTGTCTTCAGACCGCCGGGCGAAGAGCGCCGCAATCTGATGGACTTTGTGGACGAAAAGAGCGTCCACGTCATGGTCGAGGCTCTGAAGCAGAGCCTCGGCGAGCTGCAGGTGTGTAAACGTACTCTGCTGCCTCTGGATTTCTCACACTATCTATGATAGTCTAGACGACTGACGGAATGAATTACCTGCAGGCTATCCAAACATCCTTTGATGGCGATCTCCTTCGCTTCGACGATGACCTGCGAGCACTAAAGAAAACGATGACGACGACACCCCTGCCTCGAACGCCCTCCGACTCGTCACAATACGACCCGATACCCGAGCTTCTCGGTTCTCTCGTAGACAGTTCACATGACATGGCCCAACTGCTCACGTCCTTGACTAAACACTTTGACTTGTGCGTCACAGCGGTGCGGACGACAGAGGGCGGCGCGGCTCTTGCTCGTCGTAGGGCGGCGGAGGTGACGCAGTCACAAGGCGGCGATGGTGTATCGTTGTCTGGCGTAATCGCTGACCAAGAGTCGCAAATGCCCGACCTCGAACCGATAACGATGAAAGACCGGGCGGACATGCTGAATGTTGTGGTTAGCGATGCATCAGAGGTCGAGAGTGTCATCCAGGAAATCAACAAGACACTCCAGACCATGGAAGAGGAATTTTCAGCCATGACTGGACAAACAGGACAGATTAAATTGGCGTTCCTCGGCACCCTGCAAGGGTTCACTGCGCTGGAAGAGATGGGCGCTCGTATGGCCAGCTACATTGCGAGCGAGGCCGAGTTCCTCCAGCGGTGGGAGGATGAAACATACACCATCTACAACAAGCTTGGCGAAATGGACGACCTTCGAGACTTTTACGAAAAGTACGCGGGCGCTTATGATAACCTGATCCTGGAGGTCGAGCGGCGCCGCATGGTAGAGGACAAGATTACAAACATTTGGAAGAAGGCGATGGATAGCGTTGACAAACTCGTCGAAAATGATCGACGGGAGCGCGAAGGATTCCGCCAGGATATTGGCGAGTTCATCCCCACGGATCTATGGCCGGGCATGGACGGCGGAATGAAGAGGTGGGAACTCGTCGCGGTTGACGACGGCACCGCCGAGGACGACGTGTCGGGCGGGCAGCGAAGCACGCCGGCGCTGGACCGAAGCGTTGTGGACGCTGCTCGAGACCGATTGGAGAGGAGCCAGCAGCGGTAGGAGCATTGCAGTCTTTCGGATTGGCTTCTGTGTTGATTTAGATTGTTTGAGTGTAAGGATTCACCGGGATATGGTTTCATTGGCGTTCACAACATGGTAAAGACGGCAGCCTCCAGATAGGCAAGGGATACGGTTTCATGGTTTGATGGTTTGGGCGGCGGCAAAGTCTGTTTTGATTATTATTTGGCTAAGCATTTCATCTTCTTCGGTCTTGTATTAAGCGAAGGTATCTTATCAATACCATAAGTTCAATGACTTTCATGGCTCCAGCGACTCGCTCCATCCCCGAGTCGCACGTGTGCTTCTCTACTACACTGTCTCTCCTGGCCCTTGGGATCTTCCGTGATTGTAGGTGCTCCATGGGTCTGGCTGATGTCCATCGAACCCCAGCCGCATTGGGTATTTGTCGGGAGCTGGATTGCCATCAGTCTCTCCCTTCGGCGGTTCTGTTTTCAACCAAGTGTCGGGGAATGATATACATCTGCATTTCTAAACAAGGCTCGCGCGGTATTGTCCAAGGTTGCTGGGTAAGAAGGTGCCCAAGAGAATATCGCTTCGATTGCTTCTTTGCAGAACAATAACTCTCTGCCTTGAGTCTCTCGCTTGCAGCCCCTCTCTTAATCATCCCTCAACCACGTAACACCTCCCGCAACAACTTGGTAGATCCCTCCATTGGGGGACATCTGCGTAGGGGCTACATTGTTGTTATACGTACCCCCAGCTCCGGCCCGAATCCGCCAGACAATCTCGCCAGTCCGGAAGTCTATGGCGGTGAAGTACCATACATACAATCCCTGGCCAGCAAGTTCCTCGTCCTGCGTGTAAGAGTACACGAGACCATTCGCAGTCGAGAGACTAAGAACGCTCGTCGAGCGGACCTCCAAAGCCCACCGGACCTCACACTTACCCTCAGGCGTAATGTCCACCCGCGTAATTCCAGGTGCCAGGGGCGCAAGGTCGTTGAACTCGCCGTTGATATCCGCCCCTTCGCCTAGATCCTGCAGTTCCGGGGCCCCGTAGTTGTTATTCACGACGACGCTGTACGTCGACCCGTCAAAGTACCCGACCATGGCATTCTCATTCGCGCTGGCGCCGGATTCGAATAAAGGGACCTGGCAGACCAGTGGCAGCTCGCCTTCCGCGAGACTTTCAGCTGAAGCAGTGACTTGGCGGTAGATCAAGAGCTTCACTTGCGCGTCGGCGTTATCCGTGATGGCGACGTACTTGTCACCGACTAGGGACGGGGTTGACCCCGAACCCTGCGAGAAGCCGCCTGGCTTAGCAGCGGTACCGGCGTCATATGTCTCGTTCCACAGCGCGGTGATTTTTCCGTCGCTTTCGCTTGGTCTGAAGGCGAACATGTGGCCGGTGCTGCTCCTGTTGGTCTCTGATGCGAGGGGACCGGTGTTGAGGTAGACTGTCTTCCCGCTGACGGCGATTGAGTTTTCGATTCTCTGGCCGTCGAGGGTGATAGTCCGGATTGTTCCGTCTGGGGTCACGTATCCGAGGGTGGAGGAGTCACTTGCAGTAGAGGTTGTCGCGAGCGCAACGGACGTGAACCACACGTTCTGATCCTCGTCGACGTAGCTGCTCACGACGCCGTGGTTCTGAGGCAGGGTCGTAGTGAGATCGATGTCTCGATGAGGGATGAACGTGGTACCGTTCGCATCGTCGACTCTCTCGACTTCGAAGATGTGCCTTTCCATTGTGGGCAGGATGACGGAATCTCCAGCGACGGTGGCGTACGGAGAGAGCAATGTCTGTCCTTCA
Source organism: Colletotrichum paranaense (assembly GCF_030867605.1). Taxonomy (NCBI): domain Eukaryota; kingdom Fungi; phylum Ascomycota; class Sordariomycetes; order Glomerellales; family Glomerellaceae; genus Colletotrichum; species Colletotrichum paranaense. The sequence goes on along the minus strand of NW_026848960.1, from coordinate 4,272,276 downwards.
GGGGCCCAAGACCCTAGCATGTTCATGGCATCCGGGTCAAAGGCTGCGATGCAGAAGTACGGCTCTGCGGCATCCGTGCAGACGGAGCGCGCCGTCAGTCGGTTGTCGCTGTGCCAGTACTGCGCTGATATGGCAACAGACCGGCTGTAGACGTTGGGAGACACGCCGAGGGGACCATCCCAGTCGTTCGTCCTGGTGTTGCCGCCGTCCTGGTGGAAGCCAACTACGTCGGGGCTGTAGCGTGTCTTCATTGGTAGAGGCTGTGCTTGAGCTGGAAGTCCGATGAATGACTGAGCAGAGACGTTCTGGCTTTCGAGAACGACGCCGGTGTCTTCTAGGGGTGACGGAGAAGCCTTCGTCGGTTAGAAGATGGTACTTTGTCTATGGCTTCGAAATCAAAGAGACTTTCAGGAACGTACAAATTGACCCAATGCAGAGTGAAGCTGCAGTGCATTGGCTAGCAGAACCGCAATGAACTTCTTATTGTTGCTCATGTTGAAGTTGTCGATGCGAATGTAATGGCGAAATGGCTATCGAGATGTCCTTGTGGTGAGAACTTGAACAGAATCCTTCTGAAATCTTCATCTCTCTTCCTATATATACCATGTATGAGAACATTGCTATTAAGCTATCTAAGTAGATTCTCTATAGCATCGATCATACGAGTCGCGGGCGTAGTGGTCAGGAAGGTGCCGTATCTTGGCATAGTGTGCCAACACTATAATTGATTGTCAACTCATTTCCGCGGTGTTGACTGTCTGCGCGGGAACTCAGCCACACCACCGCTGTCCACATTTTTGTTCCTCGGACTGAATATCGTCAGCCTCGCATTCGCATAGAGGTCAATTTGTGCTCCCTCGATGATTCTGGAGCGAGGCGCTGGGATAGTCGTATTCGCTATCCGAAGCTATTGGCTCCTTGCCAGACTTGGCAGCGGCGGCAACCTACAGCCTGGCATTTTCTACTCGTATAATCATTCTCAAGAGAGCGCAAATGAGAAGTAATGTGTCGGCCTACTGTATGAAGTTTATGAGCGGATCCTGACTTTCAGGGTAGATCAGGATAAAGGGGGTGCTTGGAAGGCCGGATTTTCAGGTTGCGAACGTCTCACCGAGACATACGAAGACAGGAGCCGTTCGAGCCAGATAATGACATCAGCTATGAAGCAAGCTACAAGACGAACAATATTGATGGTATGAGGTGTCTCGGTGTAGAAGAAGGGATGCTCTTGCATAAGATCGGTGCCATCGAAGGAGACACGGGGGCGGGCAGAAGATGTTACGGCATGATTGATAGGTGTCCAAAGGTCAAATAGCTCACGATAACCAAGCCTTACGCATAGGAATCAAAGAGAAGCCAAAATATGCACAGCCCTTTTGTAAATTGTGCTTCACTCCTTCATACCTGCGCACTTTGGTAGAGGAGGTGATGTGTTGCGATAACCTCAACATCATCAATATCATGTGATCTAGCTTAGGTAAGGTAAATAGCTTTGTTTTTCTGCGCATTGCGAGTAGGCCACGATACCTGGATAGTAAGCTACCTACCTAAACAGCTTACCTAAGATTTTGAGGTCCATCAGTCGCATTCAACAAGTAACTCACTACAGGTAGCCGGCAACGAATGAATGGGAAAGGTCACAGGCTGCCAACAGTCTGTCGGGGGCCCAGGCTCAAGCATGCGAGCTTGGTGTTTATTCAACGGGGTCCCTGCAAGTCGCGGGACCTTGTTTTGGGGGCCACCAAGGCGTGAGGATTCTGGGCCGACGTCTCGCTTGGCACTGGGACTTGAGTGAATTGGGTGGCTGCGAGCTTCAAGTGGGGTGTTTCCTAGGTGCCGATACCCGAGGAGCTGTCTCAGTCATGAGCTGTTCAGTCACCAGATTCGACAATGACATAAGGTACCTTACACATTGTGCCTTGTTGCTGCGGGAAGGTCGCACAACAACACCAACTCATCGCCTGTCAGCCGTCGAGCTATCGCTAATTTTCTGTACCTTGGTGAGAATACTGAGACAGCATTAGTTCGTCCCATGTCCATCGATGATTTGGTACCAGGAAATATGAAGAGAAAACGCGAACTTTGGGGAATTAAGGTACCTTCCTGCATTAGGTGAAGAAAGAGTTACATAAGCACTCTCGAAAGATTGGGGACCCGCCAAGAACCGGGAAGGCCCAGACAAGCCTTGGCACGTGACGCTCGGCACATCGACGCGTAACCCCTGCGCAGCTGAGGGAAGCTGCCAATCCCTGTGACGATGGCCGATTCAAATTCAAGGTCTCGATGTTCCTGCCCAATGACGTTACTATGCACGGCGCACGGGTCGGAGCTAAACTGGATTGGCTTTTAAACTTACTTTATGGATTCCAGTTGGGGCCTTTTGGGTTTGGGTGTTTCTCTACGAACAAGGTGCGATGATGGTTTGATCCAGTGCAGGCCTGGTACCTTAGGTAGGTGGGAGGCCTTTTGGATAACCAACCGATTGATTCCAATTGTTCCTGCTTGCGCTACGCCAGGGAACAGTCCGCGCAAAGAGTACACGCACAGGTACCTGAATAATAATCAAGGTACCTTGAATATGGTACACAGACGAGCGAGGGAGATGGGCAGAAAGAGGGACCAAAGAGGAAAAGAGCGGCCTGCGGTGGCTGCTCCTCCCGTTATTAGTCGATTCAATAGCTCCGTCATTGAATTTGCATTCCAACCACATCTGAGACTGAGACCCTTTCTATTCACCCAGTGCTGTGTTTTGTTTTCTTCCAACCTACCTCACTTCGCCAAGAGCTTGCTTTCTGGACAGCAATCACCACACCATTCGTCCATCGTCCACTCGGGCTGACATTTCCACGGCCGACAAACGAGGTCAATTGCATCGTCGTCGAAGCAATGTCGCAACCCTACGGCGAGTCTGCTGGCTACTACGGTGGTCAGCAGCAACAACAGCAGCCTCCCTACGATCCAAAGTATACCCAGCAGTACAACAACGGATACCAGCAAGACTACAATCAGCAACAAAACTACCAGCAGGGCGGTTACCAGCAAGGCTACGCCCCTCCGCCGCCTCCTCAGCAGGGCTTCGATAATGGGAGCAACGGCTACGGATACAATGCGCCGCCCCAGGGCTACGATCCCGAGAAGTACACTTTTGAGGAAGCATTCAAGATTGAGAAGCCCAAGTGGAACGACCTCTGGGCTGCTATTCTGGTAAGATATATCCTGTCGCGGCGACACCTCCAACACCGCGTCAATCCGATGGTGTTCAATCGCTAACAGCCCGTCGCAGTTCCTCGCCGTCTTTCTTGGCTTCGCTGCGGTCTCGGGCCTGACGATATCCGGCTACTCTGCGACAAAGGGCCTCAATGGCGGTGGAATCTACGACGGAGGTAATACCTTTGGCCTCAGCACAAACACAATCGTCCTCTTCGCCTTCGTTCTCGCGGTCGCAATCGTTCTAAGCTATGCGTACGTCTGGATGGCGCGCCTCTTCCCCAAAGCCTTCATCTGGGTCACGGGCATTCTCAACATCGTCTTCGCCCTCGTCACCGCAATTTACATGCTTTCGCGCAAGTACTACTCGGGTGGCATCGTCTTCCTCATCTTTGGCGTCTTCCTCGTCTTCGCCTTCATCAGCTGGATTCCTCGCATCCCGTTCTCCGCTCTGATGCTCAAGACTTCGATCCAGGTCTCCAAGAAGTACGGCCACGTCTACCTTGTCTCCTTCCTTGGTGGCATGCTTGGTGCCGCTTTCGCGGCTTGGTACTCCGTCACCCTTGTCGCGACCTACTCCAAGTACCAGCCGTCGCAGAACAACCCTCAGTGCAGGAGTGGCCAGTGCAGCCAGGGCAAGGTTATCGGACTAATCGTCTTCATCACCTTTGCCATGTACTGGATCTCGGAGGTGCTCAAGAACGTGATCCACGTCACCATCTCGGGCGTCTACGGCTCGTGGTACTTCTGCGTCAACAACTTCCCCAAGGGCGCGACTCGCGGCGCGCTCAAGCGCTCTCTGACCTACAGCTTCGGCTCCATCAGCTTCGGTAGCTTGATCGTCGCCATCATCAACCTCCTCCGCCACCTGTGTTCCGTCGCCCAACAGCAGTCAGCCGCGGACGGCAACATTGTTTCGTACGTGCTCTTCTGCATCTTGAGCTGCCTCATCTCTCTGCTCGACTGGGCCGTGACGTTCCTCAACCGATATGCCTTCTCGCACATTGCCCTCTACGGCAAGGCCTACATCCCTGCGGCCAAGGACACCTGGAAGATGATTAAGGATCGCGGCATCGACGCCCTTGTCAATGTGAGTATTTCCTTGAAGCCTCCTTTTTCTCGTATCAGTAGACTTATATGTCTCAGGAATGCCTCATCGGCCCTGTTCTCTCCTTCGGCGCCACCTTCATCGGCTACGCCTGTGCATTCCTTGCCTACCTATACATGGTCTTCACCAACCCCGCCTACAACCAGAGCGGCAACTACACCCCTGTGGTCGTCGCCTTCTCCTTCCTCATCGGCCTGCAGATCGCCAACGTCTTCACAACGCCCATCTCGAGTGGTATCGATACCATCTTCGTGGCCTCTGCATGGGACCCCCAGGTCCTCATGCGCGATCACCCTCAACTGTACGACGAGATGGTTCGCGTGTACCCTCAGGTCCAGCAGGCTATCCACGCCTAATGTAGAGTATAATTGTGTAGGAGTGCGAGTCAGTGGAGAGAGTCTCAGAGGAGACGCTGGAAGAGACTGGATACCCCAAGAGAAGTGTAATCCGTCCACTTGGACGCCGAACTTAGTACTAATGAAGAATGGCATTTTATCAATACGTCTTATGTCTGAGTCACTTGCGCCGTGCCTGACTATGTTCCTGTTCGTTGCTGACTGAATCAGAAGTCCGATGCACCAACCTATCGACTCCATCAATCAGCCGTTATACAAAAAGGAAGCCATGACACCGTCTAACAAAAGATGGTGTCCCTAGCAAGGCTCGAACTTGCGACCTTTGGATATCCCTAGATGTTCTAGAGTCATACGTAGTTGATATGAGACCAACGCTCTACCGACTGAGCCATAGAGACAGATGTTCATGTCTGCCTCCGACGGATAGATGGCCAAGGACCCTCAGAGTGGCAGAGGCGGTGAAAAGAAGGGGTTGGGGAACCCGGATGAGCAAAAGATATTGACCAGCCTGGGGGTCGAACCCAGAATCTCCTGATTACACGAATCTCTCAACTCTCGATCGGAGGGATGAAGGGGATCGTAGTCAGACGCCTTGCCATTGGGCCAACCGGCCTTGGAAGAAGATCCAAGTGGAACTGCTTGATGGAGAGTAAGGCAAGATCGGAGTTGATGAAGGAGAATAGACGGGTTTGCGGGGCTGCTGCGAGAAAGGATTAGTCGTGGAGATCATGAAAAATTCTGCAAAGAGTTTTCGCGGATTTGGGTGCAGATTTTTCACGATCGGGGCCGGCCGGCGGTGTTACGGTGGATTGTGGAGGGCGGGTTGTCCGGGTCGGTGACGAGCGGATCGGAGGCGGGGGCCGGTGGTCTGTGGACGGTGACTTTGGGTGGAGAACCCGGGGTCGGAATGGCGTCCGGAACAGAATGGTAGTGTAGCGCTACGACGGCTAACATCTCACGGCATATGACGGCCGGCCGAGTACTTCACCTTGAAGACACCGACCAGTAGGCTCACCTTTTCATCACTCACAGCTAAAGGACACAGACAACATCGAGAAAAACACCAGACCCCTTGCTTCTAGACACGAACATAAGGAAACCGTAACTCGGGCACATTCTTCAACCCTCTTCTTCCAACCTCGCTCCTATTCCAAGCATCCGCGTTGAGGCAGACTGCTCACACACTCTGGCACATGTTCTTGTCCAGGCTCTTGCACCCTCCTCTCCGTCTCGGCGTCTCCACCGGCCACTCTCTCTTTCTCTTATCCACCACCACCACCGCCGCCACCACCATCATCGTACCATTCGAGAATTCTCTCGAAGAACAGCGAAGCTGCGCAGAAGAACCAATAGAATGAGGAAAGAAAAGTCCACCAAAGCTCAAATCGCGCGTCACGCGTTTAATCACTGACGAGCGAGCCATCCGGCTCCGTCAAAGGCGGGGGACATGTGTGAGGAATCTTTCGATTGCTCGTCTCTAGACGAGGCAGACTCTATCTGGGCTGGGCTGCTACCGGCCGCGGAATACCCATCCCGCGCCGTACCGTGGGTTCCCTTCTCTGCGAGATGCCCCCCGATTCCATCGGATTTGTTCCCGTTGCCATCCTTCTCTTTACCCAACCTTTGGGGAAACTTTCGGCTTTCTCCCTTGAAGTGTCTTTCGATTTTGGGCTGCAGCATGGAGCATCCGCTCTTTGACGGCGGGGCCAGACCAAGAAAGTCAAAAATATACTCCCTCAGGTGGTGTTCGTCGCAGTCCCGGATGTAAGCGCTGCATGGGGATCCTTGACCCATGGGACACCTGCGTGCTTGATAAGTGTTAGCTTGGGACACTCAACGAGATAATCTCAAGTATTGGGGATACGACCGCCTTACCATACATCCGCTTCACCAAAGCTCCATGCTTGCAAGAGTAAATAAATCCTCCTCTACGTTGGTTAGTAGTACGCTTGAGCGGCTTGACGCCCGTCAGACTCTCCCAACGACTTTGGCCGGGCCATGTTCCATACGTCTTCTTCTCCAGGTCAAGAGGGCGGCCGTTCAACAAACGCACACCCATGATGTCTCCTAGTAATCTCCTACGCTGTGAGCAACTTCGCTGATAACCTTCTCGGACCAACAGTGATCGATCAAGAAAGCGAAATGTCCCCTGTTCTGTCCTTCTGGATGATGAGGAGAAAGGAAGAAAGCAAAGTTGTAGGAAGAAGATGTCAGGAGAAGAAGACACAAGAAGAAGAAGATGGAAAGAAGAGGATGGAAAGATGAGGATGGAAAGATGTGGATGGAAAGAAGAGGATGGAAAGAAGAGGATGGAAAGAAGAGGATGGAAGATTGAAGATGCATGGAAGCCTGATCATTTATGCCTCGACGCGCTCGTCGCGTCTGCCTGCCCGAGTCACGTGTGAGCGACTGCAGGGAACTCTTTTCGTCAGCATCGAGACGACAAGACTGGCTCATTCTCACACTGCTGCATCCAGTCACTCATATGTCGAGATTCCAATCTGCAGGCGTCGGCCTATCATTTTCCCTTCCCAACGTACCTCACATGATGACTGATCATTGAACTTTTGATGAGGTGGTTTCCAGTCAAGTGACTGACGAAAGAACTGCAGGCTGGTGTTGCTGCCTTTACATGTTGGAGATCACGTGACACAACTTTGAACGCAGCACATCGGCATTAACTTTGCTATTTTGCTATTGAACTTGAGGCTTACAAACAAGGACCGTGTGATAGCTTTTTTTTTTAGGAGGGCAAGAACATCTCAGCGATGAAAGCCCTTGATCTCACGTGGCGGCTTCAGAACTTGCATCCCTTCCACTTGGCCGGGTCCGAAGAGATCGAACATCGAGGTCATCAAACAGAATAGATGAGTGTCTCCGACATCTCAGGCGTCATACCCGCATAATCTACAATAGCTTCCCACGGGTAAAATTGGAAGCAGACTTGGACGCAGAAAACTACGTGAAGTCAGGCGGTTAACTTTATGCAGAACCTCGAGGCTTTCGGGAGTGCCTGAATAGAGTACCTTCTATCTGGTAATGGACACCCCTCTTCCTATCCCAGCTCTTCTCTTCAAAGAACTTCACAACTCGCAAATACAGCACTGTCACCTCATCAAGCGCATTTTTTTGTCTCTTTCCTCCTGTCATCTCATGCTTGTTCAGACTTGATCGATCCATTCGTCCTTCTTCATGTAATACGCGAGGGCCAGCTAATCCAGCCGTCCCACAACGTCAACTCTATCGGCGGCCACCGCTTCGTCTCGATAGAATACTTTCTGGAGAAGACGCTTCTCCGGGCCAAGATCTTCGCTGAGTAAAAAGTCGAAACTCGTCTTGGCAAGGAACGGCTCACCGTCCCATGTCTTCTAGTTCAGCATTTGCATCCAAATGTACTTCAAGTCGTCTCTCCAGGCCACTTCTCAGTGGTGATCCTTCATTCCTGGATGATTGAGCTTCACGCCGAGCCTGACAAGAATCCTGCAAGTAGCAAGTCGTCATTTCTCAGAGGTCATCATCATTAAGGGCGTTTTTCGTTTCCCATCTCGAGGGCTGAGGTTGAGACTATGCTGGATGAGTCTCTCAAGGAGCGAGTAATGCTCCTCCAGTGATTCACCTTCTATTGGCGGAGGCCGTGGCCGGAGATCACATCCCCAGAGATGTATGGTATGAGGCATCTCGGGCGAGTGGGGAGGTCTCGGGATCATGTGGGATTCTGCAGATGGTAGAATGGCCGCTCCACTGTCAAAGAGACTGGCCCCTTGCTTTATCACATACTTGGCTAGTAATCCTATCGTGTCTGTCAGTACCAGGTCGGTCTCATGCTTCTTGGCCCGCACAGGGCCACGGAAGCACGGGTTCTTTTCGCGCCTGTTTGCCTATGAATCGACAGCGAAGAATACCAGGCTTCCGCCGAAAGTGGCTGGAGTGATGATAGGAAAACCTTGGGAAAGCAAGAGTTCCAGGAGATTAAGTTGAAACCAGGCAATTGCGATATAAATGTGAAGTGGGTTGGATGAGATGCTTAGCGTGGACTTCACTGCGACGCCGATGAGCTCTGCCATGTGATGTATGTCGGTCAGATGGATAAAGTATTGGTTTTTGTAGCTTAAGGCCGAATGCCAGGTCGTGTTGTGTAGGTGTTTTGTGGAAGAATGGGAGACATCCTATATTGATGGGTCTTCTTTCCATTAAGCCCCAGTCCACTTTCGGACACGAATTGCCCAGATCGATCACTATTGCAAAAGCACCTGCATGGCTAGAAACGGGCATGGTCTCTACCGGCACAGTACCACGTGGAGAAGTGCCACAAGCTGCAATCATCTGAGGCGTTCCAAAAGATAACGTTGGGATCCACTTCAGCCTTCACCAAGAGGACCAAGAGGAGTGATAATCAAAATCGGCTACGCTCACAGTTTCGACAAGAAGTGTACAAGTAAGGCTTCAACAAGTTTCCGATGCCGTGAAATGGATAGTCCTAGAATCGACTTAGCCAAAATATCTAGGTTTTCAAATTCTTTCGAGCCACGACCTCACGTAAAGTGTCTTCAGGACTTTTTATGTCACATCCGCAAAACCGGCATGACTACAACGTCCCTTTTGCGACGGCAAGCGTTATAACTTGGGCATGCTACATATTCTTAAGTTTTGAATCCCTGTCGTATGGTCATATGGCCCATAACCGTTGAAACTCAAGTGGGAGCCGGCCGATTAGTAATCTACCCCTTGACTTCAACGACTGCCTAGGAATGACTCGGAAACCATACGTGTCGAGATACATCATACGAAGGCAAGTACTCAGATGCCTCCTGTTTCTTTGCATGGTAATGGTGTCCTTTTAACCGGTAGAAACGTGAAAGCAAGTCCATGCACCGTAATGCCGGTTTTCCAAAATTTTAATTCACAACTACGCTTGCAACTCAACCTCATCACTACTCGTCCAGCAAGACATGGCGAAATCGTTCTTTGCGAGAATCTTTCGACCGCCTTGGTCTAACACGACTTCACAAGGGTCACAATCTCTCAGCAACGAAGCTCCTGAAAATGCGTATGACTTAATTGAACCATGGATCAAGACCGACTTGGATATACCTATAGATGCAACCAACCGCGATAGATGGCCCAGCCTCATCTTGCAGGCCCGAAGGCATATGAGATGCCACCCCTATCATCCAAAACGCCTACCCAAAAGCTATCGCCCTTTCCAAATGATCGTGGACTCTCCAGAAGACGAAGACGAGAGGTCAAAGAAGGAAGTCGATATATCCGAACCGCCTACGTTCTTCCTATTCACGGATCTACCAAAAGAGCTCAGAGACAAGATCTTGCTCTCGTCACAGACCCCGATCACCATGGAGGGTTTCGCAGTGATGGACGAAGAATGGAGAGGGGGCCCGCAAGTACACTTCCGCTCGTACAGGTCCTGGACTCGAATACCTCTCTACGCCGTGAGCCGCGAGACGAGAGCGCTGGCCATCGCCTTCTTCGGCAAACCGGATCCGCTCTCTGTGCCGTTCAACCCGTCTCAAGACGTCATCTTCTTGGATTGGGATGATTCCAAACAGGCTGAGCGTCGCTGGACGGGCAACCACAGAAGCCCAGGGCCCGTACTGATGACTCCCCGATGGAACGCAGCCGAGGAGTGGGCTATGCCGAGGGAACTGTGTGATAGAATCTGCCACATCAAGGTTGACGCGCGCCACGCCTCTTCCGAGAATGCAGACAAGGCAGACAAGGTGCCTTGGCGGCTTGTTTTTGGGCTGCTCAAAGAGCACTTCTCTAACATTACGATGTTGGAGGTGAAGCTGTCGGACTTGGACGATAAGAGGTTCGAGGGAACGTACGATCCGGTTGGTCAGGAGCTTTATAGGATTGATCAGCTGGATCTTTTGGACGAGCTGGAAGAAATGTCTGGGGATGGGCGGGTGCCGTTCCAGAGCTTAAGGCGCTTTATCATCACACCGGAACTCCCGACTCCTCTCCAGGCTGAGAGACAGATTCTCAAGTTTCGAAAGGTGGGGGGCAGCCATTTCAAAGTCTTTAGACAGGGCCAAATTCCCAAGGTTGGATAGTGAACCATGTTTCTACAAGGTAGTTTATGGATCATGCGCGGGACCTCAACTGGGTAGTATCATTTGGCCAAGTCTTCTTTGAAACTTCTGGCCATGTAGCTATCTGGTACTAATACATAGTTCATGCTTTGCCCTACAAACACCTCACAACACCGTTGTGTGAATGAGCGAATTGCCTACCTGGGAAGCTTGCGCACTTCCTATGCAAAATGTGGTGAGCTACAGGTAACTTTCCTGGAGTCCAGACTTCAGGAAATCTGGCTATCATTCCGGCCGTTTGTAATCAGAGGCAGGAATCCCGAAGATTTGATCAAATTTCCACAGAGCGTCCGGAAACTCGTCCAAATCCCTCACATCCGCCCCGCTTTCAAGTAGCAGTCTGGCCGTCTTCTCAGCGTGACCTCGCTCGTACCTAAAGACCTCCGATGTACGCAGAGCAACAACAAGTGGAGGCAAGTGTCCGATCCTACCCAAGGACAGCCAACGTCCACCGGTAAGGCCTGCACCAGCCTCCAGCAGGGCGCGGACAACGTCTACCTCCCGACCCTCAGCTGCGATAGACAAGGCCGTCCGTAGGATCATTTGACCAAAAGCCCCAGTCAAAGTCGGTGCTATGCACCTCACGAATGTCAACCGCGACGCGTGCCAGACCTGGTATCTCGCCTCTGCTTGGGCGTCGCCTCTCGCGGAATAACGTAACAACCCATATGAAAAGGCGTGCATACTCGGCAGACACGCTATCTCAAGGGGCGTGAAGTCCTGGACCTGAAGACCGTTGCCGTTGCACCTCATGTGGTACACGCCGCCCTGCGAGAGAGGCCGTTGAACCATTACAGGACAGCCGGCGCGAATGAATGCCGTAGTGGGCGAAGCTCCGATCGAGAGGAGGACACGCGCCTGGTCAAAAATGCCCATGTAGCAGGCCTCTATGAGAAGCGTGTGTCCCAAGCCGCGGTCGTCGTCCACATTGGCCCCGTGATGAACTAGTAAGGCAGCCCAATCCGCAAAGAAGTCTGGCCGTCTTTTCTTGTTGATTGACAGATAGAAGGCATGCATCAGAGCGGTTCGGCCATCCATGTACGTCCATCTTACATTGACGTCGGCGCCAAAGAAAAAATAATTGCCAATGGCCATGTAGTAGTTGTTGAAGGATAAGTGTCGAAGGAAGAACGCCGCCACCCTCAAGAAATCATGATTCATGAGGCTTGCCAGCGTCAGTCTCGTGTAGAATCGGACGAGATAACCCAAGTCCATTGCTAGCACTGTTGGCAAGACCCTCAGCAGCATCTCTTCGTCGTCGTGGTCAAGAGCCATGTCGCAGAGACGCCAATATACCCCGCGTGTCTTTCCTTCTGCGTCGAGAAGTTCAGGATTGAGTAGTATTTTCCAATTGGGTTTGTGGTTGCACAGCAAGGTGAAGGCTTCGTAGTTGGCTTGATGGACAGCGATACTGAGCGGCGTCAGACAAAGTTCGTCGGGCATTGCTCGTCGGAGGCGGTGTATTTTGACAGCCGCTTTTGTGTGACAACGCGTCACGAAAATCTCGTCAAATTCTTGGTAAAAGAACCGCCGAAAGATGTTCTTCGGACTAACAAGAAACGGCGGATAGGACAGTAGTCGACTGGCAAGTTCCATAACGCGAATCTTTGCATTCTGGCTTGCTCCCGCCTTGAGGAATCTCTTCATGAGATCAATTCTGCCGAGTACGGTGGCCCAGTGGAGTAGATAGGGGTGTCTGTCAACCACCCTTTTGTGATAGATGGGGATGCAGCAATGATAAAAGCCTTTGCACGTTCGAGATAGTGCGTATATGTCATCTACTACTCGAACGTCGACGCATTGAGCAATCCTCTCGATGATTTCCATTGGAAGAGTGAATATTGACGTCGGGGCTGAGGCCGACGACGCTGTCTCAACTTGAGTGGGAGCATCACTAAGATGCTCTGCTCTCATCCTTTCTCTTGTTTGGATGTGTTGATGCGGTACCCAGTATGTTGCTGAAAGTTATAAGGTGGATGTGAAGCTCCAGGTTCCAACTTCTAAAAGGCGGCTTGCGGGAATGTAATCTCTTACATTTGAATAAAACAGGCGACATCTAGTTTTCAGATCGAATAGCTTGATCATGAAGTTGAAGATGGGCTAGCTGCCGCGGGGACTGAAATGTCTAATAAAAGCTTGATTTTGACACTTCGGAGATACTTATGGTGTCAATACCTTGAAGAAGTTGGTTTGCAGGTGTTTGAGGAACTACATGGTGGCGTTTCGGAGATGGCTACGGTATCGTCGATACATTCAAATCACAAACATTTCCAGTCAATCAGACCGTTGAGGTTGCCGTCATCGCTTCCTAGATTATCATCAACTATGGGAGCAAGCAAGAAATAAACCGCGGCCACCTTCAAACAACAAAGCTAGGAGAGATCAACCACCTCAGCTGAGTGATAAAGACTATCGTCAATGAACGAAACAAATTGGACCATGCGAGCTGTAGTAAACTTGGCATTTACTTACATCACGATATCCTTCAAGGTCAATGGATTGCTATGGAGATAATTTGTATGTGTATGGCACAGAATGGGAGCCGCCACAATTCCCATGATGTTCTTCGCCAGAACCAAATTTATTCTCATAACAGAATCACAATAACCTTCACGGCATAATATGTCGTCTGGAGAATGTCTATCCCAACAAAACTATCACCAAATCTATCTCCGACTAGGTTCTCAACGCAGATGACTGATTCCATAGCCATCTCCGTTACCATGCCATCGCACGGTCGACAAAGCAACCGATACGGATAGAGCAACGTTTTGACTCAAAGGCCGTCTCATTTGGGCCAGGAATAAATTGAAAATTGTCATCTGGTCAAGCTCTGATAGTACGACTAAGTACCTTAGGCAGGGCGGCCGCGAGTACTCAACCCGCGGCAGAATAAGCGTTTCGAACACCGAGTACCGCAATATCGCGGCAATGATGTTGACCAGTGATCCTATTCAGACAAGGGACAAGTATTTGTGGTTGAGAACTTGAAGGTAGCAAGGCAAGTCATTATAGCATCTGATCAGGGTACGACCTGGTCTCTCGTACTACGATGGATGTCACCGGCCCGTGACGACTTCAAGAGTAACTATTCCGCAACTGCCTACAGCGTCTCGTAACATGTTCCCACATCATTTACATTATAGGAACGCACCATAATACTCTCTCCGAATCAGCTTACTCTAACACCCAATCTTCACACAAGATGTTGTCTTCACCTCCCATACTTTATCCAGACAGCACATCCTCCCACAAAGAAAATCCCTAACAGTATCAAATTCGTCAATACCCCCTCAACCCACCTCTTAATCGCCATCTCCTCCCTCGCCTTCCAGCCGCCCCCAGGCCCAGCGGCATTCGCGTGCGGGAACGGCACATCGGGCACCTCCTTACCCAGAAACTTGCACAGGGGCTCCCATCCTTCATCGGCGGACCACTCGAGCAATCGGTCAGCGGGCACCATGCCTCGGATCATGTCGCAGTGTTCTAATACGTGCCGTTAGTCCCGTCATCCCACGAGGTTTTCCTGCCACGAGGCGTGGGTCCGTCTTTTCGGCGGAGGTCTCGTAGATCAGACCACGAGCATCCACTCAAGGCCAGGCAAGACTCTTGTGACGCGCGTGCAGAAAAGGCTTGTGCTTGAAAGACGCAATAGAAAAGGCTTGACCCCCCCAAAAAGCAACATGGAGCCGACACTAAAGCAGTAGTCAAGACAAGAAAAAGAAAAATACTTACCACGATAAACCCACTTGCCGTTCCTCCTAATCGCTCTCGCCATATCGCCATCCGGCGCGCGGAAGAACAGGGCCCACAAGAACCTCTCATACACGTGCCACGCCCAAAACGCCTCTCGATCCAACAGACTCGACACCCAGAAGCTCCAGCTCTCGTTCACGTGAACCAGCGTTTTGACCGCGCTCTTATGCCACGAGTCAAGGTCCCGCCGCACATTGAGCACAACTTTGGCCTCGGGGTACGCTCGGATCATCTCCGCCGCAAAGCAGCTCGCCGCTGCGTCCGTCACCGCGACACAGTGGCCCAGCAGCTCGTCAAATTCCTCAGCTGTGATCTGGCAGTCGCCTTCTGATGATGTGTCATCAATCTCTCTGCCTCCTTTGCGTTTCGGCGAGGATGACCCGCCACCGCCGTACCACTTCTTCCGAGCAAGCTTCACCCATTCCGTAGCAGGAATCGGCGGGTCGTCGTAGACGATATCCCAGCCGTGATAGGTATGATCGTACCCGAGCGCAAGTAGAGCCTGCTGCAGGGACTCGGTAGCGCTGCGCGGCGGACCGACGCAGAGAACTTGCATCGGCTTCGTGCGCTTGCGCTTCGGCGGTGGTGGGATGCGGTAGACGTGGTTCTCTAGGAAGCGCCACCACCAATGGTCGAGGCTTGACATTGGCGAATGCATGGCGGCACGGTACGTTTTGTTTCGTTCCGTTTCGTTTCGTTGGCGGCAAATTCGTCTCCCGCGGTCGCTAGTTTAGTCCCGCGTCTGTCGGTTGTTCCCGTAGCTCGACCCGATGTTTCTCGCGGGTATTTCGTCTCGTTCCGTTAGTACTTCGCTATGAATTGCGAGTGTCTTTGAGCGCCGGTGATCTCAAGATTCCCAAAGACCGAAGATGAGCTGAGCTGCAGATGAAAAGAAGCCACAACCGAGCGTGCATATGTTCGTGCCGCAGACATCAAAACGTGCGACAGCTCTCGTATTATATAACAGCAGAGAGCTCTCTACCCCCAGTCAGGTCACTCCACCGAGAGGAAACAGGAGACATGTGCTCACAGACAATGGAAACGTTTTGTTGGAGACCGTCGTGCCGCCATAGCGTTTGGAGAGCTGACTTTTTCGTTTCTTCTCCTGCTACAATAAGTAGCAAGCAAGCGGCAGGAAGATTGCATGATCCATCCCTACAAATTCCGAGAACGAAGGAGGGTTACTTTACAAAACGCTGGCGCGGAAGGGGAGAACATGGGTATCGGATGAGGGGCAGAGGCACAGAAGCATGAAGGACAGCCTCCGCACGGCGCACGGCTCGGCCGCGGTGCTCTCGCCTTCCCCACATCCGATACCTCCGCAAAGCGTCAGCACTCGAGAACTAGAAAGCTTGCTTCCAGGACAGCTCTGCGTAATCAGGGAAGTGAACCAACTTGACAGACGTCTGTTTGGAACTTGAAATGCCTTGGTATAATGTGATGCGCCGGCCGAACGAGGCGAGCCTTAGACGAACCGTGACGTGTGACGGGGCCTATACATGAACCGAGACAAGCCTGCCTTTTAGGCTGTCAACCTTCGGTCTCGGCTTCTCAGCCATGCTTGCAAACCCAGTATCCAGTCTTGCTCCCCTCTGCTGAGTCTAACGACCGCCAGAACTTGGTCCATCCAGGGCGACCGTCGCTCCGCAGGTACTCCACCTCCTTGACCTCGCCCTCGCTCTTCTGGCTCTCTGCTGTGAGAAGTGCTGTGTAGAGTGATTGATAAAACAGAACCTGCTTCTCAATCTCCACTGGCATCGCGTCAATGGGACCTAGGATGAGAGACTCCAGCTCGTCTGTGTCCACCTCACCGAGAGTGGAGATGAGGAGCGTTGTCACATTTGGTCGAGGAACCGGGACCCTACGAACGGAGCCCTCAAACGAAATATGTAACCGACGGAGGGCAGGGAAGTTTGGCGCGATGCTTTTGATAATGTTCAGATACTGGTCTCGGGGGCTCAGTGCGCGAAGCTCAGTGATCGTGGGTGCTCCAGGTGATGGCCGCGGGGACTTGTCTAACGATTTGTCGACAAGGGACTCATCACGATCCGGTATGCGTATTTCTAGCGATGTGATCCAAGTGAGGTGCGGCGTAGCGATGGCGTACGGAAAATACATAGCCTCAAGCCTCTGCTCGAACTTGAATGTGTTGCTCGCGTACAAGACCTGTATCGTCTCGTCGTAGCTGTAATTCAGTCAGTACCGGTCATCTGATGTGACACAACCGCTGTTGGCTTAGTCTCATGCGTCACGATGAACTCGCCCAGGTGCGGAGAGCAAACTCACGCTCTTCGGCATGTTAGCAGCCACGGGAGTATACCCAGATATGTCTCCTTAGGACCACAAGTCTGGTAGAACCCTCTAGGACACTGATCAGACAGTTTAATCTCGAGCTTGCGGTCCTCGGGGCCGCACACGCAGCTCCACCAGTACCACTGCGGCGTCATACTGGCATCGGCAAAAGGCGGATCCATAGGCGACACGCTCGGTGAATGGGGATACCAAGCCGGCACAGGTTGATGGCCTTTCCTCCATCTCACATCTGGCTGGAGGCTGCGGCGATACAGTAAGTACAGGTGTAGAATCTTGCGGCCAAAAGCCAGCTGGTAAATCTGGTAGCGGAGGTCGGATGAGAGGACCTCGAAGAACGGCCCCGCAGAGCCACCCGCACGCTTCTTCGCTTCCCTGGACGGCTGCCGTGTCCGAATGGGCAGAGAAATCTGGTAAGAGGCGACGGCCTCGGCGTCGGGGGTTACTTCGGCTCGGTCGTCTCCCTTGATCGACGTGGCCGGGACTGCGTCCGCATCCGGAGCGGTGAGAGGCGCGTCGCGCGGCATGGCCCGCGGTAATGTGTCGCGACCCAGGGTTGGTATTTGGAGGGGTAGTTCCGACATGGCTGCTGGGCGCCGTACCTAACGGCAGAGCAGATGGCGGCGCAGATTTTGATCAGTTTGCCCGACTATCTGCTGTTCTTGTTGAAGTTAAGAGAGCAAGAGATGTTGCAGGAGTAAGGAAACCCAGTGAGGTAAGGCAGCAGATGGTCTTGCAGACTTGAAGTACCGCCTAAATGAACCATCTGGACGCCGGGCATGACTCCGAGAAGGTCCCGGATCGGTGCGACTGCCCTGAATTTGGCGATAAGGCGGTATTCGGTACGTACTCTTCATCAGGTCCCAGTTCCAGGAAGGTCCTCCACACAGTACGAAACTTGGCAGGGAAGAGCAGCCAGCGGATTGGCGAACGGCCATGTTACAGTGCCTAGACTGTACCCCTGAATCCTGCCACTGAAGCAACCGCAAGCGGCCTTAGGTCAAGAATGCAGATGCGTCTGGGAGGATTCAGCCATGAAGGCAACTCTGGAAGAAATCAATCACTAAGGCAACCCGGATTGGCGGCGCATCTGTGAGGGCTCAACCTCACGTTTGTCAAAATTTCACTGGCAAGTCAGCCTCGGGAATAAGACAGATGATTCTCTTAATGTTCGCGTCTTGACAAGAGCCTGAAACTATGCTAGCAACTTTCCCCAGCATCACGCCCCTGAACTAATGGCTGTTGGTGACTATCAGGCCTCAGAGCCTCCAAAAATCTTCCAAGCAAGTAACATTCTCACCGTCCACCCTTGTTTCTCGTTGTTTCTTTCTCGTATATGCTCATACATGAGCGGTAAGTAACTAGAAACCCATCGCGATCAGAACCCCAACGACGATGCCAATGCCCGAGACTGTGAGCCGCTGCGCTGGGCTCTGAGTCACGACGGCTGGCGTGGATGTCGCGGTGGTAGCAGGAGGGTCGTCCGTCAGAATGAGAGTCTGGAACATCGGTCCATCGGGGGTTGATGTAGCAACGGCCGCAGTGACATTGCCGGGAGGAGGAACGGCAACGGGAGGGTCGTCGTACGAGGTCAGACTGGTGACGTCGGGGTCGCTGGGAGTCGTCTGAGATGGCGAGGACGGGTTGGTGTATGTCTCAGTCATTGGCGCTGCCGGTGGTGCGGTAGCCACGGGAGGATCCGACTGGACACTGCCGTAACTCTGCAATCCAGGGGTGCTCTTCGGCGGGACATGAACGATGACCGTCTGAACGACAACTGTGGGAGCTGAAGGAGGCGCTGGCGCCAGAGTAGTGGGAGTGCCCGACAGCACGGTGCAGGAAGTTGTCAGACCATCACTACCAGGCGTGACGCTCTGGATGATGACGGTAGATCTTGTAGCCAGTTTCACGGTACGGGTGATGGGAGGGAGACGGATGGTGGAGTACGTGATATCTGAACCTGGATCATTGCCAACTGGACCAGTCGAGGCCGGGCCAGCGGGAGACGGATCAGAGGGGAGCGGCATCTCGTTACAGGCCTTGTACACATTGGCATAGCTGCAGGTCGGGGGGTTGAAAAATCCACACTGGCCAAGCGCGGTGTTGCGGTTGCACGGGTAGCTACAGAGAGCCTCGTTCACGACTGGGAAGCTCTGGATGCTGCTCCCACAACGACAACCACTATTGCGGCGGAACAATCCATCATCAGTATCAATGTTCAGTTGGGATGATAATGTAGAGAATGGCCACGCATATGCCCTGGAAGATGACTTACTCGGGGAAAGTAGCAGCGTAGTTGCGACCGGTGCAAGCAGACTGGCACTGCTCAGGGGTGTAGCCTTTACCAAAGTCGACAAAAGCGTCGAACTTGTCCAAGGTGACACTGACGCATCCGAGATACTCGAAGCCGTAGATGACATGGTTGGCCTGAGCCGCGACCATGACAGCCACCAGCAAGATGAGGAGAGGCTTCAACATGTTGAGCGGTCGTCGGGAGTAACGAGTGGAGGTAGTTTTGCCTTGAAAAAGGTCGGAAATCGGCAACGTCTTCGTGAAGGTGGAAGAAACGGGTGATGATGGACTCAGAGTTGACGATGAGAGAGTGTCCGAATTGTGATCCTGTGGAGGGTTGGAGGAATTTGTGGAAGAAAAAGAGGCGAGACCTAAGGATCCGTGAGAAGAGGTAAGAACGGAATGCCTCGATACCTTCCGCCGTCAACGTGAAATTGCGGAAGGCAGGAGTAAGGTACAGGAAGGCGGGGATACGTGCCTTCCTCACCTTCGGATGTCGCTCACCTTCGCAGCTAAGTACTCTGGTACCATACGAGGCAGGTAGGCAGCCCGTCCCACCTTGGGCAGAGGGAAAGAGGCATATTGAGGAAAGGGCAGGGTGTCACATCACGAAGTTCAAAGGAAGAAATGGCGAAGAAGATGCCTTGGATTATCTGCTCGGTCTATGTCGTCACAGATGGAAGGGCTCGACCTGAACAGCCCACACTCTTCCATGCCCAGGTCCTAACACCGCCGCAGAATGGTAGCAATCGTCAGAGCTCTCCTTGATCATCATGATACCCTCGAGGCGTGTGAAACCTCCAGAGCATTCTAGAGCCAGTTATGACGGGCAAGGAGCGGTTACGGCGCAAGAGCCAAAACACGGCATCCCGCCCGTCCGTGGCCGATCGAGTCTTCATCACCCGATTGCATACACATGAATATGTCCTCCGCCGCCAGACCTATCCTCGCTGGAGCCCATGCGGCTCGCTTGCTCTAGTCCCCGAGTCAGCAGTTTAGTGCTTCTTTCTTGACGACGCAGAGACGAGCTTCTTCTTGACGCTCTTGGGAATCTTCTCCTTGCGCTTCTCGCGCTTCGCCTCCTTGACCGCTTGCTTGTGTTGCTGTATTGTGTTAGTAACGCTACTCCTCAAAGATCACGCGATTAGACTTGCCTTCTTCTCCTCCTTGTCCTCGTGCTTGCGCCCCCTAGGCCGGCCCTTGTCAAACTTAGAATCGTCCTCCTCGCCACTGGCCAGAGAAGCTCCGCTGCCTGACTCGTCCTCTGACGTCTCTTCCTCTTCCTCTTCCTTCTCTTCGTCCTTGACAACAGTGTCGGCCAAAAGGTTCTTGTAGACAAGCTTATCACCATCACCCTGCCCAATCTTGGCGGCATCCTTCTCAATGTCGTAAACCTGCTCGAGGGTCTGGGGAATGTACTGTTTCCGGAAGACCTCGTTGTCAACCTCCTGCTCGGCAGCAGCTTCCTCGTTGTCCGCAGGTCTGTTGGTGTATAACTGCTCGATAGCCTCGCCCAGGGCGGGCTCTTCGACAGGCCCGTCTGTCGCAGAGATGAAGTCAAAGATGCTGCGGTCGCTGAGCGTATCGACGCCCTTTCTCCTGAAGAAGTCGCCGACGTTCTTGATATCCATGCGCAGGAACTCCAACGCCCGCGGGTGATCGGGCTCTACACTCTGGGATACATCAATGATATACAGCTTTCCAGCGTTGTACAGGATGTTGTACTCGCTCAAATCGGCGTGGACGAGCCTGCAAATCTGGTATATCCGGCGCATGAGGCCCAGCAACTGAACATACAGTGCCCTCCACTGCTCTTCGACGTCGTCCCCAGTCAGATTTGCGTCTCTCAGGCGGGGATACGCCCATCCCTTCTTGTCGCCAAGGAAACCCATGGCCAGAACATGCAGCTTCAGGCTGATGGGTTCTGGGCACGGGATACCCGCAGTGTGTATTCTCCTTAGGTTACGGAACTCCTTCTCAGCCCACAGCTTGACCATCTTTCTGTTGCTGCTCTTGTCGAAACCCTTCTGGAAACGATGCTCGCCAGCGATGTATCTTTCGCGATCCTTGAAGACGAGAATCGAAGTCTTGTACACCTTAATGGCGCGCTGAACATTAGGACCGTCTCCCTCGGGGTGCAGAATGGCGTGGTAGACGTTGGCCTCTTTTCCAGTGCTGATGGCACCGTGGATTTCACTGACGATGCCGCGGTTGATCATCTGCAGCAGGATCATACGCGTACGCTGATCCAGAACCTGCTCACTTGTCGCGCGGTCCGCCTTGTCCTTGCTCTTCTCATCGGTATCCTTGACGCTATCCAATCTGATCTTGGCAGCATGCTTGGAAAGTGCTGTGATCTGGTCGTCGACACTCGACTTGGTATTGGCGGTCGGTCTCTGGACGTTGGAACGCGGGACGGCGTTGTCGTTGCTGTTGAACATGCGCTGGCGGTTGTAGGACTTTGTCAGATCGCCAGAGTCGGCAGTCCAGTCCTCGTCATCAATCTCTTCATCCTCGCCAAAGACGTCCTCCAAGTCGTCGTCGTCTTCTTCCTGGCCTGTGGCATCGTGGGGCACGATTCTCAGCTCGGCGGGGATGTCTTCGGTCTGTTCGTAGCCCTGGTTGGGGCGGTATGTATAGGGGGGCTCATGGGGAGCAGCGGGAGACTCGTTGGAAGCCATGTTGAGCACTTCTCCTTTGGATTGGCGGTGCTCGTGATGTAGCTTGTCTGTGGCTTGGTGCTGCCTCGAGGCTTTTCAAGGTAGAAAAAGTGGTTGCTTAGAGCGTGGATGTTGAGTACCCCTCTGCCCCTCCATCGTCGCCCGGGATTTTCGAATTTTTTATCTTATCAGCGGTGGCGGGCGTGGCGGGGTCGTTGGACTCATTTTGGGGGGAGATTTGGGGTCCGTGCCCAATGATGAGTCAACATCACGGCGAGTGACTGCGGTTTCTCAGTGAATCAAGGTGAATCACCGCTGGCAATTTGGAAAGGTGAGCACTAGAAATGCGCTCGCTAAAGAAATAGGCGAAGCTCGCGCCGCATCCGACAAGCGGGTCCAATTGACGTGCGTTCCAAGTCAGGTACGAAGAGGTACGGAGTACCTGCACCTCCCGTTAATTCTCCGGTAGTAATGAGACACCTCAGGCGCTGACCGCCAACTTCAACTCGTGACAAGACAACACAGCGCGAGCTGAGAGATGGACGCCCCAACTCCACCCCGACATCGCCTCGACGCGGCAAGGTGTCTGACTACCTATGCAGCATGCAACATGCATACAACGCACCTCATCATGGATCGTCTTAAGGTTGCGTCTGCCGCGGCATGCGAACTTGACCGCCTCGGTCCACGAACAAGCCAACGGGGTTCCGAGATGTCGCCTCGGGTGTGGTTCCTTAAGTCTCGGCCGGATGTTTTAGTCTAGACAAGCTATTGTGAAAGTCCTGGACGGTTATAATTTCCATTTTTGCTTCACCGATTACGTCTCATTCTAGGACACGAAGGCGTCCGCTTTAACAACAGAGACCGAGACGGGCGTTCCAGGGTGCAATCCAGGCTATTTTGGAATAGACATCATGTTCCTAGAAACTCTACCGAGCCCTCCCTGACTCTCTGTCTTTACGTTCTGTTAAGCTAGAACTGATGAACTATCCAAGACAACCCGTGTTCTATGCCTTAACCGGGCATGATCTCTCGCGACTTCGTCGGGGTTCGCTCATCATTTCAACGCTCTGGGCATCTGTTCGCGCTTGGGTCTTCATCATCCCACTTTACACATGGCACTGCCGTCCTGCCGTCATCGACTGATGCGGGTTATTGTTCTAGTCACAACAACTTTGTTCTTCTGCTGAATACCGCAAGATCATGAGCTCGCTCAAGCAGTCTGAGAGGCATTTAGATTTGCCGCCCGAACCTTTCAATTGCTTAGGCACAAACTCTCGCCAAAATGTCAAGTCTCGCAGGAAACGGCGCTCTACCAGTATTGGGCATGTTGTCTCGCGTTGCCGAAATACGTTGCGCGCAAACCCAGAACAGTCTCTGGCCTCAACTTGGTTTACCCAAGGCAGGCGACTAGACAAGCTCTTCTCCCACGCTTCACCTGTTAGGTTTATTTCAGCTACTGCAACTGTCTGGGGACTCAGTTCAAGGTGATATCTTGAATTCAAAGCTACGACGAACACCGCAGACATCAAGCTCATATTTGGCTTCGCAGCTTAGCCTTCAGCCCCTTCACCATTCCTCCCTTCGGGAACCAGCGCGGCCGAGAAGTGTGCCGATCGAACCCACGCCGTTCCCCTTTGCCGAAAGTCACTATGCACTACCGGCAGCTGTCAACGGGCAAGCGAGATGTACCAGGGCGGTGGTGCCGCCGCCGAAGCGACCATCTCCAGGCACGGCCCTTGAGCGGGGAGCAAAAGGTTATTATAACGTTTGCCAACCAAGACTCCCAACGCTACGCACAGCCAATGACACCCGTTCACCAGATCATAGGCAATAGTTCTCAGGCTAAGACAGGGTCAGCCTACCCATCCATGCACAAATAACCTCTGTCTCATCGCAATATGGTAGTTCCCTATACTTTGCCTAGTCTTTGCTGCTTGAAACTAGCCGATGGCTAGGATCTGCGCTCTTGTCTTCTTATATCGTCAATCTTTCCTGCCCCAATTTCCTGCCTCCTACCTCTTAGGGACTGATGCTGGATGTCTTTCTGATTCTATAATCTTCCGTTTGCGGTGAATATTACTCAGCATCAGTCAGTATCCTCCTAGCTTAGTCGCCAGGCGTTATGACTTCCTGCAAGCGTTGGGCCTGGCTGTTTGGAGCAATCGTCGTGCTTCTCACACTCACTACGCCCGGTAACGCTCATCACAAGAAGAAACCGGACACGTTAGCCCCGCCGCCGGCCCCAATACCGAGACCATCCGTATCTCAAGGGCCAAGACCAAAGCCTCCCCCCGCGCCTGTTCCGATAGCACCGCCAGGTCCCAAGCCAAAGCCAACGGTAACTCCAACTTCAATACCAAAAGCACCTCCTGCGCCGGTGCCCATCGCACCGCCGGCGCCTAAGCCGAAGCCGAATCCACCAAAGGCGAAGCCCGAGTTCACAGAGGAGGAGATTAATAATGGAACGGCTCTGGCAAAACTCAACAAGAGGGCACTCGAGAATGTGCGGAGGATCAATGTGCCACAGAAACATCCAATATCCAACATTACGACCAATGGTACGAGGTTGTGCCAGGGAGAAGGCGTGTTGATGAGGAAAGAATGGTGAGTAGATGAACTCCGTCCTCTTGGGTTCCCAGGGGCGATTACTAATCTCTTGGTACCTAGGCGGAAGTTGACTGTCACGGAAAGAAAGTCCTTCATAACCGCCGTGCAATGCATTATGAACGAGCCGGTCATTTCGGATCCCAAGAGAGTGCCGATGGCAAAGTCTCTTTATGACGATTTTGTAGCTGTTCACTACACTAGCTTCCGCAACACACATCTTACAGTAAGTCTTTGCCATGATACGACATACATCATAATACCCACCTCGTGATTGGTATGCTGACGATCACCCTAGGCCTCATTCTTTGCATGGCATCGTTATTACTTGGCTAGCTTCGAGCAAAGACTGCGCACTCAATGTAAATACAAAGGTTCGCACTTCGGTGTATGGTTTCTGCCATGACAACGTTCGCGAGGCTGACTTCAATAGGTGCTCTTCCATACTGGGAATGGGGACTCGATGTAAACAACCCAGCCGCCTCACCCCTCTTTGACGGCACCGAGCTCTCACTAGGAAGTGATGGCGAGTTCATCCCCCACGATGGCCTGCAACTACGTCAGCCCTTCTCAAACAACACCATCAAACTCAAACCCGGGACCGGAGGAGGTTGCATCAAGTCAGGCCCCTTCCAGAACATGACCGTCCACATTGGTCCCGCTGCACTCGCGCAATACGGCACCACGAAGCCCTTCAACGTCACAGATCCCCTACAAGACCTGCCTAGATGCCTGAAGCGGGACCTGAACAAGGATGTGGCCCAGCGGTTCAACTCATTCAGGAACACGACGACACTCATTCTCGAGCAGACCAACATTAAGAACTTCTCTTCGCTATTACAAGGAGACGATCGCTTCTTCCCCAACACACTGGGAATCCACGGCGGTGGTCATTTCATTATTGGTGGCGACCCCGGGGCGGATGGTGTCATCGCACCCGGCGACCCGGCATTCTGGGTCCATCAAGCCCAGGTCGATCGTGTGTACTGGATCTGGCAGAACCTTGATTTGAAGAATCGCCAGGGAGTGTTTGGTACGATGACTCTTCAGGATAACCCAAAAAGCCCTGAGGGCAGTGTCGAGGATGATATTGACCTCACGCCTCTCAACTCGCCAGTAAAGATCAAGAACCTGATGAACACGGTTTCTGGGGCGCCGCTTTGCTACATGTACGAATAGTAGAATCCTGTTAGCGACTGTTTGACTCTCAATAGATTTGATACCCCTTGGCTTCTCTTCTCATATGGCTTAAC
Source organism: Colletotrichum paranaense (assembly GCF_030867605.1). NCBI lineage: Eukaryota > Fungi > Ascomycota > Sordariomycetes > Glomerellales > Glomerellaceae > Colletotrichum > Colletotrichum paranaense. The sequence goes on along the minus strand of NW_026848960.1, from coordinate 4,246,617 downwards.
ACCGATGACACCGTCTCACCGTTGGACCTAAGTATTTGGATGTCTTGCCTCTCTATAAACACCCAACCTAAAGTTTCTTCTTTCAGTGACGTATAGGATCGTCTACATTTTCAGCCGTAACAGCAAGCCGCCTCAATCACCATCGGTGTATCCTACTCAAGTTGGAACTATGGCTTTAAGCGTTGAGGTGGGGTGGCGAGCGCCGCAGCGGCTGATCATTAAACGGGTCCACGGGAGTCTTGTAAAGAGCGACCAATATACTTTGTGACTGGGTTTGCATTTGCATTCCGTTGTTACTGGTCCACTGTATAGAGATACTCTGTCCCGAGTCAGGGTTCGCGATGATCTACATGGAGCTGATGCCTCAACTCATACAACTCTCAGTTAACTCTCCTCCGCCTTAAAATCGCCTCGTTCTCGTAAGTCAAGTGAGTGCGAAAGACCGGACGAGAAGCCTTCTCGAAAAGGAAGCTGCTCGTTACATTTTAGAACTCTAGAAAAAAGGGAAGGAAAAAAGGGTGCACAAGTTCACTCCAACCGACTGAGCTTCCCAGTCATCCAGCGAAACCTAGGACTACCGTTCGTGGCCCGACATTCACCCCGTCCGCTCCTCGCGACGAGGAACAACCTAGTGACGATCGAAAACAAGCTTTTCTAAGATTAGACGGTAGCGCCCACAAGAGCCGTACGTCCTCCCACTTCGGGTCCCCGCCGAGAGCCCCTTTCATCCTCGTAGCCTGTAGCTTGGGGGGGACGTGCCCCGTCGTCGGTCGATCGGGCCCGTCAAAGCGTCACCCGCCAAGGTCCAACCCCGGGGCTTTGGGGGGGAAGGGAAACGCGTGGCTCTGGTGTTTTGAAACATCTGATGTTAGCTCTTCGCTAGCCGTCTGGTTTTGGTGTTGGAGCTTAGCGTTGGCGTTGGAAGTGGTGAGTGTTGGTGTGGGTATGGATTATTTGTGTGGCGGTGACGTCTACAAACATTCTCCCAAACCCCGTTCAACACATGCTCTCCTTCACTTAAAAGTCTGTTTGCTTATCGCCCGGAGCGTTTCTTTTGCAATCTTTGCCGAAGGGGGTGATTATGTTGGTTTCCGTTTTCCGTCCGCTCATCAGACAAAGGAACTCTTTTTTCATTTTCTGTTGGATAATGTCAGGTGTTATTATCTAATTCGTTTCTGGTTTCCTTCGTCCCATACTTCTCAAAGACGCCGCCCTCAACCATACTGTCCCAACTCTGTGCATAACGGCATTCTACGTCAGGTTTATCACCATATGTATTCAACCCTCCGAATGTAGCGGATAGCAGCATTCAATTCGATTTCAACGCAAGCGAATTCCTTATCAACTTGTTCATGAGAGATCCGAATCAGCGTGTAACGCAAACAAGGCATTGTGGAACGGACGTGTAAGAAGCTGGGGAGGAAAACAGCATTGCTTCCTTACACAAGAGTATCACGACGTCAAACAGACCGGCTCTCAGACCGACGTCACCAACCACAAACGGGACCGTCTCTGCTTCTTGTTTTCAACCAGCGAATGAGGCGCAACGCCTTTGTTGCCGTATATCCGTCCATTTCGTATCACTTATCTTGGACAACGCGAACACGTCACCCTTCGTGTCTTACAAGACACTAGAGCAACTAGCTGCAAGTTCGACCCGTCGCGCCCGCTTCCCACCAAACGCCCAACGGTCGTTAGATTTCGCCACGGCGATTCGAATTTCACCCTTTCTTCACATCGAATTCATCAACCATAGACTCACGATGTTGTCGATGCCAGCACCTCGGATGCTCTCAATGACGGGTTCAAGATCCAGTCGGAACGTTCCCATCATCTACGTCTTATTGGCAATCTGCCTCTTACTCTTCTTCGTCCAAACCGAGTTCGGATACACAGTCATCGAGAAGGTGGCCGACGCGAAACCACCAAAGATCAACAGCCTCACATCGACACCGACACCGAAACCCAAATACAAGCCGCAACCGACATGGACACCACCACCCGTCAAAGATCCTTTCCCGCTCCTCTCTTCGGGCATGCCGCCGCCGGTTCCATCGTGGAATAGACCCGAAAAGCCCAACGTCTACCACAAATACTCCTTGACGACCGCGCCGCCCCTGATGATCGGCTTCACGCGGAGTTGGCCGATGCTGCTGCAGACAGTTGTCGGATACATCACCGCTGGATGGCCAGCGGAGCAGATCTATGTCGTGGAGAATACCGGCGTTCACGATTCGAATGCTCGGGGCCGGTTATCGCTGCAAAACCCGTTCTATCTCAATTACACGCAGCTCCACATGCTCGGCGTTCACGTCATGCGCACGCCGGTCCTGCTCAACTTTGCGCAGCTCCAAAATTTCTTCATCACAGTGGCAAAGGAGAAGCCGTGGTCGTACTACTTCTGGAGCCACATGGACGCTTTCGTCCTCTCCAGCGAGGAAGGAATCCCAGGAGTCTCTGGTGCGGTCGGCACGCCCGAGTACCAGACCATCTACGAGCTGGCCGTCAAGGAGCTGAATGAGACGATGCGATCAGATCACAAGTGGGGCGCACGCTTCTTCGCATACGACCATCTCGCCCTGGTGAACCCGCGCGCTTACGAGGACGTCGGTGGCTTCGACACGTTCATCCCGTACTACATGACTGACTGCGACATGCATTGGCGGCTCGAGGAGGCGGGATGGAGCATCAAAGAGGCGCAGGCGGGTATCGTCCAGGATGTTGCGTCAGTGCTGGATGACTTACGCGTCCTGTACCGCGAGGGGGAGGTTCCCGAGGGGTTTGGCTTCACGGATCCGAACCCACCACAGAGCAAGGTTTTAGGCGAGGTCCCCCTGGAAGACGACAAGCGGAGCCTGCCGGTACCTGACGCTGTTCCGGAATTGGATGAGACGGGAGCGCCGGTGGACGATGCGGCTGATGGCGTGGAGGAGGATTCAACGACGGCTGTCGATCCTTTGACATCTTTCAGAAGGCTGCACAGAATCAGCCAGGATATGTTCAACCATAAGCATGCGGATCGCGAGAGGAATACTTGGCAGTTGGGTCAGAGGGGAGGAGATCCACGGGAGCCTTATTCATATAATGCCCTTGGATTCCAAATTGGGATAGACGTCATGACGGAGGCCGGACGGGAAACCTTCCGTCGGAAATGGGGCCATAGAGGTTGCGATTTCGGTGCTGCTGGATTGAGGCCCAGCGATGCGTGGAAAGTAGAAAAGGATTGGGAATAATGGAGTTTGGAGGCAGGGAAGAGGAGTACGGACATACACGGAATCGGCGTCAGGGAACAGTTTCCTAATGAGTTCATATTTGTTTCACTTTACGAAATGGTAGTCGAATCTTCAAATAAATACCACTTTCTTTCTTGTTTCGTTTCATTCAATCAGCTGTTGACTCCGTCCGAACTTAGGGAATCCATCCGTCGTGGAGAGGTCAAGACTCAGAGACCTTTGAAGCTAGCACAGGTTCCAATCAAGGATGTCAATTCCAATATCTTGACGCAAAGGCCTCCAGTGTAATAGCCAGTCGGAGAGGGCTAGGTACCTTACCTACTCAGAAGACGACAGGGGATCAGCGTTGCATCACATCTTCGAGTTGCACAGGGGAGCTAAATGTGTCCAGGCACGGCTAGCTGCTTACTGAAGTGGGGTAGACAGGCAGCAATCTTCAGCAGGCTGGAAGCTCATTCCTCATTCTCATGTACTTCTAGCTGACAACAACCGTTCTCATTCAACGGTCTTGAGCCATTTAATTTCTGCTACATACATTTGCCTGAATAGATACACTGTGCTTACGCAGTATGCTAGCTACCAAGCTCGAAAATCTTCCTCCAGAGGTGTTGACTGCGATCTGTACATCACTCGGAGACGACCAAGCGGGACTCCTGTCGATCTCTCGGGCTTCAAAATATTTGAGGGCTATTTCAGCCCCCATCATATTCAAGCATATCACCGTCACGACAAGTACGGGGAGACGTCGACCTCGAAGATCTAGCCCAACTCGCGATACCCGAGCGAACTTACTGCGAACCATAGTCACCAAACCCACAATCGCCGCGCATGTCTCTAGTGTCCATTGTCCATCATCACGGGGCGCCGTGCCTGCCATCAACGAGGAAGACATGGATTTAATCCTTCAGACAGCCTCCAAATTTGGCGTCCCGGTTCCGGAACTACTCCGCCTCGGCGGTGCTCACCCTTCTCTCGAGGGTAGGCGGGGCTGGGCCCTTAGTGACGACGATATGCAGCGGCTCGTCACTGTGCGTGCGTTCTTCGCAGAACTCATCATCGCACATACGCCCAACATCCTCACACTCGACTATAGTATAGGCCGCTATCGGAATGCCTTCCAAGTGTTAACGACGATTCAAGACTCATCCTCGTTCCACCGCCAGCCCATGTTCCCTTTGTTGAAAAACGTCCACCTGCGGCTATTCGGGCCCGGCACCTTTCTACGGCCACTGAGTGAGATGGCTCCCAATCTTCAAACCCTCCGTATACAGGGCGTAACGGCACCGATGGAAGGCTGGCACTTTGAAAAGGTCAAGGATCTCCGACTTAGCTCATCAAACTTCACGGGCTCAGAGCTCAGGGGCATCTTGACAGGGTGTCCCGCTTTAACTAACTTTGAGTACGATTACTATTCTCTCAGAGACGAGAGATGTGCTCCGCAAGATGTGGTTGACGCTTTGGAGAGCTTTGAACCACAATTGGAAGGACTTTCTTTAAAGTTCCATTCCAACACGTGGGCAGGCCGGAGAAGAGAGCCATCGACTACGGATCAGAATCAGCCCAATTCGGCGCTCATCACCTCTCTAAAGCATTTCACAGCCTTGATGAACTTACAGCTTGACAGTGTGTGCTTGTGGGAAGACGCAGTTGAGGGATCGGCCGGCGAGGATCAAGGAAATGGGACGGAACAAATATTCGTCAATCTTCTACCAAGAGCCGTAAGGAGTTTGCGCGTCACATACAAGAGCCCTAGACCGTTCCATGACGCCCTGCCCGTTTTTGCGCGCAATCTTGAGGATTGCTGCCCTGAGTTACAACTATTTCACAACAAACTGCTTTTTGATGGTCCGTTGTCTCAAGGTCTCTTGGACCAACTGCGGCAGGTTAGGGAAGAGTTTGTTTTACTTGGTCTCACTTTTGAATTCGATGTTTCGAGGCTAAACGGATGTGTGTATGTCAACTTGGATGATGGAGGTCTGCCGGTTTCCATTGAGACGATGACTGAAGAAGAATGGATTCTTTCTGAATTAGGCTGATATGGAAAACATTGAATCATTTGATAATTGAAGACTAAAAGATAAATTTGTCTCCAGTATCAGTACTTCTCTAAGAAACATCGAAGAAACCGATTCTTGTCATCGAAACAGGGTCAATGATGAAAGAAGCTTACTGGTGACCAAGTCGCACCCAAGAGTCATCCGCACCAGCTTTTACTCGGGCAAGACCCTTGAAATTTTCAATCACCTATTAAGAACAGAGACCAGTATCTGTTCGGATGACTCACCAAAAGACCATGTGATATGAAAGCTTGTTATTGGCTGAGTGGCTCTTAGTAAGTAGGCGTCACACGGTCACAGCGGGGTCGAATAGGCAGCCGCAGGCTCACTAGAACTCCTGGAAAGTTACTGAGTTTTCTGGAGGACATGATGAAATCTGGCACCTAAGGCTCAAAATCACTTGAATTTCAGGAAAGACGTTGAAACACTTTCGTGACTCTGCAGCTTTGCTCAATAGTGTCAAACTTCTCAGCTCAAGATCCCAGCCGCAAGGAGCCGTTAATCGCACACCAAGCCCCCAATGACTACATCGACAAGCTTAGAGCACCTTCCGACAGAGATTCTTTCCCAAATCTGCATTCAATTGAATGAAGATGGAGGTTCGCACATATTGAGACTATCATTGACCTCGAGAAGATTTCGGGTTATCACGGTCCCACACATATTCGAGCGACTGTCCTTTATGACGCCTCCTTACTCAAATATCTTCGACGAGAACACTACAGATAGCCGGATAGGCCTTCTTAGAACGGTTGTCACGAATCCTAAGATTGCCTTTGAGGTCAAAGATATTGAGGGCTTATTTGGTGGAAAAGGGCAAATGGCCAAAGAAGACCTCGATATTATCATTCGGGCAACCAACGACTTCGGAATCACACCACCAAAAGCTCTTACTCGGCTTTACGAACAGTTGAGGCCTTTAGAAACGGTGCCAGATATCCAGTTTGGTCTCAATCATGGAGTTTGCAAGCACTTGAGCTGTTTCATGACAGAAATGCTTGTTGCTCATACACCCAACCTCCGAAGTTTAGAGTACAATGTCCACGGCTGCTCGAACGCATTTAAAACACTTGAAGAGGCGGTCAGAACTCACTTCAGAGTTCCGCTGCTGCCTAATCTGATAGATGCTTACATCGAGTTGAACGGTCCAGCGGATCAGGTCAACTCTTTGGCAGAGGCTGCTCCGGCTCTAGACAGCCTATGGCTGAGATCCGTTTGCGGACTTCAATCCGGCATGCAACTCAACAGCGTCAGAGTCTTAATCTTAACCCAAGTAGATTTGAGTCCTGCCGAGCTCAAGAAACTCCTGAGCGGTTTTCCTGGCCTCAAGAAGTTTTGGTTCACATCAAGCTACCGCCTGATGCGAATGGGGGGCACGTCCCAGCTGTGCCGACCCCAAGAGGTGGTAGATGCCCTCTGCGGTCTTAACCTGGGGATCACAGAGCTGACGCTGCACTTCAATTCTTGGGACTGCCATGAGCCGAGCCAGGATTCTCATATCCCTCTGCCTGGTCTTCTTACCTCGATTCAGGGGCTCGACAAACTGGAGGATCTGGATTTTGACGGGATGTGCTTCTGGGGTAGGGGCTATTTCTTACATGGATCACCGACTTATGATCCTGTGAAAGTTCAGGCCCTCGCACGGCTTCTTCCTTGTAGCCTCAAAAAGCTAACACTGACGAATTTGAAGAATGGCCCATTTTATGAAGATTTGGAAGCATTGCCGGAGAGGGTATCGGAAATCCTGCCGGAGCTGAGAGTGCTGGAGTGTGGACTGCGACATGGAAAGAAGATGCCACAGGATAAGTTGCGGTACCTGACGGAACGCTTCACGGCCCAGGGAGTCAAGTTTCAAGACTCGGCAAATATTCATTCGAGCGACGATGAGGACAGTTAGATAACATGGGCTTGACGTACTTACAAACTTGCCAATCTGGACTGAAATTACTCTCAATTAACCCAAAGGCTCACAAAACCACTTCCCGTCTGTCTAAATTTAGACCGGCAATGGAACTAGGAAGCTTTTGATGTACCGTGAAGGGAGCGAGGTGGAATCACTAGGTGTCTATTGTGCTGCTGCGATGATTGCGCTCGATATGTACCAAAGTAAACACCGCGATGAAGGAATATCCGCATCGACTTTGACTCTTTTGACACTGAGACTGGATAATCATGACCACAAGTCAGCGATTCTTGGCAGCTGGGATAATTGGACTGAAAACTCGCTTTTGTCCTTGGCCTGCATTTTAGAGCCTTGGCAATTAATCACCATCTTATCGAGCTGCCTTTTGTGAAATCCCCCCTCTCTGCGGAGTTGCTTCCGCCCCAACCTTTACTTGCCTCTTGATAGAGTGGTCGACCAAAGCCATATACATCAACCCGAACGTTGACGCCCAAGAAACCAGGCGACTTCTTTGGACTCAGGAATAGCTTCAAAAGTCCCTGCGGCCTCCCAAATACATACGTTTGTTCTAGAACCCGATGGCCCTGGGTAAATCAGAACCATCGCCAGTAAGCTGCAGGGCACTATTCGGACTGAATTGGGTCCTAACCGCCGCGCGGGGTGACATTCGGGGGTCTAGCATGGCCTACCCCGGGCCATGCAGATCGGCTCGTTCCACTAGCACGCTGGCCACCAATCGTTGCCGTTGAGGGAGCTTTAAGCTTAAACCTTAAGGGCAGGTGAGAAGGATTTCGAAGGGTTGCGTGCGAGTTGCGTGCCCAAGTCGCTTGGCAAAGGCGAGCATGTCAACTACCCGCCTTCCTCATTCTATTCTGACTTGTCTGCAAATCATCAGCCGGATGTCTTGGGAAAAAGACTTATGTAGGCTTTGCCCTTGAGTGAGGCTCGCTAATCTCTCTCCATATCCAGGTAAGGAAGGTGATCAGATAACATTTACAGTCAAACTCAGATGTTATTCAAGGTTTGCACTAAGCTAGCAAAGGTCCTCGACTGACAGCCCGACGCCTGACCAACTCATAGCTCCTCACTGGAATAGCAGCTGCCCGAGCTAGGTATGTAAGCCCCAGAGTGTTCATCCCTACTCCGAGGTGGAGTTATTGTCACGGCAGTGGCTGGCCGGACCCTTGACGACTGGTTTGTTGCACCCGAACTGGTCAGGCCATGTCTTCGGGAAGGCTAGCGATGTATGGCAAAGCCCTGATTTTTCGAACCTTTATGGCTACAACCGAATCTGGTAAAATTGACCATGGAATTGTAAGCCGAGTGACCGGGGCCATAGTCTCGCGGGGATGCTGGGATTAGACCGCAAACCCAGAGCTTATCAGGGTACTACCAAGACAGGAGCAATCACACCTACCACTTTCTGCAAAAGGCCGTTGGTGACACTGCGTCGAAATAGCTCACCGAAAGACTTCAACTGGTGACATCAGCAATTTGCTTTACCATCTGATCTCCATAAATAGAGACGGGTGATCGCTCCCGCTATCCCAGCTTTTCTCTAGCACTCCAGTCTTCAGCTCACTGCACCGCCAAACCGTTTTTGGAGTCTGCCGTTGACAATGAAGTTCCTCGCTGGTCTGTCCCTCGTCCTGCCGCTGGCATCCGCCGCGGCTGTGGTCCCTCTCGAGAAGAAGATCACCTACGATGGCTTCAAGGCCTTCCGTATTTCCACGCATAACGACCCCGCGTCGATCAAGAAGAAGATTGCCAACATTGCGGCGATCCCATTCAATCTCGACAACAGCGAGCACCTTGACGTTGCAATCCCCGCTGGCGATGTCTCCAAGTTTGAGGAGCTTGGTCTCGAGACATCCATCCTTCACGAGGACCTTGGTGCTGACATCGCCGAAGAGGGCACTTTTGCTCCCTACAAGAGTACGTCTCTCCATGCCGAACTTCAAAGAAGATTTAGTGAAGAAGACTTGGTCTGACATTGAACAGGCAACGACGATATCTCTCTTCAGGCTCTCCCCAGCCTGACGTGGTTTGACTCGTACCACACTTTTGCCGACCACCAGCAGTTCATCCGCGATCTGCAATCCAACTTCCCATCCAACTCCGAGTTGATCAACGCTGGTAACTCTTACGGCGGACGCTCCCTCCTCGGTATCCACCTGTGGGGTAGCGGTGGTAAGGGCTCCAAGCCGGCCATCTACTGGCACGGCACCGTCCACGCTCGCGAGTGGATCACCACCATGGTAAGTTGTCGAAATTGGATGTCGATATGATTTGTGTTGCTAATATGCGACAGGTTGTCGAATACCTCACCTACCAGCTCATCGACGGCTACCAGAAGAATGATGCCGCTGTCAAGGCTCTCCTTGACAAGTACGACTTTTACATTCTGCCCATTGTCAACCCTGACGGTAAGACGCATCGATCAATGAACCGTCGCCCTTTGACCAAATAGCTGATTTCACCAAGGCTTTGCTTACACTCAGACAAACGACCGCCTTTGGCGCAAGAACCGTCAAGTCAGATCCGGCAGCACTTGCGTCGGTACTGACATCAACCGGTGCGTCCATCACTTCTTTGATTACAAGAATCAGAACTGACGCCCAATAGCAACTGGCCTTTCAACTGGCAACTCCCCGGCGGAGCCTCGACTAACTACTGCTCCGAGACATACAAGGGCCAGGCCGCCGGCGACACCCCTGAGATGGTCGCCCTGAAGGCTTACACCGACCGCCTCGCCGCCGGCAACGGAATCAAGCTCTTCATCGACTGGCACAGCTACGGCCAGTACATCCTCCTGCCCTACGGCTACGACTGCTCTGCCCGAGCCTCCAACCACGCCCGCCAGATGACTCTCGCAACAAACACTGCCAACACCATTGCCCAGGCCTACGGCACTCGCTTCACCTACGGACCTAGCTGCTCGACTCTATATGCCACCACTGGTAGCGCTCCGGACTACCTCACTGGCGCTGCTGGCGCTGAAGTCGCTTGGACTATTGAGCTGAGACCCTCTGGATCTGCTGGTGGTGGGTTTGTTCTTCCTGCTGCTCAAATCCTTCCCAGTGCGATTGAGCAGTGGAACGGCATAAAGTACCTACTAGCAAATGTATAATTGATGACATCAAGACGTTGAGTCAGGCTCTTGATTCAAGATTAGTGATGGCTAGAATCTCTTTTGGAGCTGAATGAGAAATCACAATGGCACTCACCCATTTTTGACACCTAACAAAGCTTCGGGAAGAGAAGAATGACAAAGATTTGATTCCAGTCCATATGAACAGCAACTACGGGTGGAAGTAAGGAGGCGCTACATTGTTTTTATTTTCGCCATGGTTCTATCCCATCTTCTGCCATCTGGCGCTAGTACGTCCGTCTCTAGTCTCTCTCCAACTTCAACTTGCTCCTCAAATTAATTCGTAAGCGGATATAAAGGGAAAAAAAGGCATGACAGATACAGAATCCTGCATCACTCGTTAGGAAAGTACGTTCATATAGAACCGCGCCATCTAGCAGTTGACAAGATACACTACCAGAGAAAATTGTTTGCAGAATCGCTGCGTTAAGGTCAAGCGGAAGCTGGATCACATCACTAACCCACAACTAGGAAATGCCTGCCTCTCGACTCAAGTAATTCGTCCAGCCAGAGTCCTTAGCCCCTCATGCCGTCTCGCCATCTGTCTTCCTGTATTCACTGGCTTTTACCATCCTGCCATTGATATTGAGCTGAGAATAGAGCTTTTCCAGCTACGTGTTGGCAACAACATAAGACAACTGTTCCGAACTCATTCCCTACTAAGATTCTGTCCTTCTTGGTTTTATCAGCAGTCTTGCCTATCTGTGACGTCTGGCTCGGTATTCAATTCTTTGGCCCCAGTTTCGCTACCTTATGTTTAAGACTCTTGATGGTGATGTCGCCTACATTACTCAGTCCACACCTCTGACGAGTCATCAGGACGTTCAGACGTTGAGGGTCTGCTGTAAAGCCAGCACCTGGAGGGAACGTAGTGCCCAGGATCACGATGACATTGTCATAATCTTGGCGTAGTACCCATCGTCATTTCATGCCTTTTTTATCTGTTGCCGAACGTCTGGATGAGACCTTTCCAGACCTGTTAAGGGGTAGCTCAGAGTCCAGCGGGCTTCGGGACTGTATCGCATGCCTCTTATCTACAGAGCGAAGGGTTTCGACGCGTCTAATTCTAATGTCAAGCCATGTTGGTGATGTCTCGCTGACGTTGACACATCCTGTTTATAGAACCAAATTACATTCATTCCTCCTCGTCGGAGTATTCCGAGTGGTCATCATCGTATATCCCTCCCTGATTCAACATCTTCATCATCTCGTTAGAGTCACAAGGGTAGATGCAGGGGTTCGGGGCACCGGATAATGCGTGAAGTCTCATAAGCAGCCATCTGAGTCGGAGCAGGTCCCTATCTGGAAGCTGCTCCTGACTTTTGTCAGAGATCTCGGTAATGGACCCATGTTTGATCATGCGAGAGCTGATAGTCTGCCCATTCTCCTCAACGAGCACCTCGCGGGGGTCAGTAGAGAAGGACTTACCCATCCTGCTTGCCATAGACGTGAATCGAGTTCGACTTAGCCAGTGAACCCTTAGTCGCAGTGTCGCCATGGCCGATGAGTCGTGATCAAGTGGCTCAAGGGGTTCTAAGGCAAAGAGTCCTTCGGACCAGCCTGGTTCCAACTCGCGACCGAGACAGATCATGTTCGTCATTAGTGTGGTGATACCCCCATAGCCCTCCTCCTCGTGCAAGAACTTTGATCTGAGCCTGGTGTAAAAGTCTTCATCCCATCCAAAGAGTCCTGAAACTTGGGTAGCCACGATAAGGCTGCTCGGAATATGGCGCCAGATGATTGGGGCGACAATGTGACAAACGTTTGGGTCAGAAGTTCCGGTAGCAACGCATAAATGTCTATCGCGATTGCGTGCCTGTGACGGAGCTATCAGTACATGTAGGCTTAAAGAAGTAGCATGGTGCTATACTCGCCTTGGTTTCTTCAATCGCAAGTTGAGACTGTTCCGAAGGCGCCAAGCTTCCTGACTGTTCAGCCGCAACCCATTGACTAAGACCTGTTGTAAGATTAGCATGCTGAAAGTACCGTTCAAACGCCTGGGGCGAGATTTCTTACAGAGTCTGATGAGCTGCGGGAACACTTTCGTCGTACGGTCGAGTTGTCTCAGGAACGTCCTTCTCTCGGCCTTTGGAAAAGTCTGCAATTTGTGCAAGAGGTCCAAAAGGTGGGCAATATCGACCATCATGAGAATGCTCCAGAAACCTACTCTGTAGATGCCAAAATGAGATGGCAACTTCGTTGGTTCGATTTCCTTCCGAATTTTCTGTACTAGGCAAATCTTGGTCTGCATCTCGTCGTTCTTGTTATTATCCATGTTTTCGTGTTAGGCCGCAGTGTATCGGCGACGGCCCGACGTAGGTTAGAAAACTGCATGAATGAGAGCAAATGAGGGTAACTTGAAGAAGGCTGGATGAAGTCACCTAAAGCAGACGATGATAAAAATGGTTCGCTTGTCGTGTGAGACCGTCGAGAAATGTAAGGGAGTTGCGCTCGCGGTCGGAGGTAGGAAAACGAGGATAAAGTTCACCTGGAGAAGGATAGAGCAGCCGAACGCCCTCTCGAAAGATTGGGGTCAGTAAACAATCATCTGGTCAGAGTGTCATGTGACACAAACTCAAGACGAGAGTATTCAATGAGACAACCGGAGATGGCGGGTGGCGTAAGTACACGTAGTAACGCTGGTGCCTTGTGTTTATTTGTCAAATTCAAGGCACAGGTGGTTTGGGAAACCCGTTAAGGCACCCAAAATTTTGAAGCCATCAACATGCTCTACCCTTCCGCTCGTCTAAACTCCTACTCATCGCCGCTTCCGGGCTTTGACAACCTTGCGACGCTCAGGGCCCTACACCGCCTTGGGTAATCTGAATAACACGGCTGAGTAATATTATGATGGAAAAAGTGTTGTTTCTGCGTTGTCTCTCTGCATTCAAAGAGTATTCGTGCTTTCCCCATTTCAGGCCTTGTATCGTCGTGACCGCAAAGGTTTCCGGGTTCTTTCCCATCATCCCTTTGTTCCTTGCCTTTATATGTAGCCATTTTATTCTATTAGCGATCCCAACGTCTTCGCCCTTGGAAAATATGTTTAGTAGAAGGTTCTGGCGGTCGATCCAACAATCACTTTTCATGGTCATCGGCCTCTGAATCGAAGTGAATGAAGCGATCTGAAATAAATATGAAGCCTAATTCTAATGTATCAATGAAGTTCCCCGCTGACGTCTCCCGATCCCAACATCTCCCCAGCTCCGGGAATGCCGTTTGCCAATCTATCTGAATTGCTCCGCGGCATGCTCCAAGAACTTGAGCATTTCCCGCTTAGACGCCTGCTCTCTAAGGCGTGCCGACTCTTGCTTCTCTGCCAGCGCAAGCATATAGTCACCTTCCATAGTAACTCCAATATTTCTGATATCGGCCGCCATGTCTTCACCAACCATCTTCAAGCCGTCACCAAGAACGTCTTTGACGTTTCCGATTGCGTCGCGGAACATCTTGACCTTCCGGTTGAGGACATATTCCTCAATTTTGGCTTTGGCCTTCTTCACTGATCCTTTTCCTATATTGGTTTGCAACGTGATTAGTATGGGTACCCAAAGGGTTCTCCCAGAGACCTCCGGAAGACATCCAGATCAACGGAATCATACTTACCACGCATCTGAGAACACTCCTCATAGCCAAGAGCCATCGCTTCGGCAACTGGCGTGGTCAACGCTCTGTTGGCGTCCTTCTGAGCCTCATCGACTCCCATTCGACTTTGAGCGGCAAGTCTAACAACTTTTGACTTGTGAAGGTCGAGTTGCCTACTAAGCTGCACGATTGCGGGTGATTCATCGTGATCGTAGTCTTGGATCCCAAGTTGCTTCATGACATCCTCGTGAAACACGCCTAGTCGGTGAGTCGCGGAGACAGAGAAGTTGTCGAGCACGCCTGGGATACTGAACCGAAAGAAGTTTGCCCAGGTCTCTGTCAGGTTATCAGTGATAGGTCGCAACAAGTCTTCGTTGAAATTGTTCATCTTCCATATGCCGCCGCGGCGAAAAGTTGCCTTTAGCGTAGAGAAGTTCATGTTGCCCCAGCCAATTGCCGTAGGAACTGCCGCGCGACTGGCAGCAGAGCTCAAGCGCTTCATCTCCTCATACAGACCAGTCTCTACTACCACGTGCAACTTGTCTCGGCAATCCTCGACCTCACCATTCGAATCCTGCCGAGTGTCAATTCCTTGTTTCATTAAACCAAGATGGAAGCAGTACTCACGGCATTGAAGCGTGCCAACATCCACTTTAGACGCTCCCCGTCAATCGTGGCTGTAGTCTCTGCCGTGTCCTGCGCCCATATTGCGATGGAGTTGAGGATTTGACAGATACTGTTAAGTATTTCTTGGTACTTCGCGATTCGAAGCTCTTCGGTCAACTTCTGAGCATGAGCTTGAAGCTGAGGAATTTCTGTGTCCTGCTCGGTGTCAAAGCCAGGAGTCTCATCATCGTTATCGGCCACAAGACCTTGCATCTTTTGGTAAACGAGGCTGCTGGTGCAAAAGATAGGAGTCAAAGCGGACATTTCGTCGTAGTCTCGGAACTCCTCATCAGCTTGCCCATGTCCGTTGGCGTTGGCTGAATCTTGCCGATCAAGACTAAATTGGTTACCGGTTAGTCCCAATGACTTTCTGGCATGGTTTCTCACTTACTCTTTGAAACCCTTAGTGAGGTGCTTCCTGACAGCATCTCGGCAAAGCTGGTTGCGTCTCCGAATCAGACGTGCATGGACCTCGTCCATCAGCTCTCGCTTTTCTTCTTTCAACTTTGCAAGCTCTTCGTGCTTCTCACCATTCGGATCGCAGTCAACGACACCATCATTGGCTAGTTCAGAGGAACTATCAAAAATGGCTCTCTCCACCTGCTTACCGGGCGGCTCGGTTCGCGCTCTCTTCGCTGTGCGGCCCGTGTCGAGGCTACTGGTTGAGGCCCGGGATGTCTTGCGTCGACCTCGGACAACCATGAGCTCCTTTTCCAGAGCCGCGGTGCGGCGACCTAGGGCTTGGACCCGGCCCCATGCTGCCTTAGTATCCTTGTCCAACTTCGACTTCATGCTTTCTATTCCGGAGCTGAGCGTCATGTCGTCAGTCTTTGAGCAAATGATGGTCAAAGCCGAGAATGCTCCATCAAGCTTGAGCTGACGCTTGATAGAGTTGCTCATGATGTCCTTGGCTGTTTTGTTATCAACAGCTCTGTTGATTGGAGCCACTACCCAGACTCCCGAACAGCACTTGATGTACTCGCTTGCTACTGCAGCTCTGGCTGCATCCCAATCCTGGTGGCCGGGCTACCAGACCTGATGTCAGCTACCTTCCATAAAATCGAGTTCCACCAAAAGAATAACATACCAAGTCTACGATTGTGACACCGTTAGCGAGCACTCTGGCTTTGGTAAAGATTCTGACAACCTTCACCAAAGGCCAGTATGCCGCCGTCTCATCATCCTTGTCGTTCGAGTCGACGTAGGGCTCGAGTTGCTCGCGGATATCCTGCGCATTGCCGCTTTTCACCGTCATGGTGGTACCTAGAAGGTGGTTCACGCTTGGATGGGTAGCCAGCTGAGCCGAAGTGCTGCTAGTCAAGTCTTCCAGGCTCAATGAAGGATAGACCGCTTGAACTTTCGCTAAAGCTTTCGCTGCATCGCTTTCCGGGTCCAAATCATTCCTCTCATCAGTCTCTTCAGCGAAGAATTCCATGAGCAGTATGTTGACTTCCTTGGACCATTCCTCTCGAGAGATGAACTCGACTTCCGCGCGGTATGGGTTCTCTTCGTCTTCATCATTGTTGTAAGAAACCTCGGTAGCGACAGCGGTGCACGCGCGCATACAGTTCGTGGGAAGTAAGCTAAGAATAATCAGCTGGGTTCCATCCTGCGAGATGAGTGTTCGATCATACCTCTCTTCATCTAGTAGGGCATTGATGGTTGAGCTTTTGCCATCTCCCGTGTTGCCCAGGACACCAATGACAGTTCGATGGGACCGCTTCGCCTGATCACGAAGATCAGAAATTTGGTCAAGCCAGTGAGCCGCTGCCTTCTTCAGAGCAGGTTGAAGCTTGCGAGAGGAAGAAATGGTCTCGCAAGCTGGCTGGAGTCCGTCCAAAAGCGGAAGAACCTTTTCGTAAAACAGCTACCAAAGATCTAGGTCTTTAACTCTTCTCATCTTTTCCATGTATGAGAATGTCAGTAGAGCACACTGCTCAGTAGATCTTGATCTTGCGTTGAGAGGGGCATCTGTCGTAAACTCCTCATGCTGCTCGCCCTTCACTTTGATTTCTTCTTTGAAGGGAGCATCTGGTTTGATGTCATCATGCTGCTCTTTCTTCACTCCAACAACTGCCTGACTGGGGTCCATTGCGCAACTGGGAAGGAAGGTATCTCAGCTAGATTGAGCCTGAAGTAACGCCTCGTAATTCTGAAGACTCGCAAAGAAGAAATAGAAAGTTGCTTATCCAAATGAAGATAGGCGCCAAATCAGAAAGATGATGTAGAATTGGCTCGCCTAAGACCCCAAGGTGCGATGCCAGATGTTGACAATGATGAAGAAATTGGAAGGTAGTATGGTTGAATGAAGAGTAAGAAGAAGAAGAGAATGTTGAAATTGGAGGAATTTGGGGAAAGGTACTTAAGTTGACGAAGTGGTTGGGTTGAAGTTGTCTGGTGGAAGTGAGGCTGAGAATATCGGTGTGGTTAAATACCTGTTAGAACTGGTGCCTTCGAAGTCTGGCAGGATGTGAACGAAGGAGCAATGGAACCTAATCAAGTGTGGGCAGCAAGTACCTTACCCCGAAGAGACAAGGAATCACAAAGGTTTCGAGAGAGACATGGAAGGTTCGACCGACGTTCGAAGAAATACCAAGAGGTGTCTGGAAGATAATGTTAAAAGTTTCAAGACCGTCTTTCGGTAAGATGAAAGTTGGAGCTCAAGTGTCAGGTCGATTTTCCAAGATATCCAGGGCTCAAGTGGGAACATCCTCAATTCTTATATGGACCACGAGGAAGGTTGCCGCGACTGGCTCTGAATCGGCTCACTGTACAGTCTAATTTTGCTCCAGGTGGTTCTTTCCCTTCTCAGGTCCTTCCTATTTCGCAGTGCTGGATGAAGAAGGTATCGACACATTCACCTCGGTGAAGCAAATCCTTTACCCCGCCTGACCGAATTCACCGAGATAAGGCAGTAGAGATAAGCGACGAGAGGCGTGCCCTGGTGTGGAAAAGAACTCATATCAGATCTTATCAGATCCTTCCCAGCGCAACCCCACCATGCGAACCCCGCGGTCCGCGATCCGCAGCGACGCAGGCAGAGGCGGGCTGCCCCTCACCAGCAAAGCCGACCATATCCCTCCCTCTCACCACCCGAGTCAATAACGACACATTGCAACGACACACATAGGCGCAAACGGATTTCCTCTTTAGCAAAGCATCTTGAGCATACGGAATTGGGCGCAAAAGCAAGGATAGAAACATCACAATCATGGCGCAAACTGCAAATCAAGTAGCAGGCGGAGGGGAGCTCTTCGTCAACGGGCGCATCTTTCTGCACAACGCCGAAGCCGGCCTTGAGACACAGCCCACCTTTGCCGAGAGCATGTTCGTCGCCAACGGCATTATTGAGAACATTGGCACAACAGAGGACCTCAAGGCAAAACACACATCGGGAGAGGTCACCACGCATGACTTGGAAGGCAGGACAGTCCTGCCGGGCTTCATCGACGGCCACGTGCATCTCCTCCTCCTCGGCCAGTCGCTGCGCAAAGTGAGCCTCGAAAACTGCACATCACTGGAAGAGATACGCGCCGCCATCAAGGCATACGCCGTCGCCAACCCGGACGTCCCGCGCATCATGTGCAAGCTGTGGATGCACTCCATGACCCCCGACGGTGTCGACAAGACCATGCTTGACGACATTGACCCCCGGCCAATCTTCATCGACACAAAGGATCTTCACTCGACTTGGTGCAACACAGCCGGCATCAAGGAGCTCGGCATCGAGAATATGCCGGACCCTTCAGGAGGCAAGATCCACCGCGACGCCGAGGGCAAAGCGACGGGTCTCCTCAGCGAGGCCGCCGTGCTCACCATCGTGTGGCCCCATCTCGCCCAGGTGGCCCCCAAGAGAGATCGGATGGACGCCATGAAAGATGCCGTGCAGACCTACAACGCATCAGGCTACACAGGGCTGATTGAGATGGCCATGGACGAGCCGGCATGGGACGCAGCTTGCTCGCTCCGCGCCGAGGAACCCAACCTGCCCATGCGCATCCACGCCTACTGGCTCATCAAACCATCCGAATCCGAAGAGGAGCGCTTCAAGCAGGTCGATCGGGCCATCGAACTCCACAACGAGCTGAACAAGGCCACCTCCCCCGACCTGCGCATCGTAGGCATCAAAATCATCACCGACGGCATCATCGACGCCTGCACCGCCCACCTGTCAGAGCCCTATGCCGAGGTGGGTTCCCCCCCGCCCTTCTGGAGCGCCGAGTGGCTCGGTCCCGTGGTCGCGAGGGCAGACGCCGCCGGATTGCAAATCGCCCTGCACGCGATAGGCGACGCAGCCATCAAGAACGCAGTCAACGCCCTCGCCAACCACGCCACGCCTGGCCGCCGCCACCGCCTCGAGCACATCGAGATGGCATCCCCCGAGGACGCGAAACGCCTGGGCGATCTGGGCCTCACGGCTTCCATCCAGCCCGTCCACGCCGACCCGGCCATCCTCCGCGCCTGGCCGCGCCTCATTGGCGCCCACCGCTGCGAGCGCGCCTTTGCCTACCGCGAGTTCGCAGACCACGGCGCGCTCCTCGCACTCGGCAGCGACAGCCCCACGGCCCCCTGGGCGCCGCTGCAAAACGCCTACGTCGCGACGACGCGGCGGTCCGCCAGGGAGCCGGGATACGATGTGGTCGTCAACGAGCACTTCAAGCTGGGTGTGTGCGAGGCCATCACGGCGGGCGCATTCGGAACTGCAAAGAGCGTGTTTGCGGAGGATCGGACGGGTTCCTTGCAGATTGGCAAGCGCGCGGACTTTGTGGTGGCGGAGATGGATTGGACGCCGCAAGGTCTGCTCAAGGGCGAGATCAAGGCCACCTGGTTTGACGGGCGGAGGGTGTGGCCGTCTCCCAATGCGTAGGGTGTTATCCGGGAGATGGGGACTTGCTCTCCTCCTGCCGTTCATGTTGAGAATCAGACTTTTTGTTGTGCCGTGGTCGCTGCTACTGACTGCTGCATTTCAGTACATACGCCCCATATATGCAGCCGAGAGGCAAAAAACATGAAGCCCAGCCAATTGGTGGTGTTCGTGTACAATAATTTGTCGGCTCCCACATGACATGTTCAGATATTTGTAAACAAAGGTTCGTGTGTACTTTTGTCGTGTGTGTGTGTGTGTGTGTGTGTGTGTGTGTGTGTGTGTGTGCTGTGCGTTTGTGTGTGTCTGTATGCGAAAGAGAGAACGCAAGTCAGTTTGATTTGTGTGAGTAAGGTAGTAGTCGTGTGTGTGTATGAGTGTGTCAGTATGCCAGCCGGCGCAGTATTCTGGGAATAGTTTCATCCCATCTCGTGCGTGTTTCCGGCTCTGCGGCAAGATGGCACTGGCCGCTCTCCTGCCCTCCCCCAATGCCCAAATCCCCCCCCATCCCCCAGTCTCTTCTCACACGATGCCCCGATCGGGGAAAGGTTGCAAATCCACACCAACTCGGGATAAAGTCGCGCTGAAGTTCTCCAGGGGTTCTTCGTGAGTGGCTCGGACGTGAGTGAGCACGTCAAGGGTGTTCTCGGGAAGAGAAGGGCGCCTGCCAACAGGCAAATCACCCAACCCCAGACAGGGATCATCCTGTGTTCTTCTGCATGTCTGTGATATCAGAGATTCCAAAAGAGGCTCTGGCAGCGGATGTCAAAACCCCCATTTCAGCACATGGAGGGTGTGGTGGTGGCCCACTCCTCTCGAGATGCCGAGGGACGTGTCGTTCTCTCTCGTCCCAGACTCTGGATGGAGGTCAGTACAAGAAGACGGTCATGACCCCACGAACTTGGACAGATCGGGCCAGCCAACCTTTTTACTCCATTCAGATTTCGTTCTCGACTTTGGTTCTTCTAATAAAACACACGGACATCTTTCACATTCTGTTGTGGTCCACCTACTCCGGAAAGAACAACATCTCGCAGTCGATAAGATGCAGCCTCAAAGTAGTCTGTCGGCGCTTGCCGCCCTCGTCCCCATGGTTCTGGCCTTGCCTCAACAGCAGCCTCCCCCACCAGGCCCTCCAGCTGCTTGTGCACCGGTCAACATCATCGTCGCCCGTGGCAGTCTCGAGGCGCAGGGCGCCGGTTTGTTAGGCAATATTGCCATGAACGCGTCGATGCAGATTCCCGGCTCCGTCATTACGCCATTGGTGTACCCGGCACAACTCGACCCGTATCCGCCTTCCGTGTCGGCTGGTGTGATGAACATGACGACTCTTCTCAATCAACAGGCGCAGCAGTGCCCCCAGTCGAAGCTCGTTCTGATGGGATACTCTCAGGTATGTCTTTCTCGTGAAGTGAAGGCTCGGCGTCGCGTCTGACATGTCGCAGGGCGCACAAGTGTCGCTGGACACTCTTTGCGGTACCACGGATGGCCCGAACTTCAACACGACTGTTGCCCAGGCACCCATGGTCGGAAGCAAGAGTAGGTTTATAGACCTTTGATGCCGTTTGATGGTCATGGCCAGTTTGCTGACATGGCTCAATAGTCGCTGCCGTCGTCTTGTTCGGTGACCCAACCTTCATCGCCGGCCAGCCCTTCGCCAAGGGAACCTCGAAGAAGAACGGCGTATGTCCTTCAGACCTCGATCTTATCCCCACTCACGCGTGACTAACCATTGCCTCACAGATCTTCCCTCGTATGGATCTCGGCCCATGCCAGACCCTGACGAGCAAGTTCGCATCATTCTGTGATGACACGGATCTCTTCTGCGCCTCGGGCCAGAACTTGACCGTCCATCTCGGCTACTTCTCGAAGCAGGACTACGTAGCCCAGGCATCTTCATTCATCGTGCAGCAGACCAAGTAAAGGTCTGAAGCAATGAAATGGCGATAATAGCATCCAGAACTCGAGGAGCTGGCGACTCGGGCAACTAGAATGACTCTTGATGGAGACGAGGAGGTAATGCTTTCACGATTCTTGACGATACACTTCTTCTTTTCTTCTTTCTGCTGCAGTAGCATTTTCAGTCCGGTCTTGATGATCGACGCATGGCGTTTCGTGGTGGAGGCAAAAAGACACACTAGCCGTAGCGTTCTCCTTTCTCCTGATATCAGCAGAGGCCTCTGAGCCAAAACAACTTGAATAAACGAAAAGATTAATTCTCAAGGAACTGGAACATTTGTCGTCCGTGCTCGTTTCGTCACCGAGAGAAGTGGGTCGGCCGTGAAAAAGCAGGGTGGGGCTGTCACACCTGCCTACTAGCCGAATGCGGAAGCGGGCTGGTGGTGAGAAGCATCCGTGCACCGGCCAACTACGATTGACAAAAGTCTCACCATACACACCGAAAAGTGGTCTTACCTATCTTACCAATTGGAAGGTGCCGGCCTGGCGATAAGATAACCGGCCATAAGCGATAAGAAGCCATAAACAGCCACAGCCACCTCGCCGTGGCTTGCACCCAAGCCCTCGACTCATTCCTTTCATAAGATTAAGACGCACTCAACTGGACAGGTATCATAATGGTAGGTGTTTTGCCTCTCAAAATCGATATACAGACAAGTGCTCCGTCACGCGACGGTATGTCTTCCACTTTCTAGTACACAAAGATGAAATCCTCGTTCTTTAGATCCGTCATGTCCTGCAGGCCGTGGTCTTCCTCAATGGCACGGTGTTGAGGTTGGGGGTCCTCTTCGATCTCGACCGCCTTGCCCTCCTGCTTATCCTTGTTGCGCATCATCGACTCGTCGACGATCAGTGTGCTCTTGCCGAGTGCTTCACGACGCTTGGCGTGCTGAACGTTGAGGTACTTGAGGTAAAGAGGAATCAGGCTGAACAACCAGTCAGTCAACATTATGCGGGAGGAGAAAGGAGGGATGTGGCCACTTACGCTCCCATGACTGCAACGAGGACGAACATGATAAGGTTGGAAATCAGACCGGGACGGTACACCGGAGCGTCATCAACGGAATATAACAGCGGTCCAATGATGTTGCCTGTGCACATCCCGATGAAGACAACAGCAGATGTAGTCTTCTTCTTGGTGTCACCGGCGGTGTTTTGTGCCTGCCATGTGAAAATGAGAGGCGTGATGGCAGCCAATGCAGAGACCTAAGTGTCTCAAGTCAGTACGTTGTGCAGCTAGCAGTATCATCAATTGGACCCTTACCAAGTAGTATCCGAACAGCAAGACACCCTTGTGCTCACGCGGTACCGTAAGCATCAGGACGGTACCGATGGCAGGGATGATTGCCACGCCTGCAATGACGATGCCCTTCTTTTGGATCCGAGTGGCAATCCAGCCGCTTCCCATGATGGCGATGATCTGGATGGCTCCAAACGGAATGTTGAACAGGATGGTGGTGAAACTGCTGTATCCAAATGACTGGACGATCAAGTTACCAAAGGTCGAGATTCCACCACTGGCGATGCTGTACGAGATTGTTAATATTACAGCAGTGTCAGTCGAAGGTGGTCCGAGGAACGTACGAAATAGCGATGATGAGAATAAACCAGCACCATGTCTTCAAGTCAAGGAATGTCTCCCAGACGTGGTCCCAGCGCCAGACTCCAGACTGAATGCCCATCTGGTTCGCACGAAGTCTCTCAACGGCGATGACCTTTTCTCTCTCGGTCAGGTACTTGGCAGACATTGGCGAGTCGGGCATGAAGATGAGAACAACGGCGGAGTAGGTGACGGTGAGCAAGCCGCAGAACCTATGTCACGCACAGCATTAGCAACGCATTTCCAGCATCAATATTGTCCGCCTCAACACCGTTGGTCCATGACTTACAGAAAGATGATCTGGTACTTGTAGAGCTTATCGCTGTTAATGTGGCCCAGACCATAGGTGAAGAGACTTCCGACGATGAACGTTACACCGTTCATGGCGTTCCACGAACTAGTGACAAGTGTCTGCTCGCTTCTTCTCCACCAGGTAGTCGTAACAGCCAAGCACGACGGCGCGATCATAGCTTCGAAGGACCCGAGCATAAATCTTAAGCCGAGAAGTGATTTGAAGTCGGTGCAAGAAGACATGATGGCCAGCGAAGAGCCCCAAAGGAAGATGGCAGCAGCGATGACTTTTCCGTTGGGGAGTTTAACGAGGATCCAGGCAGCGACGGGTTGCATGACGAGTTGAGCGATGTACAAGATAGAACCGAGCCAGGAGTACTGCTTGCCGACGAGGTGTGCGTCTTCCTTGATGCCGAAGATGGAAACATAACTGTCGGAGTCGATCCATCAGCGATCCAATTATGTCTGCCGTCCTAGATGCGGGTTTCACTCACCTAAGGGAACTCTTGTCCATCTGCTGGAAGAAATACGCTCCGAGAATCAAGGGAAGAATGCGAAAGTTGATCCGCTTCAGAACGGCTTGCTCTTCCTCGTATGTAAAAGTCGTGTCACCGCCTCCGTGCTCTGCGAGGAACTTTGCCGCCTTTTCTTGGACCGTGTTCGCCGGTGCTGATGGTTCGGGGATGGGCTCGATCGCGTCGACGGCAGGACCGCCGGCCCGCTCCTCGGCCGGAGTTTGAGAAGCCATAATGGATTGTTGCTAGCGCACAAAGATGACCCTGATAGGTGTCGATGAAGTTCAAGAACGACGTGCTAGTACCGTGCGAGTGGTACAGATGTCGAGCACACCTTTTGAAAATGACACTGCAGCACCCTGATGGAAAGAAAGAGAGTAGCGGAAACCCAGCGATGTGGTTCGGGCTCGTTCATCTTATCCGTCATATGCCCTCATGCAACATGGCCCCTTGTCCGCCCCCAATAACCGGTTTCCTCTCAGCCGGAGGCGAACGGCAAAGCCGAGCGTGGAGGCTCAACATCGATCTACCTTGGCAACACCTGACTCCCGTGTTGCGTGTGCCCATCGCATGGTCTCTGTTGGTCTTCTTTGCTAATACCCGGAGATTAAGTCTGCCCTCCAAGTCGGATGGCACGTTGCCAAGATTGCTTGCCGGGTGCTTGACAGAACCCAAGAGATCCCTCGGAAACACCCCCAGTCCAATTTTGAATAATGCTTCTCATTGGAGGGAAAACTCCAGGCTATTTGCGAAGCCGAGACATCAGGGGTCTCTGTCGAATCAAGTGCCAGCTCAACGCCTGAGGGCCGTCGTTGACCTTACGAGTCGTGCGCAACCATGCCAGGCAAATCCAGGCTTAGTGCCAAAGAGTCTGGGGTAACGATCTACCGTTTACGAGCGGGTGGCTGGAATAGCCAAGTTGAGAGAACACAACAAGGGGGTTCCTCTGGGCTGACGTTGCACTTGTTCCCACTTCTTCCCCAAACTCTCTCCGCACGCTACTCCTTCCAGATGTCTAGTCCTCGGTTTACCCCAGTATCCCCGACATTTCCGACATTTGAAGCGGAGAGCCCCCGCGTTCCGCTACATCTTCTCTCCGCAGTGTGGGGATCGTGAGTGTCGAGTGACTGGTCCATGAGTCGGGCATTCAAACCCCCGCGCCCAGAAACGGGTTGCCATTTTGGCTAAATTCGGGCATTTGGGGTATCTGATCCCGAGTATGATTCCTGACGGGGGCCGTCGATTGCCTGAGATCTCGCGGATTTTGAGTGCCATCTGCCGAAGTCATGACGATTGACGACTCCGATAACGCGGGCGTGTGTCTCTCAATAAACTCGCCGTGCCCATTACAATTCATCGTTTAACAAAGGACGCCGCAGTGTACTCGAATCTGACGCTTCCTTGCACTGGACATTCTCATACCCGACCACTTTCAAGCCATCGACACGACCTAAGCACACAACCGACCTCTACAATGGGCGAGTCAACGCAAAAGAAGCGTTATGCCATCGTAGGCACCGGCGGCCGATCGGGCTTCTTCTACACAGCCATTGCAAAGGACTACAGCAGCACTTCAGTCATCGTCGGTCTCTGCGACACGAACCAGACGCGCATGAACTATGCCAACTCAAGATTGAAAGAACTCGGCCACGGCGAGGTCCCGACCTACATCGCAGCCAACTTTGACCAGATGATCAAAGACACCAAGCCGGACGAGGTCATTGTCACAACCATGGACCGCACACACAACACCTACATCGTCAGAGCAATGGAGCTAGGCTGCAACGTCGTCACCGAGAAGCCAATGACCATCGACGCGCCGCGGTGCAGGGAGATCTTCTCGGCAGTCGAACGAACGGGCCAAAAGGTGCGCGTAACATTCAACTACCGCTACGCGCCACACAACACAAAGATATTTGAGATTATCAAGTCAGGCGCCATTGGGAAGGTGACGAGCGTGCACTTTGAGTGGATGCTCAACGAGAACCATGGCGCCGACTATTTCCGCCGCTGGCATCGCGACAAGCGCAACTCGGGCGGCCTCCTTGTGCACAAGTCGACGCACCACTTTGACTTGGTCAATTTTTGGCTTCAGACGCGACCGCAGACGGTGTATGCCCAGGGTGACCTCAAGTTCTACGGACGAGAAAACGCCGAGGCGAGGGGCGTGACGAAGTTTTATACCAGGGCTCACGGGAGCGAAGCAGCCAAAGACGATCCCTTTGCGCTGCAACTGGATCAGAACCCGCAGCTCAAGGCCATGTACCTCGACGCAGAGCACGAGGATAGTTACTATAGAGACCAGAGCGTGTTTGGCGATGGTATCAGCATCGAGGACACGATGAACCTGCTTATCCGATACCGCAACGGCGCGGTAATGACATACTCCCTCACAGCATACGCGCCGTGGGAGGGCTTCCGCGTCAACTTCAATGGTACGGGTGGTCGTCTCGAGGTCGAGGTTGTGGAGAAGAGCTACGTGAACTCTGGAGGTAGCCAAGCTTTGGAGGGCGCGATTGAGAAACGGACGATGCTGCTTAGGCCGCTCTTCGGACCGCCTCAGGAGATCGATCTGGGTGAGGCCAAGGGTGCTCACGGCGGTGGAGATCTTGTTCTGCTTGCGGATCTGTTTGGTGAGCCGGTGTCTGACGAGTACATGCGGGCAGCTAGTCACATTGATGGTGCCGCGTCGATCTTGACTGGTATTGCTGCCAACAGGTCACTGGCAACTGGACAAGCTGTCAATGTCGACGACATCCTGGTGGTGCCCGACAAATGAGTAACACATGTATGAAGGCCAATGATTCAATTTTATGATAATTATGCAACGCAGTAGGATAGAATGAACCACGAATAGATACACATATGAGCAGTGACACTCCCTTGAGTCTTCATCACAATGTCATCTACAGGGACCCGATAACTGAACGACCTAACTATCGGTGTGAGACAGCCAACGTGGAGCATCAATTGATACGACAACGCTCTTGACGCTCTTTGATCATGCTACGCTAACTCACATTCTATCAAACTTTCGACGCCATTGCCGCCACCATAAATACCTAAGATTCTCAAACCAGCCTTCTCTAGGAGACTCTGCCACTCCACCCGAGTACGCTCCTTGCTACTGACTAGCGTCAACATCATGATATCCTGGCCAGTGTTCTGCCAGTCGGCACCGGTGTCGGGGATGCAGTTCTCATTAACCAACAACCTGCTGTATCCAGGCTTCATCGCAGCTGTAGTCCGCGCAAGAATCTCTCCACACTTTTTGTCCGGCCAGTCATGAAGGACCGAATGCATGTAATAGGCTCGGGCACCTGAGTGCGGAGCGCATTAGTCTTGGATACCCTGTACAACAGATAAAATGTGCGTTCTCACCTTTGATCGGCTGCTCAGTGAAGAAGTCATGTCCCATCCTCTCGATCTTTTCGTCCAGTTTCTCAATCTGATTGATAACGGTTGGAAGATCCTGGACCACAAGCCTACCAGGAGCCTCGGGATGCTTTCTCCGGAACTCATCAATGTCATGGCCAAAGCTTCCTCCGACGTCAACAAGGAGCACGTCATCTCGAGAGTCGTCAAAGCCGTCGAGCAACCGGTGTTTCACGGGGTAAATGCCTTCATCCATCCAGCTTGGTCGGCCTTGCCGGTATGTGCCCATGTGCTGTGCGAATTGCATCTCGTAAGGATGGCTTGCTGCGAGCCAGCTGAAGCAGTCGAGTTTGGTGTTGTATCCGTATTGTAGGGGTCCGTTGAACACATCTTTGGGCTCGCGATAGTTGGTCTTCTTAGCGAACTCGTGGAATTTGGCTAGGGACTCCATACAGGCTCCGGCGCTGACGATGACAAGGGTCAGCTTATATTGTAGATTCATAGAAAGGCACGCGCAAAAGATTATAGTTTGTTTTTTAGTGGGTTGGATAATCGGGAGGTATAGATCACTTACACACACGGGTAGCCAGCGCCCATGCTGGTGATTGTGAGCGCATCTGAGAAGTTTGTTGACTTGTATTCGTCTGATCCAGTCTCAGTGATGTAAAGCATCGCGCCGAAATGTCGCATTATTCGTCCTGCATTACGAGAAAAGGAGTCAGTATAGACTCGGTGAGGGAGTAACGTCCTGCGGGAGATGACACACCCAATAGGGCAGGATCGTGTCCTAATTTCAGAGCTAGATCAGACACGTTTTGAGACTTTTTGCTCTGTGATAACAGAGCAAAGAGACCCGAATCAACTGCGTATGTAGGGCTGTGAAAGCGGCTGGCTGGTTGGCGATATTTAGCGAGTGCGTTGAAGTTCAAGAAGAAGGCCATCTTACTTGCGCCCAGCAGTGCTTGATCATGGTCTCCCGCGGTGTCTCCAATGCATGTACCAACAAATGAGCGCTCTGCAGCATGCTCAGGCGTGCAGTGTTATCACCCCCAGCAACTGCGCTGGTAAGATTGGCAATATTCTTCACGTGTTGATTCACGCTTGGAAGGTCGCACGCGGCCAAGGCAACAGATATGTCAACCTCGCAAGGTATCTCGCTTGGGATAGAGCCCATGATGACCAAATATGCAGGTCAATGAGTTCAGATGTTAAAATGATGATGCAATAGAGAGGTGAGTTTAGGTATAACTCGAGGGGTGGAAAGAATCGAGAAATCGAAGGAGAGTGGAGGGCTAAAAGGGCAAATTATAAGGTTTGCCGGACACACTTGTTGGCCACGCAGATATATTGAGTACAAATTATCCTGCACAACAAAATGAAGAGGCACCTTCTACTTATGACAAATTCGCACGAGGGAACAACATGGGTCTGGAACCATATGGAAGTACAGGGCGGAACACATGAGTTGATAGAAGTCCCGCACAACACGGAGGGGGCGAAGAGTCAATTCAACATGGGTTCGCGACATGGTGTGCATGTGAATGTCAGGAATTTTCCTCTTATTATCAACGTTTCATGGATAAAGTATACATAGTAGGTACTTTCAGCAGATGTCTGAGATAGGCACAGTGAGTTTGCAGACCGCATGTCCATAATTGGTTGATACTCCGTCCCCAGCACCAGGAACTGAGGACCCATAGACGTACGTATGTTTGTTGGACGGTCGTGCTCTTGACCCTGTTCCAACGCCGACAGAGATCCAATCCCTAGAATTTACGCAATGTACGTTTGTTGTCGAACTAAATTAGTTTGTGGAAGCGTTCGAGCCAATGAGACTGCCCGGGAGGAGCGGGCAAAGATTCAACGAGGATTCTTTCGACTTAGAATTTTGGTCAGCGCATGGAAATATGAAATCACTCAAAATGCTGCGTGAGTTATCTATGAGGACCCCAGTCGGAGACACCAGGCAGTAGATGTTGTTGTTTGCTGTTGGTTCTGGAGCCTCTCAACACGATCGCCTGATTGGCAACGGAATCAATGCCGGGTGGAGAGGAGCGAGGGACCCCTGGACCATTCGGCGGGGCTGCTAGAGACTCTGCACCACGTCCGGGCCGATGTTGCGCAACTGACAGCTCACAATGCCTCGTGGGTTAATGTCCAACCAACACGATGTCTTTCTTCCGAGCAGACTCTCCTGGTTGAAAGAGGCAATCATTATCGAAAACGGCAGCACCCACACGAGATTGATGGCAAACTGGCTATCATTACTTTGGTCTCGACCTTGAAAATGGGCGAAAGCCTCGGGTCTATTTGACCTAACCCTTGAAACGTTGTTGGGATCAGTGGTACGTTGTCAAGCGACCTTCTTCTTTTCAATTTTGGATCAAGGATGTACGGGCCGGCTCAGGTGAGAGTGCTTGCGTCTGCACGAGGCGATAGACGTCGCCACCGGATCCTCCTTAATCACCATTTTCCAATCCGCGGCACCTCACTCTGCGAGCCTGATCCAACTGCTTCTTGGCGCATATCACCGCAAGAAACCTTTAGCGGAGACGCTGGAGCATTGTCTTTTGTGTCTCGCGTCCGAACCAGAATTTCACTTCCGACGGAGTGAGTCTGAATCCTACCTTTGGGAGTACTGGGACGCTTTGAGTTTATCTTTTGGCCGCAAATCGAGCTCAGTTCTGCAAGATGACAAGTCCGGATTCGACTATAATGTCTTACTCAACAGACAACAAAGGACCTGGAATCATTGTTGCGATATGTATCATTGTCGGTATCAGCACTCTTTTCGTCGCCATGCGGCTGTTTGTCCGCATCAAGATTCTTGGACAAACCCATTTGGATGATCACCTTACTGTCCTTTCTTTGGTTCGTTCAATGAATCCATTCCAAGAAGCAATGCCTGAATCATGAAGATGGCCAAATGTTTAGCTGACACATCGCAACTTGGCTAGCTCCTCAGCTACACGACGATAGCTCTAGAAATTTGGGCCATTCGATGCGGTAACGGTCGGCATGCGGATACCCTTTCTCAAGAACAGCAATCCGCGGCAATCCTATCCACAACATCAGGATTTCCTCCAAACGTCCTCGCATACACTATACCGAAGTTTGCCGTCGTGGCACTCCTCGTGAGGATATTGAATCCAGGAAGGATGCATCAAGTACTGCTCTGGGGCATGGCGACCGGGTGTCTGGTGCTGGTGTCCCTCTGCATCATCATTCTATTTGCTCAGTGCACCCCTACTCACGCTCAATGGGACTCCAAAGTGACAGAAAAGAGCTGTTGGAGTCCATGGGTTCTTGTAAACGTCGCGATATTGACAGGAGGTTAGTGTTCGGTCCAGCTTACGGTGCGTTCGACGTGGCTTTCGCTGACTACAACCCGACTAAGCATACTCCGCGGCGCTTGACTTATACCTTGCAGTTTATCCAGCGACGGTTTTGATGAGGCTTCAGATGAATATCAAGAAGAAAGTGATCCTGAGTACTGCTCTTGGGATTGGATCGATGTATGGAGCCAAAGTTCAATGCGTCTGTTTTCCATTATGACATGTCTGACGGAACCCTCAGCTCTTGCTTCATCTCCATTTACAAAAGTACAAGACTACCATCTCTCGCCAGCGAAGACTTCACGTGTAAGAGACACTTCACAAGCATTTTTGTGCTAACTAACAACCGACTAGATGACAGTGCGGAGCTTGTTGTGTGGTCCATGTGAGTAATCAAGAAATTTGGATTTTTTCATCAGATATGTCCAGCTTACAATCTTGTTAGTGTAGAGGGCAATACTCTTATCATTGCTGCCTGTATCCCAATTCTCGGGCCTCTCGTAGAACTGGCTCTTGGGCGACGCGTCCTAAGTTCAACAGATCGAAAATATCAGAAGCAAAGTGACCCAATGGGATTGCGATCGGGTGGAATTGAGATGAACGGGTCTCGGTCATTTCCAAGGAACGGGAACGTCGTCGGCAAAACAATGACAACTATAGGTTCGCGAGTTGACATGGAAGATGGGAGTAGTCAAGATAGTATTGTCGGGGCGGAGACTGGACCGAGCTCTAGAGTTACAGGGATCGCGAGGAGACAGGACATCACGGTAGCTTATGAGAGCGAACGCGCCGTCCGTGATCAGGGACATAAAGAGAACATGGAGCCAGCAAATTGGGATTCCTTCTGAGACGAGGCCCTAGGCGGTGTTGCTGGGACAAGTTCATATGCACAAGAAGTTTTAGGCCTTTATCCCTCCAGGTCCGCAACCTGATAAGGGTACCTCGCCTTATGCAGCTTTCGATCGAAAGTATCGCGGTGAACATTTCGAGTTCCTTAGTCTATGGACTTCCCCGGAAAACAGGAGTAGTCCTGTTAGCTACTGGATATGAAGGTTCACCAATGTAAAGGCTAATTAAGTGCATGGTTTGACAGTTACTGTTATAAGTGGGCCAAGACAACTTAGGGTTCTATGGGGTGACCTGATTATGCATGCTAACACAGGAAAAGTAGCCGAGCCGGCTTTTTGACGCGCCGGTGGGATCATACATTCTGTCAGATTCGGCTTTTCTACGAGCCCGAACAGACCGTCAACACGAAGGCAACGACCTTCTAGGGTGACTTGGGGATACTGGCAATCAAACTCTCGATGCCGGTCTGACCAGGTGACGGGCAAAACTAAGTCCAATATTGACTAGATACTTTGAAAGCAATTAACTTAGAGCGCACAATCTACACCGCGGCTCTCAAATCGGCCATGTAGTATAGGAGAGGCAGAACGCCCGGAAGTTGATAGTCGAATAAATAGAGGCATTGTTCCAACGTATTGTTGTCCTTCCACAATCAGTATCATCACAGTTTCCACCCAGACTTCGCAAAGAAGACTATTTGTTTCAGGTGAGGGGAGTCGTAACTAAAAGTCACACATCGCTCAGCAGTTGGACTTGTACTTACATGTACCAATGTTCTAGATACCAATCCATTGCCACCAGCATCCTCTTCACCATGAAGTTCTCCTCGCCCATCACTTTCTTCCTCTTAGCAGGTGTTGCAAATGTACGTCGACTTGATTATTGTGGTTGAAAAGCTTGATTATCAACGTTCATGGAATCATTCATACTTGATTATCTCAAAGGCGGACATACGCTGACCTGCATCCTCAACCAGGCGCAATATCGGTGCTACTGCACTGGATCTGGTGGTCCAAACCCTGACACCTTCTCCAACACTTGCTGTGTAACGGGTGATGGTGTCACTTTTCCGGATGGTAAAGACCGTAAAGGTACTTGGCTGAACAACGGCGGCCTCTGCGAGTTCAAAGGGCTACCTTTTACCCAGAATCAATTCATCTCTTCCTACGCAGCTTGCTGCAGCAGCACCGGTCCGCAGACCGGAAACAAGTACGGGGGCAACTGCTTCTAGCCCTAGTATAGCTGGGCCAGACTAGTAAGCTGGATGATAGCAGTGGGATGTATACGTCAGGGGGGTGGGGGGCTTCAAGATTGTATTATTCAGGAATTGTACATCAGCTACCATCCTCGAAGCTATTGCTAGCGTATGTACTTCAGCCATAGTGCAACACTTCATATTCGGCCACTAAGGCCTGAGCAGTTCATTCGCTTGGTATCTCACTTCACTTTAGTGAACCGAAGAAAAGGGAGAGTGTAGAACGGACCGTTTTAGGGGCCCTGTACAATCCTACATTAACTGAGACCATTGCAGTTCTTGCTTTCATGTCTTTGGGAAGAGGCGATACAAAGGAGGGAAACTTATAGTTATTGGCCCCTCCGGGCCTGCTATCGCTCGAGCTTGGGTTTAAATAACAATCAGTGCACCACTGAGTAGAGACGCATGGTACAGCCTAGTACGCGATTCGTAGAATTTAACTCTACCTCCATGATTGCCACTCATCGAATAGTCTTGTCTTTGACATTTGGTACGGAACAAGAGACAAAATCATGGAAACCTCTTTGTTTGAGGCAGTAACTGAGCCAAGCTCAAGAGCTGCAAGACCTATCAGTTGACACATCACCACAGTATCGTATGAGGGAGACGAGACAGCACGTGATCAGGAGCGCCCGAACAAGCGTCAGAGGCGGGTACTTAATTCGATATGAGTGCAGTGCGATGAAGAAAGAGGCAATTACGCATCCAATTCCAACCCAACTAGAAGCCCTGTGTGCTTTCAGTCCCTTCCCCCATTGTTCCATGGTATTGAAATTTTCAAAGTCAGGAAGGTTTTGGCATCGTGTAGTCAGATTCCTGCTTGTGCATCGGCATCGGACTGAAGGGTGGGGGTGGGTGATGGAGGTGGAGGTGGACATCGTTGCTCCAACGTGAATCTACCGCATCTACGCTACTAATTTCCTCATTCAGAAAACCGAGTCAAGACCAATTCTAAAGACTATCCGATTTACGTGGGGAGTAGAGCTGCAGATGATTGACGATTGAAGAAGCTCGTAAGCTAGCGGAAAGGTCATGGCTATCGTTCCCGACTTCCTCGACTTTTAACGTCACACTACTATGCCTCCGGTATGAGATGTTTAAGTAGACCACCCGTCCATCACAAACTCCTTCTTCCTTCCTGAGAGCGACTGATAGTTATCAATTCTTTTCAAGTTACTGCTGGGGTTCTGATACAATGGATTCCGCAACCCTCTCAACTGCGTTCCAGCCAGATCTAAAGGTACTGCCTTGGAGTCGTAGAGGGTCATTTCTAAGCCACAGCCGCACCACTCGACTCGCGCCTCCTCTGAATCTCGCGCCACAGACCGACCTCTACCTCGTATCTCAATGCGTCGCTTCGTCAGTACCCATGTTTGCTCTCCGGCCTCTGCCCGGAGGTCTTGGCCTAAATGAACCTCCCGGCTTCCACGACTCACCGTCGCCGACCACCATCCAAGCCACGGTATCGTCTATGCAATGGAGCTATAAGAGTAAGATCGTCTGTGAGGCAACATTCCAGGATCTGCATGAGAGGAGGGAACTTTTGAGTAGGTCGTGGATCTCGAACATTGAAATTCGTTCTTTGGCTAAGATAATTCGCGGGGTTGATGACAAAGTGGTCGCGTGCGGATTGGTGCGGCAATCAGCTCACGCAGCCGAGCACATAAATAAACATGAGGGAATGTTGGGTTCCGCAGTCGCTCAAAGCTTCCCTAAACACAACCAAGCGGACAGACACTTGTATGAAGCTCACCTGTCATAGTCATAAGCATCTACCTTGTATATATCAAAGATCTGTCGAGGAATCTCCCTTCAAAACATCATGTCATCCTTGTCTATGGCGTTCCAATCGGTCGAGACACCTCCGGCGACAGAACCCGCATTGCACGTGTGCAGCATATGTGGTAGGAGCTTCATGCGACGAGACCATCTGAAGCGTCACAAGCAGACTCATATTACCGAAAAGCCCATCGAATGCAACTACTGTGGGAGAAAGTTCGCGCGCAGGTAACGTTATCTCGTTTTCTTCAGACAGCTATCCATACATGTATTCCTAGGCCCTACCACTTGGAATTGTTTTGTCCATTTTGACGACAGGTGCAATTGGCATCGAGAAGCATCCGATCTATGTTCTCGTAATCCTTGCAAAAGTTGGTCTTATCCCTGATATTTCGTTTCCTAGAGACGCAGCGCGACGCCACGAGCAGCTTCACGTTGGCCCAAGTCCGGGCTTGAGGGGCTCCACAGTCTCATCTCCCCGCCTCAAAACATGCTCATTCTGCGCCATTTCACATGTCAGGTGCTCTGGCGATTTTCCGTGTAATCGCTGCGTCGAAAAGGGTATCCAGTGTCAATACAACCCCCGTCAACGTAGATATACTAGCTACGGGGACGAGACTCCAGTATCAATGGGAACTCTTAATCATGGTCAGGAAGAATCTCAGCCTCGACTGGATGATGGGCTTCCAGCGTTTCAACGCGGCGAAAGGTATTACTCTCGAAAAATTGGTTCCTTGGGTAATCCCCAATCTTATTCAACCAGGTCAAGGCTGTCCCTTGATCAAGGTACTCTGAATGAAAAGCAGAGCACAGATTCGAACCTTACCAGACATGCGAGTACTTGCGTCCAGGGCATTGAATCAAGTCACGAGA
Organism: Colletotrichum paranaense; assembly: GCF_030867605.1. NCBI lineage: Eukaryota > Fungi > Ascomycota > Sordariomycetes > Glomerellales > Glomerellaceae > Colletotrichum > Colletotrichum paranaense. The sequence goes on along the minus strand of NW_026848960.1, from coordinate 4,211,330 downwards.
CTGAGAATGATGCTGGCATAGAATTGGATACAAGCCTCCAGGACTGCGATATGGCGCCATGGGAGGAGCCGACTGTTAATGTATGCCACGCCCAAATTCATCAACCAGTCGTAGCCCAAAATATCGGTCCGAGCAATGATTCCATTGGACGATCTCGGATGACGGTCACCTCACAAGCAGACATTCGCTCCATTGCTGGAAACAGTACCTCCAGCCCGGGAGGGTCGAACTTGGTCACAGATCTGGATGAACCCTTGCTGAATCATCAAGATCAGATGTCAGCGTTCATCACATACATGCGTGATGGATCAACCGCCACAGATACTGCGGCCTTTGATAGAAGCCATGATACGACTAGCCATAGGCAGCTCTATGTTAATGGCCCTGGCTTTCGCCAGTCGCAGGCCGACAGGGGCTTTCAAGAAAGACATGCTACCGTTCTGCGACGTGGTGTACCCGAGCATGACTCTCATCCTGGTGCTTCATGGTCAACGGTGCTTCTGGAGGAAATCAACCGAGCAAAAAGTCAGCAAAAGATTTCTCGCTTCACTATTCCAGATTCCGTGTATCGGGAGATTCAAACGAGGCTGCTATCAGGAGCCGGAAGACCTTTACTACCTGAGAGGTTTGCTGCAGATTTGGATGTTCTTTTGGGCCGAGACACATTTGAACATCTTATTGCGCAGTACTTTGAACATTTCCATCACTTGCACCCATTCATCGACAACTCTCTTCTCAGCATTCCCGTTTGGGGTTGGAGTTTGTGCATTGGGGTTGCAGCCATTGGATCCCGTTATCTGAGTCTCACAGAATTGACCGACTTTGGCGAGCAACTCTGTAGCGCTTTACACGACCTACTGCTACGTGAGGTAGGCCTTTCACAGTTCCATAGTCCGCTAACTTCACGCCGTGGCTGACATAAAATCGCTTTAACAGCTAGATTTTGGTCGCGTACAAGACTGTCTTCCTTATATCCAGGCCCGAACGCTCGCTGTCGTGGGCATGTGCCAAAGCCATGATAACTCGCTGGTCAAATGTGGCTATAGCGCCATATCTCTCGTAAACAATTCCTGTCTTCAACTACAGCTCCTTGAAGAGGATGACAAGATTGGGCACTATCTCGAAGGCCAGAGCGTAGAGCAAGTGTGGCTGGCATGGCGCTTTCGTGAAACAAGACGTCGAAGTGGACTTTTCATATGGGTAAGAATGGCGAGAATATCTGCTGTTGTCACCGTTTGTTAGGCCGGAAATGACTGACACATATGACTTTGAAGCTTCTAGATGCTTGGCTTGCGTTAGCTGCGAACCGTCCTCCAAGTATACCGTCTGGCAAACTGGCGCTCAAAATGCCTAGCGCAGAAGGTTTGTGGGATGCGGACTCCGCTCAAAGCTGGTTCAAAGCACTCGCATCTCATACGACCACGAGGAGTGGAGTGGACGCAATTCTGTCGGAGGAGTCTCTCAGACCAAGCGTGCGAGATTCATTCGGCAAGCTCTGGAGCAGCCATAACTCTCCACAACCTGAAAATCAACTAGGCGTCGTTATCATGATACATATGCTGCTTAGGCGGAAATGGGATATAGGACAGTATTTCGGTGAAGCAGTATATTTCAATATTACCTACAGTCACAGAATAGGCGGAAGAGAGACGCAGCAGCAACAATACCTGGGATCCATACCCGAGTACGCTGAGTGGAGGGACTATACCTGCGACTGTCTGGACCTTCTTCATTGGGACGCTGTTGGCTTCATAGCACAGCAATCCATGTTTGAGAGTCCATCAATCCTACATCTGCACCTTTCCCGCTTACTCATACTGGCACCTGTCGAGGCCCTCCTGCGGTGCGCTCAGACAAACGCAACTGGTACGTCCATTGAAAGCCTACCTCATTCGATATACGCATCATTAGAAGATAGGACTGCATGGCATACTACAATTCTCTCCTGGGTTCGAGAGGACAGGTACAAAGCCCGCCTAGTTGTCATCCACGCTGGTGCCATCCTATGGCACGTTAGGCGATTCTCCTCACACCCCATTGTCGAACCATTCGCAGTCTTTCTGGCAGCGTTGACCCTCTGGGCTTTCGGAAGGTTCGGTCCCCGGCGTGAACGCACTTGCTCCAGCTTGACCTGCAGTCAACACACGGAGCGATTTCCCTCCGACGAGATTCCTTCGACTACCGGCCCATCCCCTTGCACAGATTCATCTAACACATCTTCACCGGCGGCTGGCAACTCCAGCATAAACACGAATCCTTCACAAAACCGTCGTCCTGCATCCACACGCTGCGAAGTATCCTTGACAAAGCGTCGCATGCCACGCATGCTACAGCTTGATCGCCCGCTGGACGATGAGTTTGTGCAATATTTCATCCGATATGGCGGCAACACTCAGCTCTTTCTTGAAGGCGTTGATGATTTGTGCTCCGAGGAGGGTCCCGCCCAGATTCTAGAAGAGGCATCAAGGATCTTGAATGAGCAGCCCATGTTCTGGACCATATCAGCGGGTTATGCGGCTCAACTGGATGTGATCTCAGCCAATACTACAAGTACTACTACCGAAGAATCGTAATGGAGTTTCTTTCATCAGCGAAGGGTTTGTTTCACTTCTTAGATTCTCACGTGCTTGGCAAAGCCAGAACCACGTGATGGCCAAACACGTCAGCTTATAGTGTCTCGAGCACCGCATGTAAGTATTGTGTATCTAGGTGTGCTTTGCCGAACCCATCCGGCCCAAAAAATAATAATATCGCACTTCTCGCGTTCCATGCATCGAGAACACTGTCAGCTTACAGAACCATGCTAGTCATTTTGTGACGTTCTAGCAACGATTCGGATCGAGCTATAAGGCCGCAAATATTTCAACCACGGCCCATCATCCTGCGATTCCCCACACCTTTCCGTCTGGTCTTTTGCAGAGTGGATATGTGGAGATCCCCGTCAGCTACCCCCGTCAAGCCGATTCGTCAGAGTCAGGGCAGGCTACCGCGCCAATCATGTAACATTATTCAAGAGAATTTCGGGATTGGATCTTTCTCCTTTCAGCTTCTTATTGCGGAAGCATTGAGGCATTCAAAACTAGCCACGTTGGCTCTAGGTACATGGCCAGTTAGTCGTCCGATTATCTGCACCAACAAGCCTCAATGGCGGGGTCCCCTCATACTGGAAGCTAGTGAGTCTTCATTCCCCAGGATTCCTTGTAAGTGACGAGGATAGAGCTAGGAACAATTTGTGGAGGTGGGGTCTAACACCCTTGCGCCCAATCCCTGACATTGAAGGTACCCCGTCCTGGGTTCCCACTTGCGTCTTTCCCCGCGACGCAGGCTGATGTTCGCATGGATTGTCTCTCTACTGATGAGCCCAGCGCTGACCCGGATTTTGACCTTTAAGCTCACCATGCGAAAAAGCTCCACCATCAGGCTTATTAAGGCGCCTTGTAGTGTTCTTCATCACACGGGTAGTATGATTCAAGCCGTCAATGGTTGAAGAATACGGATCAGCCTAAAATGAAGCTATTACTCTCACTTGCCAGCCGGAAAATGTGGGGGTGGAGGGCTGGATAGCATGTTGATTCTGAAGCACACATACACGCCATACTTACATGGTAGAAACGTACTTTCTCAATCCACGTGGCTCTCTCTTCAGCAATCCCACGCGTACATAACGCACTGGCAATAGGGGACGTCGCGTGCGAATGAGGCAGGAGTATAAGGCTAGCTGAGAACCTCGTCGCCCAGCCCCTTAGTCGGACTGGACCCTTTAATCCCTTTAAAGAGCCATCGTCTCGACAAGGCTCGATATTGCAACTGACTTCAACTCGCCTCCACTTCCTAGCCTCTCGCAGGCCAGTATCAAACATCATGGTAGCATCTAATGTCACGGTGGCCCGAGGGCATCTTGACAGGACCGACATTGTCAGCCCTGAATTCAAGAAAATGGTTGAGGACGCCAAGGCTAGCAACGAGGCCGACGCGCAGCTAAAAGTTCGCGAGGCTCTCAAGAAATACAAGGCTGCCATGTTCTGGGCCATGCTTCTGTCTGTCGCCTTGATCATGGAGGGTTTTGACGGCAACATGGTAATTATTCCTTACGAACAACTTCTGCCCCCGCCATTCCTCTTCTCTATGTTGTCGTGGGCTTGACTGACGTACACGCTCCTCTCTAGATGAGCTCATTCTATGGACAGGCGCAATTCCAGGCTCGATTCGGCACCTACAGTGACAAAGAAGGCAAGAATCTCATCCCGACTCAGTGGCAGACAGGCCTGTCCAATTCATCCGCGGTCTCCCAGCTACTCGGTCTCGTCATCAACGCTTGGGCACAAGACAGATTCGGATCGCGCAAAACGCTCATGTTTTTCATGGTTATCATGGCACTTGCTATCTTCATTCCTTTCTTCTCTACCAGTCTGACGATGCTTGCCATTGGTCAATTTGCTTGCGGCATCCCCTGGGGTGTTTTTCAGGTAAGTTACGTGACCCTCACTTTGTTGCCGAATAAAGTAGTCCTGAAATAACTCACACCGTATACAGACACTCAGCACAACGTACGCCTCCGAGATTGTACCGACGGTTCTACGGCCATACGTCACTGCATGGGTCTGCATGTGCTGGGGTTTCGGTCTCACTATCTCGGCCGGAATTCTTCGTGTCGTTCTTACCGTTCCTGGTGACTGGGGCTGGCGGCTGCCCATCTCGCTCCAATGGATCTGGCCGTTGCCTCTCTTCATTGCCGCCTATTTCGCGCCTGAGTCGCCCTGGAATGCGGTACGCCGAGGAAACATCGAGGAAGCTCGCAAGAGCTTACATCGTCTGCGCAATGCCCACGGGAACAACGATCATGAGGTCGAGATTACCCTGGCTTACATCCGCTACACAACTGAGCTAGAGCGCGCAGAAACGGAAAACGCAAACTTCATCGACTGCTTCAAGGGCACTAATCTACGCCGCACTGAGATCGTGAGTATTTTCCCACTTCTGCCACCATTATTGCGGTGTGATATGCGTACTTGTAGTATGCTATGGGCGGTGCAACTGGCAGAGTTCGCTAATATCCTGTCACTAGAACATCGTCGTTTGGTGTGCACAAATTTTGTGTGGCAACGCCATCCAGGGCTTTGCTATCCTGTTTCTTCAATCTGCCGGCTTCAGCGTTGAGCAGTCATTCGATCTTAACATCTCGCTCAACGCCTGCTTCATCATCGGTGGCTTCATCTGCTGGTTGCTCTTCCCCCATTTTGGTCGCGCGACTATCTACATGAGCGGTTTAACGTTCATGTTCTTCTCACTCATCGTTATCGGTGGCTTGGGTTTTGCCCACTCTTCCGCGGCCCGTCTCGCCATAGGCATTGTCATGATTGTATGCCAGCTCGTGAACGTCATCACCATTGGCCCTGTCGCCTACCCAATTGTGGCCGAGACGCCTTCTGGCAAGCTACGTTACAAAACCATCACCATTGGCCGCTTCTCATATGTCTGCACGGGTATTGTCAATAACATCATCACCCCACGAATGATTTCCCCTGATGGTAGGAAGTATTTCATTTTTTCTCATTCTCTCTCTGCTCATATCTTTTTTTGTCCATCAATTGTCTTCGCGGATCTCCGTTCATGACTCTCAAGACACCGCACAAACAGAAAGTTTAAAAAGGCTGACGTGAATGTCAGATTGGAATTGGGGCGCCAAGGCTGCTCTCTTCTACGCCGGCACTAATCTTCTTTGCAATATATGGTGCTGGTTCCGTTTGCCCGAGACCAAAGACCGCCCCTTTGGTGAGATCGATCTACTGTTTGACAACAAAGTGCCCGCTCGCAAGTGGAAGTATACCAATGTCGACCGTAAGTCTGCTCCTATCCTTGGAAGCCTTGATACCTTCTTATCTACTCATTTGAGGTCTTCTTTGATTAGCAAGTGTATCAATAATCTTGTTTACAGAGTTTGCCGACAACGATCGTCACATATCGAAAGAAAAACACGATATTGTCACCACCACCACGATCGAGAATGCTTAAGGATCCACCAGACAGGACGTGAAGCCACACTGGTTGTAACATGTGCTGAAGAGCTTGAAATATGAAAAGGACGAGAGCAGTCGAAGGTCTTTGGTACTTACTATCTGAAGGAGAAAGGACGTGGTATGCGTACATATGCCATTAGATAGAGTATAGGTAAACATAGCTCACACGCAAGCTGAACACCATGCAAATACGGAGCCAATTACAAAGCTGCTCCTACCTCTATTTAATTCAGATACAGAAATATGCCGCATTTCTGAAAACATTTTCTGTACGCTATTACTTGTTTGGCCATCTGACCTCGTGACGCCATACACTACTTACATGCACATACGTGCCTTTGAGCTTTTCAAGTCTTCATAGACGGTGTTGCGAAGTAGAATGAGGCTGATTGAAGATCTCGCGTCATGTCTAAGCTGGTATTTACCCACAAACTATCCGTACGTGTGGCCTTCATTAAATTGGCGTTTAGTGCAATGTGGGATCTTGGAATACGAGGTGAGATCGTCGAATCGCCATGTGAAAATGGGTCACCCCTCCTCGAGTGACATTCTTTGGAGCTTAGCGCAAGATAGATGGTACACAAGGGAAGTGATTTCGTTGATAGCTGGAGCGGAGCCGTCCACGGGATTGAGGTGGGGGAGGGACAGAGAGGGGCAGGGGCAAGGGGGCAAGGGGGGGGGGGGATGAAGTACAGTAGTCTTTACCCTTTAGCACGCCAATAGGAATGGGATTTCGGTCAGGCTACCATGCAATAGATCCACTGCTTGTTTGTTCGGAAGACTGTGGGGGAGAGGGGTTCGTTCTCTCCTCTCAAATCCACGTTTCTATAGGTACTTTGCATTAGGTCGGTGTTTTCAACGCCATCGGATTTACAGCTTACAGGAGTATGCTAGTAGGACTACCCGAGGACAGATAACCTCTAGCGTGCGTAGCATGGGCCTGAATAAACCTCGCTCAACACTGGACCAAACTGGGGCCCCTCTCATGAACCCAGCGCGGATCTTGTGCCGTCAACCGCATCCAAGTCTGACTCGTTCCTTCAAATGGCCACAGGCCTTCCAGAGTTGAAGGCTCACTGATACAGAATGTGTGAACATGTTCTCCTTGTTTTCCCCTGGCTTCTTAAGCATTGACGCTCCCCTCTCCTTTCTCACATCTTTGCCGACCTTGCCCATTCCGAAACTGAATCCCCATCTCGAACAGGTTTCCAGTCACAGGACCTCAAACGCAGAGTTTCTCTTCCGCCGTCCGCCAGTATGCCGCTTAGTAGCGTATCATTCCAGAGTGCCCGCGTGACATCACCATTCTGGGCCAAATTCCAGCGATGTGTCCGCGAGTCCACGGTGCCTTCTATCATCAAGGCACAAAAGACCGAGGGCCACTGGGATTGCCTCACATGGAAGAAAGGCCACCGACCGCAGCCCCACGCCTTTTGGGACAGCGATATCTACAAAACCACGGAGGCAGCCTGTAACTTTCTACTCATGCACCCAAACGAGGATATGTTACGGGTTGTGGAGGAGACTGTCGACATGATTCGTAATGCCCAGCATCCGGACGGCTATATCAACTCTTTCTACACTGTCCGTGGCCTCGAGAATCGCTGGACCAATCTGCGCGACCTCCACGAGCTTTACTGCCTTGGACATCTCTACGAGGCGACCGTAGCCTACGAGACTCTCACCAAAAGCGGACGCCTTCTGGAAGTGGCAACTAAATCCATGCATCACATCGACTCGATATTTGGCCGCGAGGAGGGCAAAAAGCGCGGATATCCCGGCCACCAGGAAATCGAGCTAGGGTTGCTTCGCTTTTACGATATGACTGGCCACCCCTTGGCTCTGAAGCTCGCCAAGTACTTCATCCTGGAGCGAGGCACACAAGACGACAATGGCGAGACGTATTTTGACCACGAAGCCTTTGCACGCGGTGCCGACCCGTACGATGGTCTGGGCAGCGAGGTCAAAGGGTGGTTTCATGGCCCTAGAGATTATGCCTACAACCAGGCTGACCGACCCATACGCGAGCAGGCCGAGATCAAAGGACATGCCGTGCGCGCTATGTACTACTACACGGCCGTCACCGACCTTATTCGCGTCGAGGCCGCGTCGGATCCTGATGTGGCCGAGTGCAAGCTGGCGCTTCAGCGGCTCTGGAGGAACATGGTAGACTGCAAGATGTACGTTACGGGCGCCATTGGCTCGTACCGCCAAAACGAGGGCTTCGGCGAAGCATTTATCCTCAACGACCTAGAGATGGAGGGGTGCTACGGCGAAACTTGCGCAGCTTTTGCTCTCATTATGTGGTGTCAGCGAATGCTCCAGATGGAGCTCAACTCAGAGTACGCGGATGTCATGGAGAACTGCCTGTACAACGGCTTTCTCGGCGCCATCAGCTCCGACGGCGAGGCCTTCTACTACCAAAACGTCTTACGAACCAAAACCGGACAGTCCAAAGATCGCGAGCGATGGTTTGGCGTCGCCTGCTGCCCACCCAATGTGGCTAAGCTCGTCGGATCGCTGGGTTCACTTCTCTACTCCACCGATGATGCTGAGGACCTTGTTGCCGTCCATATGTACGTCCAGAGTGAGGTAGAACTGACGCTGGGAGGCAAAGGGGTCAAGCTATCCGTCATAACCGAGATGCCTTGGTCCGGCGAGGTCACTATTCGCGTTGAAGGTGCTGCCAGGCTGGCACTGCGGATTCCTGACTGGGTGCAAGACCAAGGGTACACATGCTCTATGGAAGGCGAGCTCAACCAGGGATATCTACACATCACCGACGTCCTGGAAGGCACTGAAGTTCGTCTCTCGCTTCCAACACCGGCTCACCGGCTGTACGCGCACCCTAAGACGGGCAAGGACGCGGTCTGCATCCGTCGGGGGCCGTTCGTGTATTGTCTGGAGGATGTCGACAACGAGGCCGTAGACATTGACCACATCGCCTTGGAAGATGAGCGAGCACCTCAGGAGGGATCGCCCGTATCTATTGCGACCACTCATGATGTTGTTCCCCTCAAGGTCACAGGCCGCAAGCTAGCTCGCGTGGGCGTTGTCACGGGTGAGCGGAGTCGGCTCTACGGTCCTAAGGCGTGGGAATATGATGTCGAGTCACTGCAGTTGACAGCCATTCCGTATTTCCTACGCGCAAACCGTGGAGGCAACGGCGCCATGCGAGTCTGGACGCCAAGGCTCAAGGTGAAGTAGGATGATGATGATAGAAGTTAGTTGTCCGTCAGGATCAGAGAATTTCAACTCAATTAGGCGAAGCCACTACAAAATGAAATTGTTCCACCAGCCTATCGTGATGATCTAGAAGCTGGTGATGACTTTTGCGATAGGTTCTGCATGTGGAGTTACATGGGACATACGTGTACTATCACGGAGTCAAAGCAAATGACCAAGGTGAAAATTCATCCATTGATGTTCAAGTTCGAAGTATCGGCATATTGATCAGATTCGTTCTAAACATGGCACCGTGGTCACAATGAGCCCACCACTAAAAAGTAAATAAGCTGCAAAAATTCTCTACAGGTAGTGTTTGAGCGATCTGGAGATGAAGATGAAAGCTATTTGAAACCACATGCAGAAGCAGGCATCGGCCTTCAAGCTCACAGAGGGGACTGTGTCAAAGGGGCTTGAGTACTAGGGAGACCTTCGAATAGACTAGGTTGGGGACAGACATGAAATTCTTGCCAAATTGTGGGTGGAAGATAAGAACAGTGACGATCATGGATTCACTGACTTAACCCCCACCCCCACCTACCTTCAGCCCCCGTACCCGTGAGGTTATGGGCGCCTTGGGTACTGACCTGACGTGAAGAAAGATAGCTCGTGACTATCACCTTGAAGTGCATTAAGACAAGTTACGTTGAGAGGATCGATCGATGCGGCAAGCTGCAGAACGCTGCCACCAGTACTGTGCTGTTCCTCATCCACAGCCGCGGGCGCCCGCCTGACTTTCGGGCCCGGGCGTGGGGGTGGAGGTGGGGCTAATCGGGGCGCCGTCCCCGCTGCTCGGTGAATGACTCTCGATCGGCCTCTCAATGCAATTCGTGACCATACGCGCCTCTGGCGCAGTGTTTGTTACACCACACAGATTTGAGTGCCTGTGATATCTCATCAAGCAGGCGTTACTCGCCACAGTTCATAATTCAAGCAACATAAGGGATTGTCAAGAGAGGCTTGCTAAATGTAAAATACATAGTAATTGCTTCTCAATCCCAATGCCGCTATCATCTGTTGTGTTCCCACTGCCTTATTCCTTCGTGGCACAACGCGACACCACACCACACCACACAGCAGACCAATTCTACTGAGACTTGTACCCAAAAGCCCAAGATGGTTGAGAAGCAGACAGAGACAATTCAATGGCATACTGATACTCTCAAAATTAGCTTTTTGGCCAATAACGCCGGCGTCATCTGCCTGGATCGTATCTTGCCAACCACCGTGGAGCCATCTCCGCATTCTTCACCCAATTTTGAATCTTCCAAGCTTCCACTTGTCAGCATTCGTATGAGCGGCGAAGGCAGTGGTGACACCAAGACGTCCAAGACGCTCATTGGTACCACTCTTTCTGACCGACTGCGGTACCAGAGCCATAGAATCATCAAAAGCGACGACGGCTCTAACGAGACGCTGATTGTGGAGGGTAGCGACAATACCACAAACATTCATGTGGAAGTTAGCTATACCATCTACGGCAGCATTCTCGTGGTGCGCGCTCAAACCACCGTTATGAACCAGTCCACCAATAATGTAGACATCGTCCTCACCAACATATCCACTCTGACCATCGGGAACATGACGTCTACTTTTTCCCGATGGTTTGAGGATTACTCTCTCTTGTATGCCAACAGCACCTAGTTCCGCTAGGGGCAATGGGAGGAGCGCTCACTTCCAAGTGTTGGTCTCGACAACAACGGCATCTTGGAGCTGGGAGACGGCCTCCTAGCTTCCCTTGCCCACTTCGAGCTGAGCTCCCGTGGTTCCTTTTCCACGGGTGGCCATCTTCCCATGGGCGCGCTCAAGCACCGTAAGGATAAGAATACATGAATGTGGCAAATCGACAACAACGGATCGTGGAGATAGGACTTAGGCGACTTTAAAGATAGCATCTACCTCGCCGCCGGTGGTCCAATGCTGAGTAGCCACGGTTGGAAGAAACGATTGTCGTCCGGCCAGTCCTTTCCAACTGTTTCAATTGCCTGTTGTCGCTTTCAGGGCGACGAACAGGCAGCGTTTGCGGCCATAACCGACTATAGAAAGCAGATTCGAAGGCCCCACAACGACATGGAAAGGATGCCAATC